>NC_134529.1:8553216-8866132 GCF_027942865.1 Odontesthes bonariensis | reverse complement strand
GGCTTTATTCCTAAACTGTACTGTCTTGCTGTCTTTTATAATATTTGAACAGTCAGATGGGTAGTTATTAGACAACCCCTTCTTTTCCTTCATTTCTAATCAGGTTTTTCTTGCTATTCCCCAAAGGGTTAATTAAAGTTATCATATCCAGTCATTAGCTTCTACGTATCCCCAAACTGTGTGAAATTGTCCTCCAAGTGATGTTAACTGGAGGACACTAGATCCTTGTTGTCCTAATTAATGCTGTTAGAAAATAAGAGTCATTAAGGGACATAATAATAAACATTTTGCTATTAAAGGTTTTTTTTAAATGCTTCCAAAGTGAGGAGGCACACTAAAGTATCTGTTAAAGCAAAGCAAAACATAATGAGAATATTTGGAGTGAGCTAAGAACTGCATTACTTAGTAGGTGGACCAAATGTTAGAACCCCTTGAAGGCACGTTAATAATTGCAGGTTGCTAGCAAGGATCTTTTTGTATAACTTTTTGACAAACAACATAGAGACAACAAATGTTTTTATGATTTGTGTTGAACAGTCGAGTCTTGTTTAAAGTCTATCATGCAGTTCAACTTTCTATACTATGGTCTGATTGAATACTTGAAACTTAAAAGTAAATGGATGTCCATCCTTTTTTTGAATGAACAGTACTTAGGTGAATTGCAATTCAAATTAGTTATCTCACACTCTCTACTTGAGGCTATCAGTTCATTAAAATAGTGCTGTTGTTTTGTGGACATGGCTCAACAGCTTTTTTTTTTTCTTACTGTTAAACATCCTGACAAATTATCAAACATACGAAATGTTTACAGCTTTGAATCTTTTTCCCTTCTCTACGTTTTTTTATGTCTTAACACCCGCAAACCCAAACTGATGGAGTATCCAGCAGAGAAAGTACAGGGCTTATTCTTTCTCTGCTACACTCCTCACCTGAAATGTGTAAATCTGCTTCCCAGTGCTGCTATTTTGCATTTTACTAGTCCACCCTAGAATTCACAGGCAGCCTCAGAGTCCTTATAGGGAGGGATGAGATTTCTCGTATGAACTGTAATTGGAGGGAAAACAGTCGCAAGGCTGTGAATTATTAATGAAATGTCTTTTCAACAAAGCATAATCACAGTTGAAAATTATTTTGATAATGCAGAGTCTCGGAATAGTTGCTTCAGCTTATGATGCTGTATTTGTTGCATTACGTTGAATATTCTAATAAAAACTTTTGTCTTTGAGGTGTCTTCATGAGACATAAAGGCCTTGTGATTAGTTCCAAGGCATACTACTGAGAAATGATTTATTCCTGTGTTATCTGTTGCTTGTATTAATATAGCATGCCATGCTGCAGTGTGCATTAACACGTGTTGCTTCAGCCGTTGACCCACCCGCAGGCAAACACAAATGTGCATTCGCTTGATATTTGAAATTTTTACAATGCTACAATTTAATCAAATTTAGCCTGAGGCATCAATAGAAGAAACTGTTGTTCTATGGAGCTGTTCTTGTCTTGACCCTTGTCACACATCAGAGTTGCTCTTTTCTCGTTTATGAAGTTTTGTATGCACATGTAATAATTCAAACCGCTGTACAGCTAAAACATGAGTAACACTGTGCATGTAAATAATCCATCCTCCATTCTATTCTTCCAGGCTTGCGGCAGAGTTGTATCAGAAAGTTAAACGAATGTTTGGCGATCCCCATCAGGCCACAGAAGACCTGAAAGCAGAGGTAATGATAACCTCTTATTTGTATTTTTTTTTTTTTTTTTTTTATCCTAAATGATTGAGATTAACTTGATACCTCTGTGTTGGCTTTCAAAGATTAAAGAGAAGCTCTCAGACCATGAGGGGAAGCTCCAGGAGGCTCAAGATCTACTGAATTCTGCCCAAACAAAGACTAGACAGGCTGGATCACTGGCTGAGCAAAACCAAGCGAACCTTACAGTTCTGGAGGTAAAATGCAAGTTTTAAACACACAAACAATGGTTTACTTCTAAAAGAAAATAAATAAATAGAAAAAAAAAAACAAGCATGTTTTTCATCGGCACTTTTGGGTTTCTCTTATTTTTACATTTGACTAGAAAAACAATGCATCTTCAGTTTTGTGATGAAACTTCCAAGTAAGTAAATTTGTATTGAACAAGAAGTTACTTGCAGATAGTAATTGGTTAAGAAGCATAACCTTACAGCGAGTTAAAGCAGAGGTGTGTAGTAATTCTGCCTCTGTGAAAAACTCCAGTTAACTTCACCCAGCACCTCAGTATTTTGCACAGCTAACTGATTCAGCAGCAGAACATTTGCTGTTAAATTGTGAAAAATGAATTTAGCATCTCCCAGTCACAATGTTGCTCCATTCCATGTCCATTGAGCACCATCCACATTCAGCTCAGTCCCCGATCTTATGTAGTTTATTGCACACTCTCTCCTGTGTTTCTGACAGATGGAACAGCCATGCTTGTCAAACGAGCTGATTCCTTCTGAACTGACTGGAATATATTAATATTGAAAATGGCTGTGTCACACCCCCTTTGCACCATTGCTTATGGTCACATTGGCAAGCGTTTTCCAGCCTTCAGGCATTTGCTTTAACAAACTCAGATCCATAATGTTAACTGTACTTTACTGCTGTTACTATGAGTAATGCATAACGGGGTGCATTTTCAAATTGTACACATAATTCCTTGAAATTACAAAATTGTACAACTTCTTATTAATCTCATAGATTAAATCTCCCATTCTATAAATCTCAGACCGCTTAATCTTATTTTCCATTTAAGCCCGTGATTTATCAAGCAAGGAAAGCTTAGAGGCAGAATCTGTCCCAACCAGAAATAAAGCAAGCTTTTATCTGGAAAATTATGATGCATGTCCTCGAGTAAGTATTCTCCTCGTCTTTCTTTCTTGCCCTGACCATGCTGTCTTTTACTTTATAAAGAAAAGCTTTCCATTAATGAAGGTTAATTTTAGTCTGCTTATTAATTGTGTGTCCTTCAGGTGCTTTTATTGTTTTGTTTTTTTATAAGAATCACCTTGTACCATAAATAAGTTGATAGATTTCGTCTGTATTGGAAAAATCCTCCAATGATTGCTCTTTCATTATACAACAGCTCACAAAATTTCAGTTTATATTGAATATTCACATCCATACAGACACCCTCATACTTTAATATTTGTGGTGTTGTGAGAAAGGTTTTTTTTTTTTTTTGTCATGCAATATTTATTAGTATATTTGGTTTAAAACTACTGTATGATTGTTGTTTGAATTTGAGGTTACTACAACACAAGCTCTGCTGGTGGCGTTTTTCATGCACTGAAATGCTAGAAAATGTCACAGTTACAGATCCTGGTTTGTTTCAATGCAGAGAAAGAAATCTGCAGTTGGAGCGGTGAAACAGGAAGCTCAGAAGGTCATTGGAGAGGGAGAGAATCTTCTTGAGGAGGCAAATCAACTCTCTGACAACATCAACAAGGAGCTAGAGGTATTAAAATAGTCTGTTGAATCCCTGGAACTTTTTAAATCCTCCATCTAGTGTTCTGCGTAGTGCCAGGTTTTTTTTCTTCTCAGTTTTGACTTGTTCTGTTCTGTTTTTCTTTAATTTGAATAACGTTGGCATGAAATAGATAATTAATAAGGATATTGCATACATGACAGTATGGCAGCCATATATACTCGAGTACAATATGAATCATTCAGACCCTCTGTTTTCTATCTTAGGACCTGGAGGAAATGGGAAGAGAGCTCAGTCCTCTTCATGACCAGCTGGATAATAAAGTCCGTCGCCTCACTGATGGCTTGGGTGACGGCGGACTGGCTAATCGTGTGCTCGATGCAGAGGAACATGCCAAACAGCTGAATGAATCTGCAGCTATTTTAGATGGGTAAATATAACATGAATATATCTTCACTAATCTGTATATTTACATTCACGGTGTAGGTTGGGATGCAAAGTAAGGCTGAAGTGGTCACTTTAGGTTGATTGTGATTGAGTGACAGGAAATTGTTCCGATTGTTCTTACATTCAGATAATTGTTTAACATTCAACAGCTGCTGGTTATAGTTTCTTTTTCTCTTTAGAGTCTTAAAGAAGTTGATTACCTGAAGTTTTTTGTGACAGAGCTGAAAGGCATTAGCGGTCTTAAGAAATCACCTCAACCTTTTGGTCTCTGTACCATGTTTGAGGTGTTCTTCTTTCAACATTTTTAGACTCAAAGATTCATGGAAAAGAAGTTTGGGGTGAAAAAAAAAAAAATTCTGTCAGCTTAATGTTCCAGGTGACAACAGTTGATATTGACAAATGGACATTTTTTAAATTTATTTACAGCCTCCAGAGACTTAAAATGAAATTGTTAAACAAAATGAGAATAATGGCTTTAAGTGGAAATGTATGTCATTTTACAATATTTTCCCTCTTCTCTCTTCTAACAGTATTTTGGCTGAAGCCAAAAATCTCTCCTTCAATGCAACAGCTGCCTTCAATGCCTATAGTAACATTAAAGCCAATGTTGACGAAGCGGAGAAAGAGGCAAAGGCAGCCAGACAGAGGGCAAATGAGGCGCTGGCACTGGTAAGAGTACAAAAACATACACATCTTTAGAACATATTCAAAATGAGCTCTTTTACCGAATACACACTACCAAAAGATGAAATGTACTTACTGTATCCTTATGCTGTATGTAATCCACCTCAGATTCAAATACTGTATACACACTGTACTAAGCGCAAGTATTTCAGCTATCCAGACCATAGAAGTGTACTCTCAGCATAAAAGATAATGTGTGTGCCTTGTATGCAGTAACAGTAATGTAGGCTTGTGCTCTCCTTTAGTCATGGCTGAGAGATCAAAGCACTTTTCTGTCCCTCTTCTTCCTCCCCTGCCTTTCATTACAGTATCATCACAACCCACACCTAAAACTCCCCTTTTTCTTCCTTGTATACTCGT
The DNA here is from genome assembly GCF_027942865.1 of Odontesthes bonariensis. Taxonomy (NCBI): domain Eukaryota; kingdom Metazoa; phylum Chordata; class Actinopteri; order Atheriniformes; family Atherinopsidae; genus Odontesthes; species Odontesthes bonariensis. The sequence continues at coordinate 8,861,203 of NC_134529.1, read as the reverse complement.
TTGATGTACTGTTTTTGTTTATTGTTAGTTTATTTTGCTTTACTCCATTTAATTTTTTGATGTACAACTTTAATCATTCCTTTTTACAGTTTAATCAATAATTCAGTTTAATCTGGCTTAATTTATTTAATTTAAGAATAATCTTCTTTGCTCTTTGTATATAGTTTTAAAAATAAGAATTGTAGCACTAAAGTTGCAAGGAAAGGATGAAAAAAAGAATCAAGAGGTTGAAGGTGTGAGGAATAAAGTCAGCTCAATCCCATTCGTACCGAATCATTTAACAATGGAAAGCAGTGATGCTTTGATCTTATGTAAAGGTAGTACTGTATGCAGACCACTATACCTTTTTTGAATCACAAAGCAGACTTTTCTTTTTCTTATGCGAGTTCAGGAATTTTCTGGAAGCATCTTACTGAAGGCATGCTTAATCACAGAAATGTCACTGCTTTGTCCTGAGGTAGGCTTTAGGTCCAGAGGTTCCAGTAAAGGAGGCAGCTGAAAGTGCCCTTCAGAAGAGTCAGATACTGCTGAGCAAGGCCAAACAACTTCAAAATGATGTCAAAGGTACTCTGATGTGTGTGTGTGTGTGTGTGTGTGTGTGTGTTTACTATATGCTGGATACACAATATTCATCTGAAAATCCCACAAAACACTATAAAATATTCACATACAACTGTTTGGCTGTAAATGTTTCAGAACAGCTAAATTAAATAACCACAAACAAATATGTTGCTACTATGTTATTACTGTAGTTCCAGCATATCTGCAAGTTATCTGGTCTATCGGTTTTAAACTGAATAAAAGTTTTAAATTGCTAATTCATCAAAGCTTTCACTACCTGTAATTTTGCATTTATTGGTTTACTTTTATGTCATTTGAACTACACTTCAAGGTTTTCTCAGCGTGATGCTTTCTCTGACAACTGTACCTCCTACACCTGTTTTTGTTTAGCTTGTCAAAAAGGTGATCATTCTACTGTATGTATGTAATTGAGGTCAAGCCTAGTATGATACATGAAGTGGAAAAATACTGAAAACACTTGATTGCAAACAGCTCAAGAGTTTAAATTTGCAACTCTCACGATGCAGCTGCCTCAATAATAATCACTGTAGGGAGTGGTCACCCTATACTGTAATAGTTTCCAGAGTTTTCCAAGTTTCCACACACCTCATTAGAAATTAGTGGGTAGGTGCGACTGGTACTGTATATCATTTAACACTTAAAAATGAAATGAACATACTGTTAAAGTACATTTTTTTAATAGAGGAGTATGTTAACAGTAAGTTTTTCTTATATAATTAAATTACTTTTATATACAACCATATATAATACTACATATTTCAAATTTCACTGAGCATCTACACCAGAGATGTCCAAAGTCGGTTCTCGAGGGCCGCTGTCCTGCAGGTTTTAGATGTTGCCCTGCTTCAACACACCTGATTCAGATGAAATGGATTTCATCATAAGATTGTGAAGTTCTGCATAAGACTGCTAATGATGCATTGATCTGAATCAGTTGTGTCGAAGCAGGGAAACATCTAAAACCTGCAGGACAGCGGCCCTCGAGGACCGGATGTGGACATTCCTGATCAACACAGACATATTGTAAAACATTCAGCATTTTAGGTGCAAATCATGCCAAGAATTTTGTGGAGCTTCAATAAAGATGTCAACCTAATCTAAGGAAAACTGAGGGATTGACTATGTTTCATGTGTAACTGGATATTTTTGGTTTTCAACAAGCAGTCTTTCCTCGTGTTTTGCACACACGTGACTACGTGGCAGGACTGCCACAGGACGCATGCAGGGAGTGAATGAGGATTAAAAAAAATTTCACCGCCTCCAAAGCTAGAATAGTACATTAGTGAGAACTGTCACAGAGCGGCACGTCATAGAGCATCAGCACATGATGCTGGTGCGGGTGTTGTCATAGAAGATAAAGGGGGTTTCTGTTTTTGCTTTCAGTGTTTTACAGCAATGCAAAAGAATTTCAAAACCTATGATATTTAAGTCATAACTAAAAGTATTTGAATTAACCTTGAGTATTTTGAAACCTCCATTGAGTTTAATAGAACTTTTCATATGGATTGTTTTAAGTAGATCCATGAGATGAAGTGGGAGGGCTTGGTAAATTGGCATGCAGGGAACCTTTTTTGAGTCTTCTCTATCTTTGAAGCAGCTTATCTCTGTCATCCGCCTCTGTATACTTTGCTGTCAATCCCTTTTTCCCATCGGGCAGGTGAAGGGGGGGACTTTATTAGTTCAGAGCTTGGCACCAAATCAAACCATCATCATCATCTACTTTGTGTTTGTTTCTGTCTGTGTAGAAAATGCGGACAGTGTTGCCGGGCTGAAGGGCAGAGTTAAAACGGCAAGAGACAAAACCAAAGATCTTTTCAAAGCTGTTAATGGAACCATGGAAACGCTCAACGCCATTCCCAACGGTATGACTGCACAGCTACACTGTGTGTGTTTGTGTGTGAGCATAGCAGTGGTCACACCTGCACACTTGGAAAAGAGATAAGAGAGCAGATCAATACAATTTTACGGATAAAGGTCAGTTGCTTTGCGGTGATGATGAAAGTACTGGACCAACGTGATGCATACCTATAACAAAACACTTTACATTTGAGTTTAAATCCCAGTGGGTCAGTTTGAAGTAATAAAATGTTTTTTTTTTTTTTTTAATGGGGACCCTTCATGGCAGACAACACCTACAGTAAACGTGAAAATGAATCACAATGGGAATCTGATATTGAACTTTGTTAGCATGCAGGTTGTGGTTCCAAGTGGTTAAGTTGTTTCACAGATGTTACCTGCTAAGCTTGTCATACATTTGTGACAACTGGCACTCAATTGAGTTATTTCAGACGGTAATCTTAAAACAGACATTTGATATTTTTGACATCCTGCTAGTGCTATTTTAAATTTCAAACCTATCACACTGTCATGTGCCACTGTCTGAATCAGTGCGGCTGAGATTAAAGGACAGCACTCACTCTATAAGTAAATCTTGCTCTCTAAGAGTAACTAATATGTGATTAATACTTGTGCATTTTGAATAATGTGGGATTACTCATTTTCACAAGCTGTTTTGTGGTAATGCTTATTTGCTTGGAGGGGAAATTATATATTTGATTTGGGAATTAACATGACAATCAAAGCTTTAAGCCATTTTGGTCAAAATTCATTATGCCGTCTTAGTTAGTGCTGGACTACAAATTTGTGGTGACTTTACGGTTTGAGTATTGACTGGTGAAATGAGCATTGTGCAGACTTGCCACCAGATGAACAGTTGGTATCAAAAAAAGTTTCTTGTTTATGATGAGATATTTAGACAGTTTCATTCAGTTCCTGTGATATTATCAAAACATGGTCAAATTTAGTCACATGCATCCATTTGTTTTCTTTATTCCCTGAAATCAAACATACAACTGCTGCAGTTTAGAGTTAAAAATATTTAAAACTGGTGTGCTGTAAGAACCGAGTGATTTTTGCCACTACAAAGTTAATTTAAATAAGGTCAGAACATACTCTTGAATCTAGGTGGCTTTCTGGCTTAAAATTCAAGCTGGAAGCTGCTTCTTCTTTTTGTTTTAAAATCCTACTGTGACCAAGCAAATGGCAATACTAAATTGATAGAAAATGATAAAATAATGAAAATAAAAAGTCATTTTGAATTTACTAACAGTTCAGCTTAAAGGTGGTACAGTAGTGTAATACTAATCAATTCTTGCATAAGAATTCATCAACATAAGTGCTACCAACAATCATGTTGATGTGGATATTTTCTTGTCACATTATCTAACAGATACAGCTGCTAGGCTTGCAGCTACCAAGGCTGTAGCAGCTGATGCCAACGCCACAGCCATAGATGTGCTGGAGCGCCTTGGAGATTTGAACCTGCGCCTCGGAGGCCTGCAGCGCAACTACAGCGAGCTGGAGGACACGGTCAATGCAGCTAATCAGATGATCCAGGACCCAGAGAAAAACAGTAAAGTGCTTTACTATTGGTTGGTTGCTTTATCCGGTAATATTAAGTAAACGTAGCAGGACCATCTCGTCATATTTTTTTCATGACTCATTTAGAATGTATACAGGCTTCCTTTTCAACTCGGTAAATAAGTACTTACAATAAAATATTATTAATTACATATAAAAACCTTTTTTTTTTATGACCACCTTATTAACTAGTGTTTACTACTTTTTGTGACTAAATTTGATATTGAATTTAAGTCTAAACATTATTGTTCACTTGATTTCTAATTGCTTCTGACTCTTGGTAGATGTGAAATTACTGTATTGTTTCAGTGCCACATAGGATGGTGAACTCAACTGATTTGTAACATTTTTCTCTGTCTCTCTTTCTCATTTTTTCAATCTCCACAGCAATCAGTATGTATATTTCATTTATCTTATTATAAGCATTCATCACTTTAGGTGGTGCACCAATACCACGTTGATATTGCAATGTTAACTCTGTGGCATAGCAGATCATTTTGCTTGTAAAAAGAAAAAGAAAATACTTTTTAAATCCCATTTTCGAATCATCAACATCACTTTGTTAAAATGGTGCTTTGGTCTTAATTAATACCATCTATGTCATTGTGAACATATTTTTGTAGCAAAGGTATTGGTGCACCATGCACTAATTTTACCGTTAATAGCTATACAGTCAGCAATAGCTGCTTCTAATAATGCCTTAGCATGAGAGCTCTGCACTTTGCAAGACATAGAACGGTCTGTTTTAAAATTTATCTTCTAGTTTCTCTGTCTCTTCTTTGTACTTTTTCAGTTTCTGACTTTTTCGGTATACGTTATATGAAATTAAAGTGATTATCTTTACTCTAAGCTACACTAATTGTTTGGCTCTCGCCAGCTTTTCCATTTTTACCATTTCTCTCACTCTTTCTCTGTATTTCTTTTCCTTCAGTGATGTCCTCTCCTGCAAGTTTTCCACTTTCTCCCAGCATTAATATATTTTATTGCTTTATGAAAATAAGAACCGTACTCTTGGGTATACTTATTGTACTTGATCTCTCTCTCTGTCTTCCCTCAGTCCACGCTGCAGGCGCTAAGGTGAAGGATTTAGAGGATGAAGCTGACAGACTGTTGGAGAAGCTGCAGCCAATCAAAAAGCTGCAGGACAATTTGAGGCGCAACATCTCACAAATCAAGGAACTGATCAACCAGGCCAGGAAGCAAGCTAATTCAGTAAGATGTCAAAATGCTAACTATACATCAGTATGCATCTGACACAGTTGTGCAGTAGTTTAATTTGATTTATTTCAAAAGTTGTCTTACATTGTTTTTACTTGTTTATATTTTTAATTCATCATTTGTGCTGTACTTTCTGTAATAGTTTTGTTTAATTTTTTTAAGCAGATGATTTCATGCTCTTCCTACTGAGATATTATTAGATCAGTATAAGTAACATTGTTTAATAACAGACACAAGACTAACTTCACACTATCTTTGCAATACTTTTTTTTAACGCAGTAAGCAGCTTAGGAAGCAGATGATTCAGAGAGTTCATGTCTCATTCACACTGAAACGATACATGTAGCCCCCCTGTTTAAACATGATTTCACCTCTCCTTTCCTAGTGATGCCTCAGGTGACTCCACAAGTCATTTTGATCTTGATCGCTACATTTACTCTTTCTGTTCAGTGTACTGGTGGTCCCTCTGAAAATAATGTCTTCATTTAATGGCTATTCACCCCCAAATATATGCACTTTGGCCCAATCAGCTCTCAAGTATCACTAAGCAGCTTCATCTTCTTGTTGCTCACTTCTGGCTCCAAAAGGAGCAAGATAGCAATGACTTAATCCTGAACTTGAGTGTCCATAATGTTAACACAAACCAATAGATTTGGCAGCTGTAGTTTATGGTCTTGCCCCAATGATTACACTCAAAATAAATGAGAACTTCCAAACCAATTTGTCTTGCTGCATTTGTTTTTCAGTGGCAAACTAGAAATGGAAGGTTAGATAAATGCAACCTGAAATACAATATAAAACCTATAATGAAATAATCTTGATGCAAAAATGTTGCTAACTGTTATTTATCTTTTTGTTTCCAGATTAAAGTATCTGTGTCATCAGGTGGTGATTGTCTCCGCAGTTACCGCCCTGAAATCAGAAAAGGAAGGTACAATACCATCATCCTTCATGTTAAAACCACCACACCTGATAACCTCCTCTTCTATCTGGGATCTGCCAAATATGTAAGTATGTGTTCTGCAAAATTTGTGACACTGTAAAATATAAACAAAAACAGAATGCAGTGTTTGCAGATCTCAAAAAAACATATTGCATTCACAGAAGATCATAGGAAACATTAAATGCTGAAAATGCAACATTTTCCAATTTCATCAAATGTATTATCTTGAATTTGTTGCCGGCAACATTTAAAAAAAAGTTAAGACAGGGCCATTTACAACTGTGTAGCATCTCCTCTTATTTAACAACAGTCTGTAAATATCTGTAAACTGAGGAGACCAGCAGCCGGACCTTTGCGAGTCAAACGTTGTTCTATGCTTGTCTTATATAGGATTCTAGCGGCTCAACAGTCCTGGGTCCAAATTTTTCCAGTTGGTGAAAGGTCTGGACCAGGCCAGTCAGGCACTCAGACCCTTTTACTCCAAAGCCATACTGCTGTTATAGATGCAGCATGTCATTAATCATTGTCTTGCAGAAATTCACAAGATAATGGGAGAATGTGTTGCTCTAAAACTCCCATGCCATTAGAGATGGAGACTTTTGAACTGAACACTGTATGCCAATCTTTGCAGACCCTCCCCGCTTTGGTCCAAAGGACGAGATGCCCAAGATTTTCAAAAACAATCATGAGTTTTGATTAATCTGACCACATAACATTTTTTTACTTTGCCCCAGTCCATTTTGAATGAACTTTGGCCCAGAAATGACTGTGGTGTTTCTGGATCATGCCCACATATGTCAGATCTGTAATATCTCTTTACATAGAGCTTTAACCCATATTTGTGAAAGGGGTGAAATGTGCTCACAGACAGTGATTTTTGAAAGTGTTCAGGAGCTCAAACAGTGATTTCCATAATAGAATTATGCCTGTTTTTAATGCAGTGCCTCCCGAGGGCCTGAAGATCACGAGCATCCGATATTGAGTTTTGATCAGGTCCCTTGCACAAAATGTCTCTAGATTCTCTAAATTTTTTGATTTGATGTACTGTAGATGATGGAATATTCTAAGCCTTCACAATTTTATATTGAGGAACAATATTCTGAAATTGCTCCACAATTTGTTGATGCAATTTTCTGCTGAATCTCTGCCCAGCTTTACCTCTGAGAGACTCTCAGGTACCCAATCATGTTATTGACCTGTTGAAAATTTGAATTGATTGCAACATGTTCCTTCAGCTGTTTGTTTTTAGTACCACTTTCTTTTTCAGCCTTTTTTCCTTTTTGAACCCCAGTAAGAACTTTTTTGAGATGTGTCGCTGCCATCAAAATCAAGACTTACTTATATTTATCATTAAAAAAGTAAAATGTCTCACTTTTAAAAGTTTGTTTTGTATGTTCTTTTGCAAATAGAACATTGGGATGATGAGATTTGCAAATCATTTAATTCCTTTTTTTGTTACAACCCCAATTTCTAACTTTTTTGAAATGGTGTTTTAAATTGTATCCACAAAACAGGTTTTTCATTATTTTATAGGTAGCCAAAATTTAAAACACATTCTTTCAAGGTAATTAGGACAAATGAATCGCTGATCCTTCATGCCACTCATTAAATCATGAAAACAGGAAGTGATCTGGAGGAAAAACAGTCCAACTTTGTGTATTCCATTTGTATTGTTTGACATTGATGCATTATGCAGCTTATTTAATGCACATTAAGTGTTTTTTTTTTTATTATTGTGAAACATTTATCATACTTTAAAGGCCTGTATTTAAGTGCAAATCTGCATGCATAGAGAGGAACACCAGCGCTCATCTCTTACACTACACACTCAAACTGGCACACACACACACACAGCCTACACATGCTCCTAGAGTGATCTGCCTAATATAAGAATAATTAATACATCTTGACACATACCCACCAGCACCCCTACAGACCTAGAACACTGCTGTTTTAAGGCACCATTGATATTCCCAGTGTGTTTTTTTTGTGTGCATGTTTATATGTTAAAGAGGAGCTGCAATTAACAAGTTTATGTTGCTCTCAGCTTTAGCCTGATTTCCCCTGAGAAATCTTTGCTTTGCTTCATCTGACTGGGAAGTCTTGAACATGCATGCATATGAGTGTGTACTTTTGTGCGTCTCTAACTGATACTCCAATTCAGTATGAATAATAATTCTGTGTGTGCGAGTGCACACGTCTAACGTTTCACTAGTGGTGTGTAATACTAGTTGAATAATAATGATGCTGCCCTGTGATCTGTGCTAATGAATAATCGCCTTCACCCTGGAGAGAACAGAAAGAGACATGTTTGTGTGCTTGTGTGTCTGTGTGCCTCTGTCATTTGTGTCTTCAAATGTGACTCATTGATGGTCTCTAATTGTGCATAATTCTATCTGAATAAAAATGCCGTGTATGTACTTCAGAGACAGCATCCACATAAAAAGCACATGCTCAAAAATTCACTTTTTTTTCATACATAAGTAACAAGATTGTTAATCAAAATACAGCAAGATCCTCTGAAATCCACTTACAGGAAAACGTATAAAACGTCAGTTTGTACCCTCAGAGCAGACCAGAGCTGGGTGTGAAATCACTTTACCAATCACTCCCTCATGAGGAATACTCCAATTGGTTTTCTGCACTAAAAGATTTGGACACTTCTTAAACATCATGTTGCTTTTCTGGAAACATTGTTGCATAACTCCTGTGTTCTACAATCTTTAATGCAGAAAAAACAAAGTTTCATTATACATAGTTGTTTGTAAGAAAAAAAAAATAACAATGTAAATAGACTCTACTCGTTTTTTCATTACAGATTTTTGTTCCAAACCTTCTCTTTCACAGTTGGGGCATACACGTTGGGTAGAGGTGTATCTGATGCTCTCTTGCTGAGATTTGTGTGGTCTGGTGATCAGCTTGCATAACTTGGCTGACTTGGTACCTACATCTGACCTTTTATATCTGGGAAAAGATAACAAGAGAGACATTTACACTGCACATTAATGTCAGACTGGAAGGTGTGGTTACTTTGCCTGGTACCATCTTCACAAAGCTTTGGATTAGTTGTGAAATGCCACCCTTGATTTATCTTTTCTCATTTCTTTTAACTGTAAAGGCCATAAATTTTACACTCATTTTATGGCAGTGTAAAATTGAATTCTTTCAGTACTCATTTAATGTAAATATCACCAAGAAAATCTACCTGAGATGCTGTGTATGTACTTATGAATTGGTCAGTTTTTATTTAATTCAATTTGCTGCATTATTCCAACCATCTGGCCCATCACATATGGGAAAAACCAGATTCCCTCTAATAATGTCCAAGTCCTTTATTTACTTGAACCTCTAGAATGTAGCAGACCTTTATCTTAGGCAAGTTTGTATTAAAAGCAGGCTTTTGCGTTCCCTTGTTTTGATTTACCTACATTTGATCTATATTTGCCCCATTTAAGTTGCTGCATTGTTAAAGTCCCTACGTTGTACTTACTGAGGTTTTCCCTTTCCTCGTATTGTTATATTGTGTTATATTGCCTTTTGTGTGAAAACATATGAAATGTTACAATGTGCAATCTTCAGACCAAAGAGTTCTTGCTTCTTATAGAAGACATTCCTGCCTGAAATAATTTGCTCATAACTCAGGCATTTCATCCCCTACTTAATGGCATCGCTGTATTTTCACAGTCGGTGCCAGGATCCCTTAAAGGGATAGTAGCTAGTTTCCAGCCCAGTCAACATTAAAGGCCTAAAAATGTTTAATTTCTAACTTTTCTAATTTCTTATTCCTTAACCATAAACATAATTTTTAATTAAACCTAACTGGGATTTTTTTTTTGCTAACCCCAGCCAACCCCAACTGAAAGCCAACTAAAAATGTGAAATGTTGTCGGACAATATTGGGTCACATGGTGATGCTGTTTAGATGAGAGACATGACAAAACTGTTTTAAATATCTTATTATAGTAAAAGCAAATTGCAGAAATGAAAAATGACTTTTATGACTGTCATTGTACAGTTGTGTGGAAAATTTTAAAAAGCTGTGCGCATCATAATGTGGGGGAAACTGTGTTCTTTTCTTACATTCTGCACGAAAAAAAAAAGTTTATTCAAAGTTTATAGAGAATGTTTCCTCGATCTTCCTCAGGTTGATTTCCTGGCCTTGGAGATGCGTAAGGGGAAAGTGAATTTCCTCTGGGATGTGGGTTCAGGTGTGGGAAGAGTCGAATATCCCCATCACACCATCCATGATGGGAACTGGCATCGGATAGAAGCCTCTCGGTAAGACGTTTGAGCATGGAAATGCTTGATCCACTGGCACATATACTTTTAAAACACCACTGTTTGCTGTATTACAAAGTTAGTCAAATCTTGCATTGTACATATGGGCAGCAGGTCAGTTGATATGAATAATGCTGTTATGATAAAAAGTAATCAGCTTTCACATGTTGCTGTACAAATTAGGTACTACTTAGTAAGGCAAAAATATGAAGAATATTTAACTTATTTTTGTTAAGTTTTTTTTATTTTTGACTGGTTGATGGCACATATTTTTTAAAATAACTTGTATTTTCTCTTTTCCCTCACTCTGACCTTATTTAACCAACAAATCCCAATTGTAACAGCAAAGATAAACCACCAGCAACCACAGGGCATCGTCTTACTCATGCTAGAGTGGAAAATACGTTGTTGCACTTGGGAAATGTAGGGGTTTGCAGCCTTGTCAGCCTGTGGCACATCATTACATAGATACAGTTACCCTTTTTTTTCTCTGCATAAGCTGCAGTGTTGTTGTATACACACCATCCAACACAAAGTCGGTTTCTCACCTGCTCCATGCGTTTTCCATCTTAAAGATTTCCCAAAGGTGTTTACCGATGGGATCACAAAGACTATCAGTCTTAGAAATGTTTCCTTGCATAACGCAGAAATGCTCTTTCTGTCTTAGAATCAAACGCCAAGACCGATGGTTAATTTCACTGCACAGCTCTGAGGCTCTGCAGCAACGCACTGGTTCCACACTGTGTTTCTATCATTCATCTTTAGCACCAAGAGTTCATAAAATTCAGATTCCAAGTGACTCTAATGTCTTCAGTCATAGTAACCGTCCTCCAGGAAGTACAGAATGGCAAATGGCATCAACCATCACACCCCTTCACTCTTTCCCCTTTTCTCCACCTGCAGCAATGGTCTGAATGGCACCATATCAGTATATCCTTTAGAAGGCCCAAAGGCTGGCATGATGCCAATGCCGGCTAGTGCCGACTCACCAACAGCTTTCACCATCTTGGATGTTGACCAGAACGCCTACCTGTTTGTAGGAGGAATATTCGGCACCATCAAGGTATTCGTCTGTCAAAAACTTTAGGAACATGTCTGATTTTTCTTTTTTTTTTTCTGTTTTCCCTTCATAGTTTTATTTGTCTTTTAGAAAGCAGAAGCAGTAAGAACATCAACATTCACAGGCTGCATGGGAGAGACTTTCTTGGATGGTAAACCTATTGGACTGTGGAATTACAGAGAAAGACAGGGAGACTGTAAGGGCTGCGTGGTCAGGTATATCAATACAAAGTCCTCTTATTTTCCATTCGTTTTTGTTTGTTGCCATTTACATATTATAATTAAGTGTTATTAGGTTCCCCTTGTTGGTTCTGAATATCATGTTAAACTGTATTTCGTACACAATTAGTTTTGTGATTACTGTATTTTTTTGGCCATATTGGAATAAAAGAAATAGCTCTGTATTTCTTCTTTCTCACCTTTGTTTACTAGCATTTGTGACCTCTCGAACTACTTTGGAAATTGGATGGGAAGCACATCAATAGTAAAATTGATTATCTGTTTGTGCTCTTGTAGTCCTCAGCGTACAGAGGGTGAGGGCACAGTTCAGATGGATGGTGACGGTTATGCTGCAGTTGGAAGACCTACCAGATGGAACCCAAATGTTTCCACCATCACGTTCAAGTTCCGCACTTTCTCCTCTGATGCTTTGCTCATGTATCTGGCTACTAAGGACATGGTATGTGTGCCACAGACATAAATATTTTTCAAACCAATGATGATCACTACTGTACAGATCAGGACTGATGGTATGGAGGAATTTTGTGCTGGACATTCGTTGCACTGTAATGCTCAGATACTGATCTTACTCAAATTGATACTGATTCTGTTCATTTTTTTATACTAACTACACAAAGTGATAATTAGTGTCCAGAGTACATTATTGTAATGCAAAGCTTTAATTTTAAAATGTAGGTTACCTTAATATAAGGTAATGAGACCCTTAACATTTTCTTGTACAGTTGCACTGTCACTGGAATTGAAACGTCGGCACCTCATGATATGTTCTTTCTTACTGTTGCTCTTCACAGAAGGACTTCATGTCCCTGGAGCTGTCCGAAGGGAAAGTGAAGGTAAGCTTTGACCTTGGATCGGGAGCTGGCAGTACCATATCAGCTAGCCGCCACAATGATGGACGGTGGAAAGCCCTCACCATGTCAAGGAACAAGAAGCAAGGTACATACAACAAAGAAAGCAATACAACTATGGTCTATATAGTTTGTCTTGTGAATGAACGCAGAAATAAAAAGAGGAGAGGACACATTTTCATCTACATGCTCTTTTGCTTCATGTCTTTACAAAGCTACCGTGACTGTTGTGGACATCGACAGCAATGCTGAAGAAAATATTGTTGCCACATCTCAAGGTTCAGCCACTGGTCTGAACCTCAGGGAGGACCAAAAAATCTATTTTGGTGGGCTGCCAACGATTGGAAACTACAGGTACATAAAACAGATCAAGATAAGCATTGGAAACTTGGACTCTGTATGTCTGATATAGTGTTTTCGGTCAAAATGTAGAGAGGATCTTTAATCATTCTAAAGGTGACTGCATTTGAATTGGATGTAATGATCATTTTGTGAAGTAGTCAGAAGTCATCCATTGAAGATGTTTGTGAAGTGTGTTAATGCTTTGATATTATGTTTTGTCTTAACAGCATGGCAGCCAGGTAAATAAATAAAAGAATAAATGGATCTTAAACATGTGATTTTTTTTTTTTTTCAAAAATATTCTTAAAATTTATCACTGCATGATGCTAGCCATGCTGATAATGCTCCACAGCCCAAAGTGAATATTTTTGCTTTTACTTGGCTTGCACAAGGAGGCTTTTGCTCTGTCACATGGCAGCTGAAAATCACTTTGTCACTTCATTCATCTGAATTTGATGTTTATTCAGAAACATTTTGTTGTATATCTATGGCTCTGTTTTACACACACAGTAATGCCATAATTAAACCTTCTCTCGCTAATTTTTTGGAGCCTGGGAAGTAAGGTTTGCAGAGGCTACAACATAAAGCCTTAGCTTACTGAAAACCTTTAAAATGGTTTTATTATGCTGCTAACGGCCAAAGATTTTCTAAAAGTGGATAATCTTTTAGTTTTTCCACTCTTGTTTACTAACCTGGACAATATCTACTACCACAAATTAAAATAAGTTATTCTTAAAGAAGAAAAAAAGGCTCTTACTTCATTAATATGGATGAACAGCATATTCAGATTGCTCTTGTTTATGTCCAGACTTCACTCTCCTCCTGGAAACATGATGAATCCAGCAGTTTTCTTATGAAGCTTCACTGCTAAGAGATCAGAAAGTCTATTGAGTTTGAAATGTTTCAGCAATGAATATCTTAATTAAAATCATTGTATTTTCTTTACAGGTCAGAGGTGACACTGAAGAGATATGCAGGCTGTCTACGAGAGATAGAAGTCTCCAGAACTCCATATAATCTCCTCAGCAGCTCAGATTATACAGGGGTTATTAAAGGATGTAATGTAGAGGTAAGGGTGTGTCCATTTAGTCTCGGACTCTGAATTTTATAGTACGATTAAACCACAAAGATGCATGGATGGCTTTACAGAGGTGTGCCTCTTTGTATTTTTTTAATCAATATTATTTTCTGAACCGTTTGAGTAAAGTTAAATATGTAGAATTTGCATATTACTGTCATGAAATATTGTTGTCACGGGTTTATATGTATGAATAAGCGTCAAAGCGCAAATCGAGCAAGTGAATGTGTACATAGAATTAATATAACATACAGGAAATAGGTTTTGAAAAGGCTTTGACGAGTTTTAATTGCATGACCTCCCTCATGTCCTTCCATTCTTGACCCCGTCTCTTCTGTGTTTCTCAGATAAGTGTGTCTCTTTCAATTTTATTTGTTATTCACGCGGTTGCTTTTAACATGGCCTCATTCAGTATTCATGCAGAGAATAACACAGAAGGCAGGAAGCTCTGAAAAGTAAAGACCAATTAAAGCTGTTTAATACTTGTAGGTGAATCAATGTGAAATGAGTTCATCAGTTCAGTCTTAATATACAGGATACACAATTCTTACTAAATGCACATATTACACACGCACACTAGTACTGAGTCTGCTATGGAATTTTCCATAGCAGCATTCACCATGACCCTTATACAGCAGTGCTTTTCATGCATGCAGAAAGGTAGCCCTACTTGATGAGTATATGAAGGATTATAATGGCCCTGGTATGAGTGTTTACACTAGTTAAGGCTTTTCTATTGCTTGTGTTGATGGGAATGTTTCAATATGCATCAGTCATGCTGTGGAGACATTAATTTCCTCACACAGTCACTTTGTATGCTGCCGTTCTCTTTTTTTGACTAAAGAGATAGACCATGGTAATGCAAATCATTCATTTCTAAGTTGAATATAGTGGTTATAAATAGGCTAAGTGTAAGTTAATGTAATGTTTTTTTAAGTGATGGAATTATGACTGCATGTTTATGTGGGATTTGTTTCCAATTTAAAATCAGTCAAATGACTTGCAGATGAATAACATTTGATAGCTTCTGTGGATAATAATGCCTTCAATTTTTCTCTTTTGTCAGTAAACCTTGGTGTAACGAAGTCATGTTTTTTTTTTTTTGCTTTTCAAGCTGCTTATTTCCTTCTGCAGGTTGAGCGCAGGACTAACGGTTGATGCAACACATTTCTTCTGTCTCACAGAACCTGTACACAGTCAGTTTCTCTAAACCAGGATACATGGAACTGGGAGGCCTCTCGCTTGGGGTCAGCACCGAGATCAGCCTGTCATTCAGCACACTAGCGGACACTGGGACCATACTACTGGCAGTAGGTGGAGCTTCACCAATCAGCCTGCTGGTAAATTTTCTTCTATTTTGTTCACTTTATTCATTTCAACATTGCAAATAATGGTAATCCTAATCAGATATTTGCAGCTTGGGCCTTTTTTTTGTGTGTGTGTGGTCAGAAGGCTAATTTGAAGTAATTCCAATTCCAAGTATTATTGGAAGTTTCCAGATGGGAAAAAAAAAAAAAATACAAAACTGCTCAGTTTAAATCTCAATATTATGAATTAGTCATAAACGAAAGTTTTTGTTTATATATAACTATATACACACTTGTAAAATAGTTGCACTGCAGAGTTACCTGCGGTGTACTCGCATTCATTGGAATTATTTAAATCTGTATGTAAACGTATGATGAATAGTCAATATTATTGTTATGACAGCCTTGGTTATAGCAAAAATCACGTGTTAATAAAGATACAATACAAGTAATTGCTGTGAACAGTATACTTATCTATTAATTTTATCTCATTGTTATACTATAAGCCTTCTGATTTAATAATTAATAATATGTGTTGGCAGTCATTTATTTGAAATATTTACAGGAACAAAACTATCTAAGCAGTCATGGTTATTATCTCAAATAATTGTCACACGCCTAGATATGATTAGCATGACCTTTTTTCCATGTATTAAATATGTAAAATAAAACCATGAACCCCTAAAATATTGATATTTCATCTTTATTTGCCAGTTTACAAACTAAATCAGATTTAATCATTCCCTAAATCAGTTTGTTTTTGCAGCTTCTGTCTATATGTGCTTAAAGTACAATGGACAAAGGAGTTGCTGCAACACAATATTAAATATTTTAAAATATTTCTGCATTTGTTAGAAGCTGTAAAGTAACAGCAAAACTGCACACTGCTGTGAATATCAATCATTTACTGTAGGTCATACTTTGCTTAGTATGGAATTCAAATGCACGTTTTTATGTTAGTTTTATTGCAGGTTGCTGTATTCTGTAGTAAAAAAAAAAACAACTCTGTTTTCAATTCAATTTATGTGGTTCCTATTTAAAATCTCCCATGCTGATTTAAAACTGATTTTAAAAGAAACTTTTCCATGATGGAAAATTAATGTTGAAACATGAGGAAACTTAGGGAACCTTAAAATAAGTTTTTATTAAAAGCTCTTTTTTGCTCTGTTTATTAATTTTTTTTCTTAAAATCTGTTTTACACAGGTCCGCAACTCAAAAGCTCCAAGCTCCCAAAGAAGACGAAGACAATCAGGAGAGGTGGGTTCAGCTCGCAATAATGTGCAGCCAAATACTACCCCCCGTTCCCTAAGTGACGGTTACATAAGTGCATATTAATGAGATTTGCATTTGTTGGCATCTTGACTAATTGGATTGTGTTTTATCCAAAATGCCCACTCCCAGTGATGCCCATCCACATTTGCTCAACGACTCATACACTTTAGCAGGTGTATTAGCTGTCCACTGTATAGTACTGATCGAAGATTTCAGCTGACTGTGCCAACACACATATACAATATCATAAGAACCTTTTCTCTAAGTGAATTAAGTTTCCATGAGTGCATATTAATAAGATTTGATTCCTTTAGCGACTATGCTGATTAGACTCGTTTCACAGCCGAAAACACTCTTGTTTATGCTTGCTCAAACCGAAACACAGTAACAATGATACTCCGTTCTGTCCTAAAAGCACAAATCGATCATAGGCTCCCACTGAGAGCACCATGTGTAGCATTTCATATATTTGTAAACATGTGTTTATGTGTACATATTTTAGCATCGTGTACAGTAAATGTGTGGAAGGAAATCGCTCGCTGACAAATGCAAAATAGAAAGTGTGTCTGTGCTTATAGATGTGTGTGTGTGTGTGTGTATCGGAGGTGGGGGAGGACAGAGGGTTACATACAGCTTATCCATCATCACTGGTTGTTGGGGGCATAAATCTATTTTTACTAACTATGCTGGCAGGTAGGGCGTGTGTGTGCGTGTCTGTGTAGAAAGGTTAAGCGAGGTTAAAAACACCATCAACTCAACGTGGCCCTGACTAATGGTTGCTTTAGAGAGGGACAGAGAGAAGGGGACATGGGAGAAAGGATGAATATTGGAGGGATAGAGCAGGGAGATTTAGAGGTGAAAGGAAGGATGGAGAGGAAAGAACAGATCTGAAAAGAAACGGTTGTGATGGGAGGATGAAATAGAAACTAAGGGGAAGAAAATTGAAAAGTCAGAGCAACAGACGAAATCTAAAAATAATATGAATAGAAGATGGAGAATATCTGTCTTCACTATTTGCAAAATATTCAAGATATTCACCACAAATTATTTGCCAAAGATGATTGTCAAAGTGAAAGGATGTACAAGAGATTCTCAACTTTTGATTGAAAGCAACTTATTTCTAGGAAAATTATCACTCAAAATGATGTATTTACTGAACTCCTTAAGAAAAAATGCTTCTTCCTTTTCTCCGTGTTAAGATAGAAATTACTCAGCATGATGCGCTATTGTAGCTATATTATTGAGGAGATTAAGCGCATTACTGGAGGGATGATTAATTATTTAAGAAATTCAGAGAACTTAAAGTGCTTCCAAATCTCCCCCCCCCCCTCCTCCTCTTTCTAGTATCAGTGGCAAGATACAGATGTTTTCTACTATAATGGAGATTGTACAGTCACAATCAAGACTACTGTGCAGAAGTTTTAGGCAACCCTCATTTTCTTTATATTTTGCCTCCAAGGAACCAGACTTTCTAAAGGTCTTACAAAATCTGTCTTTGGATATTGGGTCTCTCACTTATTTTCACTTCGATCCATGTACAGTACCTGACTATTTTCAGAGACGTGTTCTTTTTTTCTGTCAAGCTACTCAACACTGACTGATTAATCATTCAAGCATACATAAGGCGTTTAACTCGAGGCGAAACAATTGTCATGTCTCAATAAATTGCTACACCTAATTTTCTCAGGCAAAACAAAGACTTTTCCACAGCACTGGACACTTAAACAAGAAGTTGCATACAGTGATAATAAAACAACATATATTAAAACTGAAAGTTGACATAATCAGATAAGTAAATAACTGTTTCACAATAATCTTAATGAATGTAATTTTACTAAACTGACACATAGGGCCCTATTGACCAGAATATATCAATTCATGACCAGAATAATGATGGCCTTACAGATTGAACTTTTTCAAGATTTTCCCTCCTCTGTAGTTAATCAGTTATAATCTATCTTTTTTTGTAGAGTAGTGGGTTAAAAGGTCATGGCCAAACTAGTACAATCATCTTATGAATGACTTTTTATGGTAATATATCAATTTAGGACAACAAAAAGATTATTGTGCATCGATAGAGAGAAACCTTGGCTTGTGAAATTCAGGTATATTGTATATCATTTAATGTGAATTGAGTTGAATAACTGTCACTGCACGAAAAGAGGGATTTGTGTCACTGTGGACGGCAGTGAACTTCCGCGAATTTGCCTAATTTTCGGACGCACCTGGGCGCTTGCAGGCAGACAAACTTTAAGTTTGTTGAGCGAGAAAATCGTCGGAAACGCAGAGGACATGTCCTCTGTGGTGGACATTATTCATAAAACTTCAAGGTAGCTTCAAAGTAAAGGTTTTGAGTAAAGATATTTACATTTAGTGGCAGTTGTTGTTGCTTAACCTCTGACGTTAGCTTTAATTTGAGCAAATTTGAATTACCTCTACGATTTGTACAGATTCTTTCGCTAACCTAAGCAGTCCCTTTGAGAGCACAGTTGCTTTTATTTTCCAGTTCCCCTTTGAATTGAACAGTTTAGATGAGTACAAAAAATAAGAAATTGAAAACTGTGACTGTCACACATTTAAATCCAACCAATCCATGGATATTTTTATTCACGTTTGAGATGTAAGATCGAGGCAATCTTTTGGATCTGTTGTCATAGTTTCACCAAATAGAATATCTGTGTATTGCGTAGTGACTTTTAATGAAATAAGTTCCAGCTCCAGGTTTAGCTGTTATTATCACAGTATCAGAGCCTGTTCAAGACAGAAAGTGATGTCAGAGTTGATGTAAATAAAGCTAGGATTTTTAGAAGTCTGAGTATTTAGAAATCTTTTTCCTTATGCCATCATTAATTTGTTTTGGTAAGCAGCTCTCTGGCTCTGAGCATTCTGCAAATTAAATAATTGAAATTAGAACTTAAAAATGACGGTTACTCTAATGGTAAGAAACATTTTATTACCGTATATTGAGTTAGATAAGCTACAATGCTCCATTTCATGCGTCTAACAGTTAAACCTGCGATACTCAATTTCAGTTTGACACCCTGCAACAGAAATTGGGAGACATGGATCCTATAATGTTTGGAGAATTGAAATGTAGAATTTAGGGGGAAAAAATATTTTAATAAATGCACATTTTTGGTTCAGCCCTGCAGTAGGTTTTTGAATGTGTGTTAGGCTCATAGTCAAATCCTTTATATTTGCCTATATGTGTATGCATTTTCTTCACTTTATTCATTTTTATGAGTCGGTACATCTGTGATAGTTTGACGTGGGTGTGTGTGCTTTTGTATCCATGTACGAGTGTGAGATGGCGCAGTGAGAGCCATGTTGTAGCTACATCTCAGTTCAATTTGTCCCCGACCTCAAATTGAAATTCCATTTTCAGGTGGTAAATTGTCTCCCACTTCGCCCTCTGGCACACAGTGAATTAAAATTCAAATTAGCCTGACCCTGCACCACTGCTCTCTAGCACCTCTGTGACTGTCTCACTCTTTCTCTCCCCCATCTCTACCTCGCTGCTTTGCTCTCTGCCCTCTCATCTCTTCCCCCTATTATCCTCTCTTCTCTGTTCCTCTCATCTCTTGTTATCCTTTCCTCCTTGCTCTCCTCTACCTTTCTTATTTCCCCTTTCTCCCCATGTGCACCATATCTCACCCTATTTTCCCCCTTTTCTCTATTTTGTGTATTTTTCCTCTCATCGCTTCCTTTATCTTTTGTCCTTTCTTTGCTCTAACCCTCTTCTCCTGAAAATCATACATGGAACAGCAATATGGATGTGGAGTTTCATTGTTTTATGTTGAAGTAGCTTTGAAATTCTGTTAAAAGTAGTAAATGGTGTTGATCCTTATTTACAGTATGAAACAAGACAGATGGCAATGACCAGCAACTTCCAATTACCTGCTGATATTAGCTGTTGATATTTTGGTGCCTTTATTGCTCTTTTATTTTATGACTTTGGACAGCACTTGAGGTTTGGGGGTGGGGAACATCAAGTTTCCCTTCTGAAAAAGAAAATGCAGGCACATGTTGCATAAACTTAACTCATCAGAAGGAAGTCTGCTATTTAAGCCTTAATAAGAAAATAGAAAATCGATAGATGGATATATTTGTTCTAGTCGCAGCTCTCTGAAGTCAAATGCTAAATTGCAAAGTTGTTTTATCTTTTTCCACTGGCTCTGTGTCTTGTGAGGTCTGGTTGTCCAGATTACCAGAATTACTGATATTTGTCTTCAACTCCTGCAGCCCTACCTCTCAGTCATGCTGAACAAAGGCTCTCTAGAAGTCTCGATATTTACCGGCAGCCACAATCCACGCCGCGTAATAAGACGACCAGAGCAAGGGATACTGAATGATGGTAGAGAGCACTCACTGCGCATAGAGAGGCTACCTGGCAGGTTTGTGTGGAGATTTCTGCAGACTCTTTGTACTTATACTGAAGTTCTGTTTCAATGAAAAAAATCCAATTAGTGCTAGCGTGTTTGTCTCTGTGTTCCAACAGATCCTTCGCGGTCCAGGTGGATGAGGAGGCCAAGAGCAAGGCAGCGCTTCCCAATGACCAGCCAGTGAGCTTGGAGCGTATCTTCCTTGGTGGTATTCCTGCAGAAGTAGAGCAGAAAACCAACAGAGCCAACATCCCATTCCAAGGATGCATATGGAACCTCATGGTCAATGCTGTGTATGTTCAGAATTCCTTTATAAAATGGACCAAACAAAAAAGCTGCTTATACTGAGGACACCAGAGTGATGAACTTGTTCCTTTTTTTCTTATTTAATATATGCAGGCAGTTTATAGAGATTTGAAGTGGATGTCTTCAAAATGATTTAAATCACAGGGAATTCATGTATTGTTTTGCAGTTTGCATCGTCCATTTGTGTCATCTTTTCTCCCTCATGCATCTTTACACTTTTAACCACTTAACCACCTTCAAAGCAAAGTCTAGTGACTACTTCGCCCTCACCTCTTCCCTAAATTCATAGAGCAATGTAAAGAGAAAAAAATGCAATCTTGTATCGGTACTCAAACAGGGTAATCGGTGATCCCCTTCCTTGTGGTGACCTCGTGATGTTTTTTTCTGGCAGGGGACGACAGGACTCATTTGGAAATCATGCGCTGCTGGGTTAAAGAGCAGCTAATATGATTGTAAGAGGTCAATGATGGCAGTGTTGATGATGATAAAGCCAGTGTCTTTTTCTGCCTGAAGAGCAATAATAGAGCTGTCCGGCATCATAAACACACTCATAACTCAAATTACAGCCCCCTCTTCTTTGTGTGTTTATGTTTGTGTCTGTCTGTCGCTCACCTCCTATCATCCTCCCACTGACACCAACTTCTTGCTGTCATCATTGTGTTTTTCCTGGGGTTCTTCTTGAAGCACCTTTCATGATGCAACCCATTTTTTTCTCAGATTAATTTCCATTTAAATGTATCCCTTTATGTTTAATAGTTCAGCCACTAATTTGAGTTATCGCTTTATGGTTCTTGTTATGTGCAGCAAATTAACTTTACAAAAGCAGTCCATTAAAAGAAAAAAAAAAAAAAAAAAAAAAAAAAAGGGCAGAGAAGTCTGAATACATCCTTACGAGTCCCTGTAATTGTCATGCTGGGGTATTGTGTCATTCTGTTTTTCTTGTCTGTATCAGCCAAACACGTAATCATATATCTCATTGCTGATTCATCTCTCAGTCTGTCAGATTTCTCCCAGCCCATCTCCTTTGAAAATGCTGAAATCGGCCAGTGCACCAACCTCGCTCCACCTCCACCTTTCCTACCAGAAGACGAGGAGCCTGAGAAGCCAGTCAGCCCTCTCCCAGATGCTGTCACACCACCACCTGGTCCACCTGCTGTAAGTGGCTAAAATTAACACTTGAAAATAAACCACAAAACATATAGTGCATTAAATTAAATGAGATAGGGATATTTTTATTAGCCCAGTGGCTCTGTAAATGCTGCATCATTAAGGCCATTACTTTTATTCAGGCAGCCTATTGTGAGCTCTTAACACATTCACAAAACAATGCATCGAGAAAGAGCATTCATGTTTATAAAAAAAAAAAAAAAAAACACATCTCAGTAAGTGCACAGCTGTTTCACTTCACCATATTATATTTTTCTGTTACTGGGAACTTGGACAAAGTTCACAAACATGCTCAAATGGTGAAATGGGAGAACTTGCACAAACAAGCCCCTATTTCTCTGTGAAATGCAGCCATGGGCCTGCTGTGCTAGCTTAGCGATTTATCACACAGCACTTGTACAGCCCATTAACTCTTCTTTATAGTCCCTTTAGCCTTGAGTCACTAAACTCCACCTCTGGCAGCGTGTCATACAGTGCAGTACCATGGCCCTATGCTAAGCTAAATATGCATGCCGTTTATGCTTTATGAGCACACAGAAGCCAAACGCTCTGAACTAACATTTAGCCACTATGCTAAGAAGCTGGCAAGGAGTGAGTTATTCATTTCATACTCACTGGGATAGGCATTTCACATATTCAATATACGTCTTGCAGTAGCCATAGGTTATCAGTTACTCACTTAGCTGCTAAACTACACCTCTTAAGGGACATTTATCATGAAGCACAGGGCCAAAGAGTCATCTCAGCAATAACTCTTTTCTTTTTTGCTTTATGGACTATGAGTTTGTCTGCTTTATTATATAGACTGCACACAGTGGAAAGCCATAGTTCTGAGTCTACATTTACTAATTAAACAGTTACTGTTATCTTTGAGAATTCATGTTTTTTATTGTGATACTTTTTGTAGTTTACAAACTAGTCAAAAGGAAGGTAGCCAATCACTAAGATTTTATTTTTTTTGAGGGCATAATTTCATTCCAGTGTATCACAGTTAGCACATAAAGTACAAAGTCCAGCTGGGTTGGTCTCTTCAAAAGTGTATTTTCTTGCTTTCATGCTGTCAACAGCTTTGGGCAGAGACTAAATGTTTTCTGGTTTGTTTCGTTTTCTTCTTAAATGCCTCTATGAAATCACAACAGATTTGGCTAAAATGTCTGCTTGGATGCTCTAGGGTAATAAGAATTTGGTAGTGAAAAGTCATTGTGAAATCATGAAACATTCAAAAGATTTCACACACATCTAATTGCATAAGATAATAAAGTAATGATGTTTTATATCCAGATATTCAAAGTCAAGTCTGGGAAATGTCAAAGTTTTTGCTCACCATAAGAACATTTGTTTTATAATAATCTATAAAATAGATATCTATAATTAGATATAGATTATTGTATATAGATTCTATATACATGAGGAGCAGAGCTAAAATATTACCACATTAAACAATATATTGTATAATTATATGGCACAATTTTTAATTTGTGCATTTTAAAGGAATGTGTTACAATGTATAACGGAGCTCTGCACACAGGTTGAGATTAATCTTCAAAATCTAGACACAATCACAAGATAAAGAAACCTCTGAGGTTTCTTTATCTCCTCCTTCTCTGTACTTACTTCTTCAAAAAAGTCAACAAGCACCAGTTGAGAAGTTAAAGAAGCTCTAGAGAAGTTCTGAGAGATGAGATTTGGAAAGAAGGGCTTTTTTTTGCTCTACAGAAAGAAATCTGGTTACATGTTTGTGCTAATAGTAATGAGCTTCTATTACATTTCTTGACGACATCATAGCCTGCCTGTTGCTGTTTATGCTCCTCTTCAATGCTGTTGCCACTCTGGCTCTGTGGCTGCCACTAATCTGCTTCCTTCCTACTCTTTCACTGCTGACCTGCAGAAGGCTACGCCCTCTGCTCCACCCATCGCCACACCTGCTGCCCCTGCTGCTGAAGTACCACCCTCTGCTAAGCTGGATCCCAGCACAGACTTGGTATACAAACACGCATACAAACTGACATGACAGAATATACTTTGTTAACCCAAGAAAATATCAAATTAATTAGCTTTCTTAAAACGGCTACATCAGTTAGCCATAGCTAAACCTGGAAACAAATTGTTGGCCATTCGTTTCATCCATGGATTTGAAGTGTCCTACACTTGTAGAAGACACGGGTAAAGCATCAGTAGCATTTGTTTCCATAATGTTTTAAATTTCCATAAGATTTTGCTTCTTTTCTTTTGTCAAGTAGTAACTTGAATAGGATGTTTTATCTTTAAAGTTATGCTTCTTGTGCATTAGTTTGAGTTGTACTTATCAATTCACAGAAATAAAAATAAAAAAGTTTTGAGCTGAGTTTTGAATGCCACTATATAGGGTTATATGGACCACTGGACAGCCTTTAAATGGGCACGAGCTGACTATTAAAACAGTTGTTGCTAAAGCTAATTACAGCCAGAGACCAGAAGAGTTTTTCTTTTTTCTTCCAGAAGTTGAGTGTGGACCACAGTGGTGCCAACTCTTAACCACATATAATCCTGCACAAAATCTCATCTGCACACCTAAGCACATACACACAATCCCGACTAAACGACTTCTGATTCTATTGGTGTGACCTCTAAAGAAAGACATGAATGGAACAGTCTTCCTATTGTTAGCTTAATGGAAAGACGAAGAAGGGATGAGAAAAAAAGGACGATGAAAAACAAGAGAAGACGGAGAATAAGGTTGAGAGAAAAGGTGCAGCCTTGGAAGAAGGGAATGAAAAGGAGGAGTCTTTCTGAATGGAGCGGCACATGCCTTTTGTTGGCTTAATGGAAAGACGGAGGAGAAGAAGCCAGAGAAAAATGAAAGGAGAGGGCTTCTGAACAAGTGACATCTCCCTTTTGTTAGATGTAGGAGCATAAGAAAGAGAAAAAAGAGGGAGGTTGAGGAGGAGGAGGAGTGGATATGAGGACAGAGTGCGATAAGAGGTGAGTGTCAGCTGTAACAAAGCAAGGTCACAGACTGGGGAATGTCTTTACTTGAAAGGAAACGAGAGGATTGGAGACTGAGACACACATACACTCTCAAACACTTGGTCGTCTAAGATTCCCTCTCTTTTGCTAACTTTGTCTCACACTTGCACAAGTGGTTTTGCAAAGTAGTTTTAATGTATAATCGGTGATACACATTCAAAGTAGAAAGGGAGAGAGACATACAAATTAATTAAAAGAAAGGTGTTAGGACTGATGGAAACAAACACTGGCAAAGTGTAACAGAGGAGTCTGGATGATGAGAGAAAAGAGAAAGAAAGCTGGGTAGAAGACGCAATAGAAGTTGAATTCTAGTGACTCAGGAGATGCAAAGTATTAGACAAAGATGTGAAAGGGAAGGTGGAAACATAAGGCGTAAACGCGGAGTGTGTAGCACGTAAAAAGGAGAGACGAAATGATGAGACAAGAAAAGCATGACGGGGTTAAGACTCGTTGAGGAAATGCTGCCAGGTGGGAAAAGAATTGCAATGATAAGGGGAGGGTTGTTGGAAGAACGAAGCAAAAAAACAGGAGAATCAAGGGTTTGAGTTAGGATAGTAGTTTAGATGATAGCATCATGAGGAAGAGCGTTCTACAGTAGAAGTAAGAACAGGTGGATTGGGGAGCAAAGAAACAATTACAGTAGAGGAAAGAAGAGGAACTTTAAAGACTAAGAAGAAAGAATGGGGAAGATGGAAGATAGAGAGGAAAAAAACAGACCGGAGTTGGAAGAAATCCCATAGAAGGAAAAGTGGCACCAAGAGGAACACAAAAGAATAGAGTAAACATGAAAATATGTGGAGATGTGAGATGAAAGAGCAGATGAGAAGAAAGGATCAGAGAAGAAAAAGTAGTGGCAGATGGCTGGACAGGAGGGCTTTGTGAAATTAGACGACTTGGACAAGGAAAAGAAGAGGAAGGGAGGATAAAGCAGAAAAGGGGAAGTAGAAAGTTTTAAATTAAGATGACAGATGTTACAACAATGACACTCTGTGGTCCTTTTATGAACTGCAGTATGGGTGGAAAAATACCATCTGTGGTTTGTCCATATATACACAATAAAGCAAACTCTACCTGGACACCAATGTGTCCTGATCAAGAACAAAGTAATGTGCAGAATGCTAATTCATATTATTAGATGCTGAGTCAGTTGGATTTCATGTTATATCTTGCAGCTGGAATATTTTTAAATGGTTCATAATATTCTTTAACTTGAATGATAAATAAGTATTCCTTATTTTAGGCCTACACTAAAAATATGTGGGTGAACTTTAAATTAAAAAAAAAAAAAAAACATAATTTGAAGTTGTCATGTATCCTGTTGCCTTGTGGCCCATTGCGACCTGCCAACAACTGAGGTCCTAGCAGATCAGAAAAAGGAACCCTAATTGTGTGATTGGCATGAGTTCCACCTGGGTGTTAAGGCTCCCGTTGACAAGAGGCAATAGGAGCAATGTGGTGAGACCCCGTCAGTGGAACTGACATGTTATGTCCAATCTCCAGGATTCATGTGCATCAGCCGTGGCCCCGACAGCGCTTGAGAAGGCATACCAGTTTGGACTGACCAGGAACAGCCACATGAGCTTTGTCTTTGATGACACCAAAGTCAGAGAGAGGTTAGTTGAACTAAATAATTATTTAAGTGTTTGGTTTATGTCATTGTTTCAAAATAGTTCACACAATATTCCCTGTGTGTAGGTGGAAAACAGTGAAATTCTAATAGAACAGATAACTAATTTCTGATGATCTCCAATGCTGACCCTGTAATACTGTAGCAATGTAAAGATCAGTCCAAATTCTTCTGAAAACTTCCAAAGATATAGAAGTAGATATTAATTGTGATAAAAGGTGGAAATGTTTTGGAGGTAGTACTCAGATCTTTTTAAATAAATGTAGTAATGGATGCAATGAGGATATAACTTTGCCATTTAAGCAGAGATACAAAATGAATGGTACAATTCAGAGCAGTGCCCCTAGAGCGGTTTTGTGTCGGGGATCAGCATCTGGGAGGATCAGACTTGTTACACATGTTTACTTCCCATTATGTGTGGAGCAACCAAATTAGTGTATTTTTCTTCTTCTGTTTCCGTCAGAGCTGGAAATGTTATTCCCAACTCACTTAAGATTATGTTTTTCTTGTGGCACTATACTGAATACATGTTATTTGAATAGAAGTATTTAGGCAGCAAAAAAATAAGTCAAAATCCTAATCTTTGTAATACTGGAAGTCTAAAAATTAAAAAAAAAAAATCATACTTGTAGTAACGCTGTATGGAAGCTTTTATTGATTAAGCTTGATTAAATGGGGCTGTACAGTGGATTGATGTATTTGTATGTCTCTCTCACAGGCTTATTTTGGCATTTGAGCTCAGGACCAAGGAGCAGTCTGGTCTTGTGCTCTACATGGCTAGAATCAACCATGCCGACTTTGTGGTCATACAGGTATGACTCTTGTTTGTCTTGCAGCTTTTAATTAATCATTAAGTATAATCATATAAATGGTTCCGTTTTCCACGGAAAGCCTAGCTCCTTTTTTTTTTCCTGTCTCATGAAGCACTTGAGTTTCCCTTAAATCAAATCCAACATCACACAGAAGTAAACATAAATACAACTCAACATCGTCTTCTGTCTTCTTATAGATCAAGGATGGACAGGTTTGTCTTGGTTATGATCTTGGTCATGGAAACATCTCTGGCTGCGTCCCTTACTCAATTAACGATAACAGCTGGCACAAGGTAGGATGGTTTGTCAGTTTTTGCCCTTAGATTCTCCAATATACATTTTACCACACAATGGCAGAGAAAATTCAGTCCCTTTAGTAAATGCATACAGTATCATGTTTAGCCTGATGATGCCCCTCTGGTAGATGCAGATGTGATGTCTTTAAACCTTCACAGGGCCAACAAAAACTGTACATGTAAAGCATGCCATATTTAACACATTTTTGTATCCTGCTTCTCTATTTCTTCATAGATCCGGGTAACTCGTATCAAGCAGCGAGCTGTACTTTTGGTTGATGAGCGCTACAGCAAACAGATGACCAGTCCAAAGAAGGTGCCTATTTTTTTTATTATTCAAAAGCAATTTCAATAATCATCACATACAAGCTTTTGCGTTAATTCTTCTTTCCAGGCGGACCTCTTAGATGTGGTGGGAATGCTGTATGTTGGCGGTTTACCACAAGACTACACCACCAAAAGAATAGGACCGGTAAATATACAAATAAGTGAACATCATTAAAAGTAAGAAGTTGTTACAGATGCAGCCACTTCCAAGGTCTATGGCTGAAATTGGCTGGTCTTTGTAAACACACTTCTATTGAGTTCATGCAGAGAGTATTTATTTCCAATTAGCCAAACACTGTTTGAATGATAAATATTCTATTCCTAGATTCTCTACAGCATCAATGGATGTATCCGTAACTTAAAGATGGTTGGAAGTCCTGTGAGCACTAAGCCTACTACTGCAGGTATGGATCTGTGCAGGTCATGCCATACACTCCCAGCTACACAGAATACACTTTAAATGTGTCCATTTTATTTTAACACCTCTCCCTCCTCTGGTCCCAGGTCGTACGGATGCTGGCCTCGAAGACTTTAAACTGAACATGGCTACACCGACCTCTAGTCACATGGTTGGACGGTGTTTTGTTGCAACGGAGGAAGGCACCTATTTTAAAGGCAGTGGCTATCTGAAAGCAGGTCAGCTGGCACAACTATTATTATTATCATCCGTGAAGTAACAATATGCTTAAATAATTTCTCTACGTCTCTTCATCCAGTCTCCTCCTATAGGGTGGGCCTCGATGTGTCAATAGCATTAGAGTTCCGGACCAGCAGAACCAGTGGAGTGCTTTTGGCCATCAGTAACCAAGCCAACGATGGACTGGGTCTAGAGATTGTCCAGGGCAAGGTACACAATGATTAAGAGCAGTTGCCAGAGAACACTTCAACAGATAAAGATGCCTCCTAGTAAAATTATTGTTATATACTGCAGAAGTAGAACTTTTTAAAACTATTCCTTTAATCTGAACTCTTTGGGCAAAACAGACAAAAGTCCACTAATATTTTGTTGGGCCCCTTTTAGCTACAATTGTGGTTTTTAATAATTCTGCTGTGTAAGTGTTTTTTCAGTGTTTTCAGTACTTCGATGGGGTTGGTATGAACTTTGGTGGCTAATTAATCCAGGCATGTGTCTACAGAAGCCAGTAAAGACAAGGGGAGAAAAAATAATGTACAATGACGGTCTGGACCCAGGAAACCATGGAGTGTTTCGTGCTGGTGAATGAAAAGGCTCATGAGAATGTACATATTTCAATAAAGTCTGTAATGTTGCAACTCTCACTGCAGCCAGGTTTTTAATAGATGGATTTTTAGAGATGTGGTTTTCAGCATTTCTGTTGCCCAAGATTTTATGATGACTGGGACTAAGCCATTGTGAGTCAGGTTCCTATGGACCAAAGTGTGGTCTAACTAGTGGTCAGTTATTTAGGTGATAAAGCAAATTAATCTAGTTGATGCAATTGAACATATCTTCAAGCATACACTTGATAGTTTTAATTTCTTGTTTAACAATACGATCGGTTTTCCTGTATCATGATTCTAGAGTTATAATACTGATGAATATATCCCAGAAAATATTTACTCATTGTATCTGGTACATTAATTTACTATCAAACATAACTCAAATATATGAATGAATGACCACTGCTTGGAACCTCACTCACGGTGGCTCATTGCTATTCATCTTAAAACCACATTCATAATAATCTAAGTCTATACTAAACCCAACTGCAGTGATGGTTACAACACTACTGACTTTAATGTAAAAAAAATTTCAAGTCAAAAGTAAGACTGATAGTAATGTTACATGATGGACTGACACACGTTATGTTCATCCTAAGACCTTGAGTAAGTGCAAATGGACTTCTTTTTTATTCTTGAAGACTTCTCAGTTCTAAACTGGTAGGTGGGGAGCATCTGCTTATAAGTATTAGAGGACATTCACATGACACGGGTCATGTGTCACTGAACCACATGATGAAACAAATAAGTTTTGGTCACAAGATCCAAAGAGAATTGGGAAGGTGATATCCAAGTCCACCCCATCTGTTCAAAGATGGTTTTCCAGTTCAACAAAGATTGCTTCCTCGACTTCTCTCTCGTGTGCATTACGGTCTTCAGAAGAGTGTCTTTTTTCTTTAAGATCTAGGTGAACCGACTCTTGGTGTGCCATGCACTTACGAGGTTTAGTTTCTCCTACATGAAGGTGTCTCTACAACGCCACTCTGTGTCACCTTCCCAGGACGTTTCTCAACAATTCTCACTGTGGTTCAGTCACATGTAATGTTAACCTGCCAAATGTGAACGTCGTCTCTACTAAGTAGATACTCCCCACCTATGAGTACAGAAATAAAGAAATCCAGGTGCCCTTACCAGAGGTTGCGCTAGACTTTCTTGTTGTCCGTCATTTTGACTGACAGTCATAAAAATCCCGTCATAACTTATTATTATTGTCGCTTTAGTTTCAATTTATTTTTAGTTAATATTCAGTCCAAACCAGCTGGATAGAGAATCCACACCGTGCCATCACACATCAAGCAGATGCATAGCCTACATGCAACCTTTTCTCCACAGTGACAAAACCACTGACTGTGGCCAAATGATTGCACTTCAAATATGAACAGTTCACCTGCTGTGGCCTGAACGCAGTCTCACACTGGTCCGCTTGTGCGTAATCGAATGTCTCAAGTGGGGTTGCTGCAGAGGCTGTTTGGATGTTGTTCTGGAGGTTGAATCCGCGCTCTGCTGCCGCACTGGAGACTGGAATTACAAGCACCACTTCAGGTGAAGCCAACAGGTCATGCATCAAGAGAGACAATAGCTAATTAATATGCTCACTCACCACCAAGTGGTCATGGGTGTGAATTGCAATCTGTCAAAATGACAGATGGCCTTTAGATTTTTCTGTCACCGTTTAAAAAAAAAAAAAACGATCACCGACGGACAATATTAATTTAACGCGACCCCGAGCCTTTACTCAAGCTCTTAGGAGTACTATGACTAGGATGACTGAGAATCTACACTGACAAGCCTTCTATTTAGATCATGGTGTAATGGTTTCTTGTGTTCAGACCTTTGATTGTACACTTAAGTCTGTGTTTAAGTTAGACTTCATCTTGTGGCAGAAAAGAGATTTACAAACTTAGAGAATGGATGCCTAGAATTTTTCATCTTTGCTTGCCTTTTAGGGCTTCAGTATATTTAGGTAGTCAGCTGATCCATTTTTTTTCTGGAGTCAGGCACTGTGTTCTCATCTTACTTAAAAGTTTCATACTGCACATTTAGCTTCTATTGTTTACAGAATTTTACCTGAAGTATATGCGTTGTATTTTCCCCATAGCTGCTCTTCCATGTAGACAACGGAGCCGGACGAATCACAGTTGAGCACGACCCTGAGGGTGAAGGCTTCTGTGATGGTCAGTGGCACACCGTCACTGCCAACAAGCTTCGCCACAGGGTGGAGCTGGTGGTTGATGGAAGGAAGAGCCAAGCAGAGTCTCCTAACGCACGCTCCAATACGTGCGACACCAACGACCCCATCTATGTCGGAGGATATCCTGGTATAGCTGCCAACAGACACACATACTTAGACAAATTTAAAGAAACATGCCAATCTACGAACACAATGTTAGTTTAACTAGTATTAAGTCTAAACCATTGAAACATCACTTAGATTTTGTTGTAATCCATTCTAGCAAACAGCATGTTTATTACCTTGTGAGGGAGACGCCTGTTGTCCATACCTTTTTCTCTCTCTCCCTCTCTCAGATGGGGTTCGTCAGGCAGCTCTTTCTACCAGCACATCTTTCAGAGGTTGTATGAGGAACTTGAAGATTACAAAGGCTTCCAAGACCATGGATGTGCAGTTCAACAAGGCTCTGGAGATTAAAGGAGTTCAGCCTCTCTCCTGTCCTGCTGTGGCTGCCTAACCAGCACCATAGAGCCTTCTCCCCTTTGTTGTGTTCCGATAATACTTCGCTTAAGAGCTACCCCAATCTTAATCCCTATACAGTGTGGAGTGTGTACTGCATTTAGGCAAGATCCATATTCCTTTTTTTCCAATACACTTGGTTTGAAGTTGTGCAATCTCCTATGGAAGCCCAGTATTAATGTCAAATCATATTTCATCCCCTCCTTACAGCAGATAAGAGGCTGTGAGAAAAAAATATAAGCCCTGTAACCATATGCTAAAATATAAAGTGGGTTTATTTTTCTGGTCCTGACTATCAGAGCCCAACGTTGTATTATTTTACATTGTTTGCATGTCTGAGCTTCTGTCTAAACTACTCACCCCCACAGGTGGTACTCAAGATTTCAAACCTGCTGCTCTTTGGGGGAAGTTGCCCAGTGAATTTATCAGTGTTCTAAAGAAAATTGACCTCATACTTCTGAGAGACTGTAAGGCGATCCTGACTGCATGCATCATTAAGCCCTTTGTCAATAAATTTGTAATGGTTACAAAGTAAGGTCTCAGTCTGTTTTAGTGTGAAGACCTGTATCACATTAAAACATTAAGTTAGCTTTCCTTTTCCCTCTTGAAAATGTTAACCACAGACATTTTTGCTATTCTGGTAACAAATAGCAACCAGTGTAACATGAACTCGTCCAGAAGAGCATATTGTCCTTGCATTCACAGTGGTTGTTCAACATATCCCTGCCAATCGTCTTATCCCAAAATACCAATTAACAAGGATGTTCGTCGCTTGAGAAAACAGTGATAAACTCATACAAGCGTTGCGGTGTACAATTCACAATATATAGCATTTGCTCAAAGTTTTGAATTGTTTTTGATAGTGTCAATTTCTTTTTCTGTGACTCCAGTCAGAGTAACTTAATTTAGCTCCCTGGTCAGAATCTCCCCTCCCCTTCTCAATTCTTTAAACAGAGCATTCTGTTTTGTTTTTTTTTTCTACTGCAAGACTATGTGTAGTTAGTGACAAGTCCTTTTACAGGAACCTTTCCAGGTAGCTGCCCATATGACCAACTAAATTCATTGACATTGTCATGAAAAAACATTTTCAGTTTAGATACACCTACCCCTGGATTTTAAAAGAGTATGGACTATATAAAAGTAACATTTATATACTGTATTTGTTGTCCTACTACATAAATGTTTACTTCTCCTTACTGTATCTCAGTGACCAAGGTAAATGGATCTGCGCTTGCATTCCAAGTGCACTAGAGGGCAGTATGTACCCGTTAGATGAAAATGCATTCAACTCAGCAACCCCAGAATTTTTCTGAAGGTTGATGCACAGACAAATTGGGTCCTGAAGGAATTAAACTGATGTGACAAAATAAGGGTCTAAATTCCTCTGCAATGTGCATTCTTCATTTATTATGATGGTACTCTTTACATAGTGGGGGGAAAAAAAAAAAAAAAAAAAGATGGTCAGAAAACCCAATTGTGTCCACCTTAGGTGGAATGTTTTGAGAAAAAAAATTTAAGCCAACAATTTATCCCGTCACCTTTTATATTTCTAACATACCTTTTTATGACAAGATCTCTAATCTGAATGTTTTTGAATGGTAAAGTAACCACTGTGTTGGAGTAGGTGAGAAGATGTCTAGGTTCAATATTGTGCTTTATTTGTTTCGTTCCTACTTTATTGGTTTGTGGAAATTTAGACTCAACAAACCCTCAGACCCTAATAAGCTTATTTAGTCTTATTTGCATTGCTTAAAACAGAGGCAATACAAATTTGAACCTATATAAATATGGCCAAAACTGTCATAATTCAGCAGTCATGAGTTTCTTTATGGAGCTACCAGTGGCCCAGTTTGTGAGAACTTTTAAAAATAGTGAACAGGACCAGTTAAGGTTTGGATATCAGAATATCTTTGACAAATGCTCATATTGGATTAGTAGTGTGACTAACCCCTGTTTGACTTTAAAAGACCTGGAGTGGTGATAAACTGATGCTTGTTACAGCCAGTGGCATGGAGAGGATTCTACTGGTAAAGGATGGAGAAACCATAAGTTCTTTACAGTAAAATAGTAATCCTGCTTTAGATGGTAAAGGAATATTTCATCTACTTTAAATCTTTTGGAAATCTCCATTTTTACTTTACTCACGCAAATATTACCTCTATTTCTGTGTGAGGACTTGTTTGAACTTCAGCCATTTAAATGCTCTTGCAACATACATTATGTAAAACATCTACTCCAAGAACAAAATTTCCATTTAAATGAAGCCTAATGCTTTCTGTAACAAATTACTATGTGCCAATATATGCATGGTAGAGATAATAGTCATTCTAAAATCGGTTTTGGATTTTGATGGGCAGTATTGAAATGCCCTTTGCTTTAATGTTAAGTAGCGCCTACTTTGATTTGTGCTTATTGTGCTCATTTTAGCAATTTTCTCAACTGGTGCACCTACAGCATTTTCCAGCTACAATACTCCAAACAGCTGTGCAAGGTAACAATAACAAAAGTTGTACATACAGAGGCATATCTTGTCATACAGTAGTAAGATGATCGAAAAGCTTGTTTACTCAAACCTCATTCCCCTTCCCTTTTATCCTTGTGAATGGTGTGATAAAACAGCATTAATTTAAGTCTCATTTTGACATCAGTCAAGGCATTCAAGCATTCCATGTTTATGTCACTAAAGCAATACCCTCTTAAACTACCATATTAACACAAGTGTAGTTTGTAGATATCGAGAAACAGCTTAGCTCCATTTTGTACAGGCTTTTGAATGAAAACCTCCAAAGAAGAGTAGCATTGTTTATCATGTACAGTGACAGCACTGTCCTGGTGTCAGGTATGGTGACTTATTGCATGCTGTCGGGTCGTTTTCAACTTATCTGGGGTGAGATCCAGATGTGGTGGTGCTCCAGCCCAGCAGATTAAGCTTGCTTGGCACCTTCATCCACCTCCCACAGCCACACTCATACACACCAGGGTCCTTTGTCCAACTACTACCCATTGGTAAGCATTTCCTCAGGGTATGGATCCTTCTACTCTTGAGTCAGGCCTTGTCAGGATGACGGCAAGAAGCCCGAGAGTCGTTTGCCTGTCAGTGACTTGCCCTGGGAGCAAAAACAGAAGAAAGGAGGTGAGCCTGACAGCTGTTGAAATGCCATCAACCTGCAAAAAAAAATGTAGCAAACTCAAAATTAGTGTTACAATGGGAAATGCTTTGTTAAAGGCGACAACAGTAATCAGGGACTGGTTAATCTCAATTATGATTTTACACAGTTAAACTCTCCCGTTTCTATTAGTCCTTCATCTTAATCTTCAGTATTCCTACAAGCAACTCTTTGCTCACAGTCAAGCATCTGGACAAACTAATTACCACACTGGATTGCTATGTAACTCTGTCAAATAATCACTAGATCATTCCTTGAAACCAATATTAAGAAAAAGAATGTCCCCTCAGGGTTGCAGCCAAAGTGCAGCCAATTACTGAGCGCAAGCAATGATTAAATCAAAACTGTGTACAAATTGATTATGTTACTTCAACATTACTACAGTGAGCAAACAGGACCAATACATTAATAAATACATCCAGTGTTTGTTTAGGGCAGCTGAAAAAAAACAAGAAAAAAAAAAAAAAACAGAACTACTCTCTTCCTCTGCACTACCATTGCACACAAAAATAATTTTCTGCTCTTTACAGCAGTAATGTTTGTTATAACTCTCCCTGGCTTGACTTTTAATGAAGACATTTTTAAGACAGGAAGTGGGACACTCACCACACTGCGAGTGAACTTCTCCAAGGAGGTGCGTCGCCCCTGCTCCATTTCAGGCTACAGAGTCGAAGACAAAGTAGGAAAAAAGCTTTTGGCATGTACAGTTTATTTACAAAAGATTACCAATACTCGCACAATATGTACATGAAACTACTGACTTAAGGCTTTAAGACAGACATACTCACCTTCTTCTTCGCCATCAGCAGGTCCTGGTACACATTGGAGCGTAGAAAACGTGCATAACTGTCACTTTTCATCAGTTTGTAAATGTGATCCTAGGTGGACAGGAAGATTAAAAGAAAACTTTTTTTTATTATTATTATTATTTTTTTAAACGGCAGTAGGAGGAAGATAATGGTCTTCTGTATGTATTACAACTGTTTTCTGACTTTGCAAGGTGCACAAAGTGAGTCAGTCTCAGGGGGAGTAAAATGCTGTAAGGTGTCCCCAAGCAACTGACAGAAAGAATCTTTTGCTTATTTAACTCTTCCCTCTTAAGTCTGTATAAGAAATTTGATAGGCACTACACAACCCACATTATCTCCTCCCATTCCTTAGCCTCATTAGTCTTCCAGTGAGGCGTATTCTTTAGAAATCAATCCACAATATATAAATGCGTCAGCTGATTCTGATGAAGCATGTGGAACAGACAAATCGGGCAGACAACAGTCTGATAGAGCTTCTAGAGGCTCTGACAGATCACTTAAAAAGAGAGATTCAAATATAAATGCCCTCACCAAATTGTATATAGCACAGGGTCTTGAACTTAAACCATCGGCCCCCTTAAAGAGACAGTTTATCCACTTGGAGCCTTTTCGTAAATGTCTTTTTAATCCTAAAGTGCATACATTTTAACATTATGCAGAAAGTTTGATAAGATGAAACATATGAATCATTTAAAACCAGTATCCTGTTAGCTTAGCATTTCATCACTGGTCTCGTCTCAGTCTTGATGCACTCTAGTCTTGGTTTTGCCTTTGTCTTCAACACTTGAAGCCCATATAGGGGTCTAGTTTGACTAGTTTCCATATCTGTAGATACATACTGTTCCTGAACTTAAGACGCACACAAAGAAAGATTGAATACGAATCGTGTGAAGTGCCTTTACTTCTTCCCACCTGTGCATCCTCATAGCTGTATCGTCCAGGGTCTTTCAGGTTCTGGCTGGTGCGTTCATAGCTATGCGAGTCCAGGTTGATGGAGCTAGGAGCTCCCTCTGCCAGGAACTCTGCCCAGATGTCATGAGCCCTCTGTGACACTTCCTGCAGGGGAATCCTCTTCACGTCCTGCACTGCCAACCAAAATCTGCAACATATTTGAACAGAAATGAGTGGATGACTTAACTTGAAGAAGCTTCTTTGGGTTTCCCCCTTTTCCTTCACTGTGTTAAATAGCTGTAATTCCAAAAGGAATTAACGATGCTGGTCTTCAACTATATGAAGGAAGGACCTCTGTACCAGTTGGGGCTTTTCTTCCACTTCTTATCTGCATCATCAAGTAACCTAATGCATTTACACATTTCTGCTCATAGTGGCTAGTTTGCAAGCCTGAAATGAGAAGCAGCCTCATGTCTGACCAATTCTGACCTAAGAGCTGCCCACCCAGTAAAACATTTAGGCTTGACAGGAGGTGTAACATTTAGTTACCAGACCTGAGTTATTCTGCCACTGTTTCACTTTCAATTGAATACTGCCGTTTCAGTCGCTTAAAAGTCATTTGTTTGAATATTCTTTCAATTTGCAGCTGGGATGTTTCCGTTGGGGGCTTCCGTTGGTAGCCTTCACTGAATATTTCAAGTACCGTAGAATGTCACAAGAGATGCTGCAACAATCGACACACTGTGAGTAAAATGATGCGACAGCAACTGCGTAGCACCATTTGTGTCTAATTAATAGTGCACACTTGTAGACTTCTTTTGGCTGTAGCAAACTGGATGATCAACCCCCTGCAAGTCTCCATGAAACAATACTAGTGAGGATGTATTTTTATGCATAAAATCCTCTGTTGAAAGACTACAGTTTTTTTTCCTCACCACATTCCAACAGTGCTTATGGTACTTCCCTTACCCCCATAAACATGGGTCACAGAATGCTTGAAGCTCAATTTAACACTTCCAAAAATTAACCAGCTGTATTGCATTTGAGTTGTAGAAGTGGATTTAGAGTTTTAGTATCAAGCCTGAGCATTAAGGAGTGGTAAAAAGAAAAAGGACATTTTTCAGATCTAACACAAGCTGTAGTAAGACTGTTAAATAACAGGCAGCAGAGGGCCGCTGGCTGACTGCCTTTAATATTAGTTTCCATCTATATTGATCTGTGGGCTGGTTTAGCAATATAGAGAGAAACACCTCTGGGGTCTGCTTCTCTCTCCGTTTTTCCTGTAGGGCCTCTCCAAAAGCTCCCTCATAAAAACAAACACAATTAAAGGCCCAGAGATCCGAGTGAGGAGTCTGGTGGGACAGCCAGAGGGTGAATGGTGACGTATATCTCTCCCAGTCTCACTGAGTATGCGTTTCTGAGTGTTTTATCTGACTCAGAGGTATCAACAACCTCCACATTGGTTCATCTCCGTACTGCCAATCCAAACATTTCTCCAACTCACACAATATAAAAACACCCATTTATTGCTGCTCTGGTACAGAAAGGACTAAATATGATTTATGGTTTATGTCCAAATGAAGGATGAATTTAATACTCTGCAAATCGAGCAACGCTAAAATCAAAACTTTTATTAACTTAGAAGAGAAGACTCACTTGTACTGGGAAAAAAAAAGAAAAGGTTCATTTCCTCCAATGCTGATATAGAGAAAAGCTGCCGTTTTCTCTGTCCATATAAACTGCATATTAATCTGTGTTTTTCTACATCGGTTATTTTGAGGTTCATCTCGAATCATAACGCAGTGAGTTTACTGTTCATTGAGGGGAAGTTCAAAGAAATGGTGGAAAGATTGATGGCAACTGGTCTAAAGCAAATCCAATTCAAGAACTAGAATCAACTATTCTAGAATAGAGATCACGCCACTTTACAGGCTACACAATGCTAGTAGGAGAGTGTATATTAGTCGATGGTGTTTCATTCATATTTCATTTGATTATAAATGTTACATTCTTCGATATTCGGATTTTACAGGGAACAAAACATTGAAAAGTTTCAGAAAGTGCTTGTGACTTCTCTGGTTTCTTGGTCTGCAACACCTTGTATCTCAATCCCACCTCCATCTTGGAACTTTAACTCATCTAATTAGTGTTCTACAGAAATGTATATAATTGATTAAACACCATTTCTGTTTACAGTCTGAAGCCATAGACTTTTGTTGAGCTTTCATTCAACTCCAAAGGAAAACAGCAGTATTATTAAGCAACCTGCTAAGCCTTCTTGAATAAAGAGTTGCTTGTTTGAATAAGTAAAACGTTTTCATTTTTTACAAGGAACATAAAATATGTTAGGGATATATTATAAGGCAGGCAAACCACAAGGAACTTGACTGCAGTTTTGTCTGGCATTTATCCATTTTGTCATGGCCTGGTAATAGCACTTCATCCATTATAACAAAATGTGTTAGTGAAAACTAAAACTGAATGCACACACCGAGTTCAGTACACACGTTTATTTAAATCACAGCTGTGAAAAGTTCTAGGCCAGGGATTTAAAAATATATTTAAAATTCTAACAGAGCTGTTTAACATTGAGTCATCCTTGGCATTTTACTTTTATGATCATTATACTTCTGTAAAAAGAGTTCTATTATTTGTGTTTTCACAGTTCTTGGGTAACAGAACTGGCAAAAATTCACTTACTTGTACCTCCATC
Source organism: Odontesthes bonariensis (assembly GCF_027942865.1). Taxonomy (NCBI): domain Eukaryota; kingdom Metazoa; phylum Chordata; class Actinopteri; order Atheriniformes; family Atherinopsidae; genus Odontesthes; species Odontesthes bonariensis. The sequence goes on along the minus strand of NC_134529.1, from coordinate 8,821,184 downwards.
CCACAGTGTGAATTGAAATTGTGGGCTGGAGCAAGAAAGATGCCAAAAAAAAAAAAACAAAAAAAAACAGTTTTCTGGCTATTTTTAGGAAGGCAAAAGCTTTTTTAACAATTTTTATAATGTCCTATCCCTAAAAGTGAAAATGTGCAAACCTACTGAACAGCTATCCTGTAACCTTGCCACTGACCCAAGTGTCACTTAGCTGCATTATGTTAAAAAACCCTCTTTAAGGCAATGATTGCAGGCCCAGCTGATCCCCGTTTCTTCAGCTTTTAGATATTTCTGTCCTCCAGCAAACCTGATTTAAACACAAAAACAATCTGTGGCAATATCTTGACAGTATATTCAGATTAAGCTATATTAAGCTCAAATAATGAAGCGGATCCATGGAAAAAAAATAAAAATTTATATCAACAAAATGAAAAGATTAACTGTAGTGCCTGCCAACAAGAATCCATTTTTCTTCACCACAAAACAAACCATTGTAAAGGGGATCCTCACTTTGCCCAGAACAACCAGACAATGTTTGGAATAAACTAGTAAAAATCATAAGATTTTCTTCGTATATTTTTTAGAAGAAAACTCGAGATTACTGAAGCATGTTTAGTGCCCACCTCAGGTTTTCTGAGCTGAACTCGGACTCCAGAAACTTGAGGAAGAGCTCCTGTCCTGCCGAGTCCTTCAGTGCCTCATCCAGAGAGAAACCCCACTTCTTCACCCTCTGATGACTGGGCTCCTTACTGGGAGACATTGGAGAGCATGGAGACTGAGGGTTGGTGATGGCTTAAAAATTCATCTGAAACTATTGCAAGTAAATTGAAAATAAAAGGTATTAAAGGACAGGGAGTTGGTGGGGTGGGGAGGTTTGACAGATTAACACAGAGGAAGTAATAAGATATTCAAAGTTAAAATCTGATTTGTCCCCGAGGTGTCTGAAAGAGTCAGTGTTGATGTGATATCTGCCTTCAAATCTGCGTATTATGACAATGTTCATCTCAAATCCAATCATTTCGAATCTCTACAGGGAATATTTTCTCCTTTCCCATAATTGATCAATACTGATTAATTATTAAATTACATTAGGCACAATGATTATGTGTCTGCCATAATTCATTTCTGCATAATCAGCCAGGCTAGGAACTCAGAGCATAGTGCACCATGTTGAGAGCTCTAAAGAGGTCTTCAACACAAATACTGAGCACATTTCTTCCATATGGATTGAGAAAGCTATGTGACTTGTCAATTTCCTTCCCTTATTACTGCAATCGATAGAAATATAACAAAGCAATAATAAAGTGCTCTGAGGAAACTGGTCTCGGTTTCAAACAGGTTAAAGCTTTTGTCAACATTAATTCTAAGTAGCCTGGCAGTTCTCCAAACTCAGAGTATACAAGGTGAGAACGATGAAGAATAATTTCACAAAAAGGTATTAAGTTTATTTAATATGAGTGTGTGTCTCACTTGTAAGACATCCCAGTGTGTATTTGAATATTTGGCAGTCTGGACACCCCAGAAAACACAGAATACAAGCATTCACTGACTCTTCCTTCACGTGCCATGGTTGTAAATTATGAGATGGTGATATCAATCTTGTATCACGTAGACTTAACCATGGAAATCTTAACCCCGTCTGACTTCTGAAAGCATTTTGCAGAAAAAGGATCAAGCCAGTGATCTCTTGCATGTTAATCCACAAAGGATTACTGTGCACGAATTCATAATTAACTTTTTGCCATCTCCTCTGTTCTCCTTTTAAGCATTTGCAATACGTAAACTAGCAAGACAAGGAAAGACCAATCATCGCATGGATATGTGTGGAGATTTTTACTTGTGGGTGAATTGAAACTAAAACGGTATTACTTTGGGAACAGAAATAAAAACATGGTAATTGTGGAATTTTTAAGCATTTATTGGGAAACTATTTATTACTCTATAACATTTGGTTAATACATCAATTACTTTCTAGGAAGGACAGTCTTTTAAAGTCAATATTGCTAGAATTTAGAAAACTTTCCTCTTAAAGCGCTTTCTTAGCAGCAGTTGTTGTCTCAACAGCACACAGTGATCCAACAGTATAGGCTCTACATGTTATTAGTTTTGGTCTGACAAGTACTCGCAGTCCAATTTATGAAATGCAATTTCTAAAACATACCAAACACTAAGCACATATATTGAGGATCAAAATTCTCAGCACAGCAAGTACACAGCCTTTAAATATTTAGAGAAAAATCACTGACAGTGATTATTATGTCTGTGCAAGTGAAATTGTTGAGGTCTCTGGTTTCCTACCTGGCCTCTAGATCCCAGAAAGTGGGGTCATCGCTGGTCCAGGGATTGGACGGTTCTGGTGTCATCACAAATGGGTCATACTCCATGTACTGTTCAGTGTAGGATATCAGACTGATGCACAAAGATGTGCATGAACATGTAAAACAGAGGAAAAACGGGTGAGATCTTAGCCGGTCAGAAGTTTACAAAATATAACAGTGACCATTCCAGATCAATGTTTCTTCCGTCCAGATAAATTGTGAAATGGATGTCTTCAGAAGTAAACTGAGTAAAGTGTGAAAACACTGACAAGGAGGAACACCTGGTCTGACAAAAGTCAAAGCTCAGATGCGAGCCGTCTACTTCTCTTTTATAGTTGAGATAAACCAATCGAGAGATGCAATGAGACAGAGTGGGCTTCACAACAACATCAGCAGAAAGGTATTTGTTGTCTTTTCTACAAGAATTTAGCCAATGCAGATTTCTTCCACAATATATTGTAGCTGCATTAAAAAAAAAAAAAAAAAGGGAGCAATATCAGATAGATTGCAGAGCACAAAACAAAAACCAGGGTGAGGTGAAAGACTAATCAGTAAAACTTTTTGGTTAATAGGCAACTGCGCAAAACTGCTCAAAAAGCACACTGCTTATAGCTCAGTTCTTTAAAGAAATATTTTAAAAGGCTTTAAATTGATTAATCACAACTCCAGAGGAACATATGCAATAAGACCAATTTAAGTTACAAACACTTGGAAAGTCCTAGATGTGTGCAATATATTGCATTAAACTTCTACACATAAAGCTACGGGGAGCACTGGAACCAGCTTTGGTTAAAAGCGTCTGCAAAATGACCGTAATGTAACCAAGAACAGAGACTGCATGAGCAGAATCCATTTTAGATGTTTGTGTGCAGTTTGGTCAAAGTCTTTTCTTTTTCTTTTATTCGTCATTAGTAAAAATGCTGAAGGACATAATCGTACAATTGACTGTACAGTGAAAAATGTATCAAAGCTGATATTATCCCGATCAATGATGACTGACGTCTTGTAATTTATTGCAATGTCAACTTTTTCTTTCTGCTGAACACCAATGAAACTTGTCTACAGAAATTGAAGGCTGTCCTGACTTAGGTTTATGAGACACCCAGGTGGGACAAAGTGAGAAAGAACATGCACTCACCATTTTATTAGGAAAACCCAAGCAATCTAATGCAATACTGCACTACAAAAGAAAGCTTTTTGTTAAAGATCATGGTGCTCTGTAGTTTATTACATCATGTCCATTTCTGCCCCTAAAGTATGTTGGTTGGGTGAACCCAATAGTAGAAACACCTTTAAAAAGGTAATCCAGTCCAGTACACTTCCATCCATTATGAACTGAATAATAAACATGAAATTATCACCCTTAGTACAACGTCAACAAAACCTGACATAGCAGAAGCTACTGAAAGGTATAATTTAAGGCAGAGCAGTTTTAAAAAGCAATGCAACTTATTACATGCATGCATAATTTGAGCACATTTCCTCTTAAAATCTGTCATGCAACACAATAAACTGCACAAAACTTAAATTCAACTACGTTTGCCACTCCAGTCAGTTTTGGGTTAAATTATCTTTACTTATCTCACAACTAAGTTTTTGTTGAGGTATTTCTGTAGATTAAACATGAAAAAAAAATGTATAATAAAATGTCTGAGGAGAGCAAGAACTTGACTCTCAAACAATTATGTTGTCAAATGCAGTGTTACAGCCAATTTTCAAAAGCCACAGTAGCACAATGAGAGAATTATATCCTATTCAATCAGTTATTTTCTATACCCTTGGTAGGGCAAAATGCTATGAAAATAGAACAAAAGACATGTGGAAGTTACTTCAATACATTGAGGCAACAAAGAAAGTGTTAACTTATGCATAGTGAAAGCAAATTTCCCTATTCTGACTCCAAAGAAAATTCATTTCAGGTTGGCTCAACTGGAGAATTCAGCATGGAAACTATCCATCCAGTCTGATAGATTTTTGTTTCTAGGCGACTACAATCGGTTTAAAAGCCGTTCAAATACAGTGAGGAACCATGAAAAATGGTCTTTACGACAATGTTTTTTTTGTTTATTTTTTAATAATTTGCTAGAAATAAAAAAGTTATTAATGTGTAGTGTGACCGAGTTATTAATACAACATTTCTAACAGATCAATAATTTTTTCAAATAGGTGGATAAAATGGAAATACTAATCATGTTTATTGCTCTATGATCTCTTTTCCAAATGAATTATTCAGTGAAGCATGGGAATTCAGAGAGCAGCTACTCACGAAATTCAACCAACCACCACAAAGTCAAACAACATTCTCTATGAAAAAGTTTACTACTTTATTGTCGACCGGCTGCCCTTACCGAAACCACCACAAGTTTAAATGGAATGTCAAAATTAGAATGGCCTCTGTGTGTCACTGTTATAGTGGAGATGGATGGGTACAGGTGTATATGACTGTAAAGGTACAGAGACGCTGGCGTATCTCACAATGTTTGTCAAAGTAACAATTAGCCACACTTTTCAGCATTATATCCATTTGCAATGTCTATAATTTACCATACCTCTCAGCAACTTTGGACATTTTCATGCAGTGACGATCCAGCTGGGTGTGCAGGAACAAGATCTGTGGAAAAAATGAGGTAGAGTGAGTTATGAATTTGACCGATTTTCCAGCTGCAGCAAACAAGAGCGTCAGGATATCTATGATAAATAATCAAGACCGATTTGGTTAGCAAGGTCCATATCCATCAGTGGTATTGTTAGGTGCAACAGTTTGTCATAATTCAGCCACGTTTGTGCCAAACAACTATAAAGCAGATGTTTTTATAACATTTTTCACAGTGGGACATTGTATTAAATGCAGCAAAAGGGTTTGCCAATCTCTGTAATGAGCTTGCGGCTGTGAAGTCACATGCTGTGAGAGTAAAAAGCGAACTGCATAAAAATTGAGATCCAACATTGTGAGAGCTCATCATTTTTGCATCAACATTCCACATATGGATCTAATTTTACCTCTTTCTCAACATCCTCTTTGGTATCTTTCCTGCAGTGGATCAAAGGAATGTGAACGGGACTCTGGCACTGCGCTCCCTCCTCTGCCACACCATACACCGACTGGGACGAATAAAGATGAAATACAAACTTATTTTTGAGGAGAGGAAAAGACTTAAGCGCTTCCTCTTTGCGTTAGAAATCAAAACATCTATGATTAAGTTTTGTCAGAATGCCAAAAAATGCATTACTTTTTGGATTAATATGTACACATTTCTGTGATAGATTCCAGTAAGAGGACATTTTATAAAACTAGATGTTTTATTTAACTTTCATTTGTGCTCATCTAAGGTGATACCTTCTTAACTCGAAGGGGATTCTTCATGCGTCTACATTTCCTGATGTCCATTTCTGTGGTGTTAACACACCCAGGCTAAAGACAAACCAAGCAGAACAACATGTCAACCTTCGAAGTATTGCACTTGAGTATTTTTTCTTTCAAACAGTGATGCAAGAGAAAACATAAAAAAAAAGAGGTTGCAGGTGGAAGATGAAGTGGGCAGCTGTAATCTCCGATAGACAGAGGCTTACCACAGGTCTGTGGACATCCCAGAAGGCTCTCTCCTGGCTGTCAAGGATCTTCCTCTCAGTTTTATCCTTTTTCCTGTCGATTCTGCAAAGGAGATCAAGTAATGTGGGAATTTCAGGAGTCTTGTGTATGAGAGAAGGCAAGGCAAGGCAATTTTATTTATAGAGCACAATTCGTACACAAGGTAATTCAAAGTGCTTTACAGCTACATAAAATCACAAGGCGGCAATAAAATCATTAAAAAAAAATTAAAAAAACATTAAAAATAATCATTAATTAATTAGCACTCACATAAATACATTATCCTTTAGGGTTGAAATAAATCTTAGATTCATATCAACTAAACGAGAGCTTGTTAAAAATCTAAACAAGAAGTAACGTAGGTAAACGTGATGTCTCCATTTTTTTGTTTCCATGTATTCAAAAAGTCCACCGACAAAGACAATACCATTTTATTCACCTTGAAAACTTTTGTACATAAGAAACACTCTACTTATCATGTTAGAGGATGTCACGTTAAATTTTACCGTATTGTTCTTCAGTGCATGTGTTCTAATTTCAGGTGTTGCCGTGGTAACACACCACACTTACTTGACCTGGGCCTCAGCCTGCATGTAGATAAACTCCCACTTCCTGGCAAAGGCTCTCTGTAGCCTGGCTAAGTTCTCCTGTTAGTGAGAAGATACAGACATATTAGGGAAAAAAAAGAATTTAAAAAAAAATTACATCAATTATTTATATATATATATATATATATATATATATATATATATATATATATATATATAGTATCAAAGCCATACTGCCCCAAGCTTGGTCCACTGATCAATACAGAGTAGTAATATATTAGAGGGCCAGCTCAGCACTCACCGCCTCATAATCTGCCAGCTCCAGTCTCGTCTTATTCTGCATGGTCCGCTTGCACAGGTAGATCGCTGGGAGGGAGGATTGAAGACAGGAAGTTATCAGCACAAACATTTCCCACACTCCATCTGCTCATCTGTGTCTCTCCTCCTCTTTTTTTTATCTGCCTCACCTCTCCCCACCACCCACAGTTCAGAGTATATTCATTTTGAAGCTGCCGTCCACCTTTAGCATTATGTGGCAGAACGTGAAGAGGCACTGCTGAACTTGTAAGCCTTAAACTCCAGCCATGGGTGCCTTTTTGATATGAAGGGCAGGAAGTGGAACAGGGACTAATCCTGTCAACCGTTCTTCACCACAACCCAGTCTAGGACTCGTCATGCCACAGTGTGCATCTCAGTGACAGGCTGTTTGTATGTACATTTAGGTATTATTATTTATTTATTTATTTATTATTAATTGATTATTCGGTTTATTAAAGGAAAACATCAATATGTGAAATTTGATCTGTAAATCTGTTTTTCCAATGTTGTTCCAGTTTGCATTTTTTCCATAACTGTTAAGGATCGATCTTGATAGACTATTATAAAAGCTATGAGGGAACACTAATGGGGATTATAAAATGTATGAGGCTGCAAGAAGAATTAGACCCTTTGGAGGCAACATGTTTTCTGAATGTTTAATGGGACGATGTTGGAGGGCTCAGCAGATATTAGAATCTTTTGGTGAGCAGAAAGGGCACCCCATGATTCTCCCTCTGATCACCAAAATACGCTGACGCTCCAACGTTGGACTCATTCCTCTAGACTTTAAAAAATGCATTCATTAAAAAAGCTCTGATATACAAGCAGCAGCAGCTCAGTCCAAAACAAAGGCAGGCAAAACTTAAAGTAAAACTCAATTTTGAACTCCTCTGCTGGTCTCAAGTCTTATCATCTCAAGATCTCATCCCTCAATATTGGGCTCTTTAACGAGAGCACCTATAGCTTCCACTGGATGGAAATCAGAAGGTCTGCTTGCTTTTTACTAGTTAATGGCTAGCATGTTTTATAAAGCAGGTTTTCTGCTGGTGTACAAACATATCACACATACTGACGAGTGATCGGTTGAGTTGATCTCGACAGGAAAAGGGGGCAAATATTTGGGCACATTCAAACAAACACCTTTTCCTTTATTTGATTTGTTTCTTAGATAAACTAAAAAACAGAATTCACTGAACAGTGGAGCATTGAGACTAGCATGTTATAAATATGTAAAGAAGAGTAAATATTTCACATGATTGTTAATTATGTTTTTTAATGCTGCGGTTGTAGTCTGCACTCTGTTGAATGCCTCGTAAGCATTTTCTGTTTATTAAATTTATAAACTGAGCGCACAAACTCATTTAATGCAAGGTAATGGCCATCAGACATCCAGCGGGACAGAAATTTGATCCAAATTGGGTAAAAGGATTTTCTGAATTTGGGCTGGTGCGATATTATGCTGTGGTATCGATTAGCAACCGCATCAGTCTTTCCTCCAAATATAGTAGCACTACAGCATGATACTGTCTAAAGTACTGCAAGCAACTTCATGATTCAGCTCGCCCCCCCCCCCAATCAGCCCTAAAGCACAAATTAATTCAATCTTCATTAAAGCTTCTCACCATAATCTGTGTTCTCAGGCTCCCAGCAGTTGGATTGCCAGAAATATGGTGCCTGCAGACAAAACAAAGAATCTAAAGTGATGCTGCCTTGCTTCTGATTGTAAGACTGCAATCTGCAAGTCAACAACTGACAATAGTGCAGTGATGACAATGACCTTTATGAGACCGTTGTTTCACTGAGAGACAGCACTGCAGAGGACTAATTTGTCCTCATATGTGAGCAACCAAAAAACACTTATTGTTAAGACTGAAAGGATTCTGAACAGATGACTTTCTGTGGTGTTGCAGAGATGTGAAAACACAACAAGAAGGGATAAAAGAGCTCAACAATAGGCAGAACAAATTCAGCCAGATTGACAGTTTTACAGATATGTGAGCAGAGTTATTACAATGCGTTAATTGTTTTAATTTTCCTCGTATGTGTTTCTTTATCTTACACTTGATTAGAAATCAAATACTAATGAGTTCTGATTATGTCTATAAAGCTTCTTCAGCCTTCCTCCACTTCACTTTGAAGGAAAAGAACGAAGGTCAAATTCGAGCACTGTGCACTTCAGTCTGCTTTAATGTAACTGCAGCCCTCATTCTAATCTCTCCTTGTGCTGCTCTGTGGTTTCCAAATGGAGGAACGAGAAAACATTTGAATATTTTCATTTATATAGTGTTACATATTGCGTTTTATTTTTCTCCATCATTTGTTTCTTCTTATTCATCTTATTTTTTTCCATTCTTTACCAAATCATTTAATTTTCTTTTATCAATTCCATTTTTCTTTTTCCCAAATTAATATTATCATTTGTAATTACTAATTGCTGTACTCTAAATAGTAAATGGACTATACTTGTATAGCACCTTTCTAGTCTAGCTGACCACTTAAAGCACTTTCCACATTCATCCATTCACTCACAGCACATAGAAGAAAGCATTGTGTAGCCTTTAAGGACTAAGCATTCACACACTGATGTACGCATGGGCGTCTTGCCCAAGGACGCTTCAGCATGGGGGCGATTGGTAGGTGACCATATTTACTCCCGAACTACAGCCACCAGCTCTGCTACTCTATGTGTCCCTGTAAACTTTTGGTAGCCAACTACTCTGCTGAAACCACTTCTTTTTTTTTTTCTGTTCGCACAATGAATATTTCAACAGACCACCATTCATTTTAATAGGGTCACAGGACCTCAACTTAATAGCGAAAAGGCTGCGAACAGGGCCTTTTGTTATCAAGATCAAGATGGATGTGTTGTAATTCCATGAAAGACTTAGTTATCTTCAACAGTTGAGGTGTCTTCATGTAACTACCCAAAAGCAAAATCAGATTAAGCAGGTATCCGTTACTCTGATACCACAGAATGAAGAAGAAAATAAGCACGAGTTTGGGTGTGTTGCAACATTTTACAATAATATTGCAATGTAAGCAAACCAACAAATCAATGTTAATAGGTCTAAAGTTTTCTATATTTAACATCATTTTACAGTAATACATATGAATATGCATGCACTCTACATACAGTATTGGGGATCTTTTTTCTTGCCCAAGACACTTTTAAACATGCAGAGGCTTGGGATCAAACCCCTAATCTTCTGTCTGGAGGATGACTATCATAGGTTATTTTACTATAGGTTTGGATTCAATTTATTCTCTTTATGTGCCAATGTTTTCAGATGTTACACACTAAAAAGTACCATTAAACAAACCTTAACAAGTCACCTGAAGTGCTGAAATGAAAAAAAAAAAAAGGTACAAACTAGGATGCAAACTGTATTAGAACCTAAACAGAAAACAAACCAACTCTCTTACAGGTCCGTGTCTTTATCACTTGATGCGCTCACCTGAAAACGGTAGAAAGTGCCATCATCTTTGATGGCGAGGACATGATCAGAGATAGGGAAAATGTACCCCTGAGCTGCGATGAGACTCCCGATGTGCATGGCCTCAGCTGCAAAAGGAGTGGCACAAATAAGAGTCAGTTAATCAGCCACCCACATGTGATCTGCAACGCAATATCTATACAGATGGAGACAAAATTAAGGATAATGAAATCAGATTTTACACTTGCACATACAGTTGCAGTATCTTAGCTCTTGGAACAAGAAATCAATGTAAACATCTCAAAATTCAAGAATCTTTAAAAACAATGTTTTAGTCAATTTAAGAGAATTAAAGAGAAACCACAAGTGTATATTGCCATATATGTAACCTGGCTAGCTAGAGATAGAGATTGGAATATACATGGATGATTCAATGACAGATTCATTTTCCAGATTTTTGGGTTAGAGTTCTGCTTAACTGATTTTCAATTAATCAGTTTCAGATTAATAAGAAATAAGCTTCCAGACTTATTTAGAACCCAGTAAAAGGATTATTACTCAAATTCAAACCTCGTACGGCTGGCTCCCTGTACATTTTATACCCTTTCACCTTCTTATTTATCTGACATTTTTGTAAAATACGAGCCTCTGTTTAGAGTGAGAGCCTCTGTGAGAGGACTCTTACTTGTTCCTGAGATATGGCTGAAGCCCAGAGGTGATTAAGCATTTGTGTTCAAAGGCCCTAAACTCTGGAACACATGATCTGATCAGATCAGGCCAAGAGAGTCACTGTCCTCTTTCAAATCTTTCTTCAAACACACTTTTATCCGAGAGCTTTTCCTGATTTTCTTTCTATAGATCAATCAGTAAAGTATCCCTACAATGATATTACATTATATGTGGTTGTTTTGGTTTGTTTGAGGTTGTTTTTACTTGATATGCATATTCATTTGAAGCCATGTGAAGCACTTTGTAACATTTCTTTTGGAAAAGTGCCATATAAAGTTTGATTTTCATATACATTGGAAGCCAATTCTACAGTAAGAAGAACTGAACCTCTGTTATAAGCATTCAAGTATCTATGCCATTTAAGAAAATGGCCAATTTTCTTCTAAAGGACAGCATCCAGCACCTCTAAAGTGTGGCCTTAATTTAAGTACAGTAAGGTATCATTTTGTAAACATACCTGGATCTTCGATGGACAGATTCTTCATGAACCACTGCACAATATCTGTACCTAAATCAGGTAAGACCGATAGAGACCAGTGACTATTAGAGAATAGAAACAAATACTGCAGGAGAAAACAAGGCAATGTGCAGTACACTCTTGAGCAACAATTTTTGGGAAAATAGAAATATTAATTTCCATCATACCCCACCTTCCCGCCAAAAAAGATTAAAGGGGATAAAACAATTCTAGGAAATAAAAAAAGGTAGAAAATTGAAAAAAATAAGATGGTCAAGTGCAATGCAAAAAATGCAATATCTTATGCTCAAGCAATCAAAATGTATAGGCTTATAGACTTCCGTCATGTAAAACACCCTCTAGATGGACAAAAAAAAAAAAAAAAAAAAATGTTTTTTTTAATTTCAGTGGAGTCAGAATCGTCTCATTTGTGCTACCCTGCTGCTTTCCTGAATGAAGTGATGTTTAATTCAACATCATTCATTAGATTCTTGGCCTTTTGCATGCAGCTGCAAACATTTTAGCTTCTTTTTTGCACATCAATTCCTCTGCTGTGGTAATTGTGTTTACTGACATGCTCTGCTTATGGCATATTGGAGTAATGGATCTTTCTTGGAAGCAAGGAAAAAGAACGAGGAATATTAATAGCTTCTAAACTTCTATTTGTTTCTGTTTGTTTGGGGTGTGTCACAGCTCCCACTGCAACTCCAGCGAGTTAAAGTGATTTCAATGATCGATCCAAGGATTACAGCTAATGGGCAAGTTGGCCACCAGTCACGTTCAACTAGCCAATAGTGTTTTTGTTTGTTTTATTTAAAATCTTGATAAACACTGATACAGTACAACACACCGACTCCTGCAGTTTTATCTCAGGGAGTCGATTGCCTTGCTTAAAGGCACCTTGACAGTATTACTCATTCCGATTCCACAGTCACACTTTCTTTTCCAAACATTTAATCATGTTGTCCTCCCACTTGTCCTCCAGCTACACAGCCAGTCTACTGTGAAACTTTTCAGAAGTAAGAGAGTGTCAACACCAAGCCAGAATGAAATGCAGCTACAATGCAGGGGTGTGACTCAGCTGAAGGTCTAGGATATATAGCTTCAACACTATCACAAACTATAAAACTTTTTTTTAAAGGATTTTTGGACATTTACTACCATCAAATGTCAAAAAAAACTTTCAAATTTCAACATTTCATTATGTTTCAGATTGTTATTTCAAATAATCAGTTCATTTTCCTATAAATCTATACATTCTCCTCAATGACAAAGTCAAGCTGTAGGAGTGTATTCCAAGAAAATATTCAAATTTCCTATTTTAATAAGTATTCAGAACCTTCACTCAGCTGTTTAAATTACATTTGACAGGAATACCTAAAGCCTTTTTGGTGAAGATGCATAAGCTTGGCACATCTTTCCTGTGAAAGAGTCTCATTGTTCTAAGCAGAGCTGTTCAAGCTCAACCAGGTTGAGCGGCAAGATTCAGTGCACAGCTGTTTTCAGGTCTCCAGAACTCAGGTTTCTGATCCAGGCAAGTTGGACTGACTGGGTCACTCCAGGACTTTCAGTCAGATCAGCAGGTTGTTGAAATGTCAACCTTCCACCTATAGTTTTAGATCCTGAGACTGCTCTGGACTGTTCTATATTGTTCTGCATCCATCTTTCTATCCCTTCTGACTGCTCTCCCAGCTCGTGTCGCAGGAATCTCAGCATGTTTGACTACAAGGATAGTTTTAATGAGGTAATGCTCAGTGTCTGCTTTTCTTTTATACAAGCCAAAAAGAGTCAAAGAGAGAAAACTATTGAATATTCATCATTCAGATGCCCACTGTCTGTCTGAACAATTCAATCGACGTCATGGCTCGATTTTGACTAACATACACAATCATCTATAAAGACCCAACATAGCAAATCTGTGAGCCTTTATAGATATAGCCAGTGGTTTGATACGCCATGCAGACTCCAGTTAATTGTAAAAGCATCTTAAGGACAACGGATAGAAGTGAGATTCTGCTGAGCTCAGCTGCAAGTCTAAATATTTATGTAAATGTAAGTATTGGGTTTTTCCATTGTAGCAGAACTCTCTAGAATTTTTTTTTTTTTGTTGTTTAAGTCAGGCATTGTGCATAGACATGATAATTAGCTAGCTACAGAGAGCAGTTAACTAACCTTTGGGCAAAAGCTAACTAGTCCTTTTGATAAGATCAGTCCAAGATTTGATAAGATCAGATAAGATCGTCACTAGCAATCCTAGCTTATCATTATTACAGCTGTTCAATCTATTTAAAAAACAAAGTGTTTTAACTTGCCTTTTTACTACAGATTATTGTACACTGATATTCTTCTAATGACAAAAAGTGAACAAACAAATTAGAAAAATGTCAAATGAAAGTTCATTCCCCCACACAAACTATCCTGGGAACAAGTGAGCAAAAAATGTTATCTTTTCCCCTTTCCAGTAGCACAAAGAACTGAGGATCTCAGCATTTTCCAGGATGTCCTTTTATCTTTCATTCATGTCCACCGGGCAGTTACTGTCTTTCACTGATGCATTTCTATGGTTAATGTTGCTACAGTGTAGTGGTTGTGAATCTCTGACATCGCTGCTTTTTCCTACATTCCTCACCTGTAACAACACTGGGGATCTTGGTCATGAAACTTTTGACAGTTCTGATGGGCACACCTTCCGTCGGATCTTGAATGCGAGTGATAATGTCTTCAATCTGTAGAGAAAGTTCAGACAGAGTGAGAGAGAAGGTGAAAAGGAGAAACAAACCAAGCTTGATCAAACTGAAACTTGAATACTGTACATTTAAACACAAAAGTTGAAAAAAAATCTTATATCAAATCAGTGGATAGGTGTTAAGTTTTATTTACATTGTAGAGCGTGACTTTAAACGTTTTTCTTTACCAAAAAAAATCCACTTCTATACAGTTTTAAAACAGCGGTCCATGAAATTAGACACATCTGAAGCTTAGGTGTAAAAAACACTTCACAAAAACAAAAAAAAAAAAAACAACAACAACAGGTGGGTAAGGGGAGGTGAGGATGTACATTTCATAATTTAAAGATCAGGCATTTATGGTTCCTGCAGTACCAATGCATCCGATTTTTGACGGTGAAATACAAATGCTTATTGCTATCAAATTAATTTTGCGTTCCGGGAAACTGTTACTGGGAGGGGAAAAAAAACAAAAAAAAAACACCTTGCCATTGCCATTTTCAATGGCGGGCTCATGCTGAAATAGTTGTACCCAATAATATTGACCTAACCAAACTGAAATGTGTGTTGCCATATCCATTTTTAGAAAACCACAGTTTTGCCATACATCTATATTCCTTATGATAAAACTTTTTTTTGGTACCTTCTTGTTGAAGCTAACGTGGCAACAGAGAGCGTTTCCCTTCTACATGTTCTGGCCTGCTGCCAGAAATAGCAATGGCTTTCTCCAACTGTCTCTGGCCCAAAACACAACGCTTACACATGACCAAATTACATAACAATGATATCAACTTTTGACTAAAATTGTGTTTTTAAATCAATGGTATGTACATGTAAAATGATTGAATTGTGTACTTGAGCCAACATATTCTCAAAGAAGTTCATCTCTACAACAAACAGAGAGGATGGAGGAAAAGGGCATATGTGCCCCTGGGGCTGTTTCTTGTCCCATTCTTTGATGGAATTTAGCCACCGTTTGTCCCACATGATACTAAATGTAAGGCCGGTTGTTTTAAGAAGCAAAGTCACAAAGCTGTGAACAATGAAGAGAAGTTGTAATCAAATGCAGCTCAGCTTGTTGCCGATAAATACAGAGGTTAAGGTGGTGTGCGATTGTGCAGTCAGAAATAAACTCAGCTTTACAGGAGAAATAGTTATAATAATAGCCAGATTATATGTTGTCTGACTTCTTGCTTTTTTGCAAAAAAATATATACATAAAATACTGGCATAAATCAAAAAGTAGATATAATTACCCACCTTACTATCCATGAACAAATGTGGATCAGAGCAGCTTTATTGGGAAATCAGCTGCATTTCTATACAGACACTTGAGCCTTCTTACAAAAACAGAACTTTGGAGCATGTACTGAGGCCAAGTTGAGCAATACATATGCAGGAGGGATTCAACCACCAACCACTTTATTCAGGTGCGGCTGTCCAGCTAGTTTTCATTCAGACCAGCATGTTTACATGCATCTTAAAAGGTTCTGGTTTGACAAATGACATTGCCAGGGACACTGAGCCCCTTTTGGCTGAGAAACATACTTATACTAGTTTTGGTTTTACAGAAATGCAAGGTGGCGCCATAATTCTAATGTCCTTTCCCAACATCGAGTTACAAAGGTAAATATGCTTTGTGACATTAAGAATCAAATTGTGCTGGAATACAAATGACAGCAAACTGAATTCAGTTCTTTTATAAGATTATACAGTACTTGTATTTATTTATGATGCTATGAAAGACAAATCTCACATGAGTCACATAAAATGATCATATATAAGCAGAAGTTCAATAGAGCAGTACATACCTGTGGCCGATTCTCTAAAATGAACAGACGTTGACGGAAACATGTTGCCCACTCGGCACTAAAGTAATGATATATATCAAAACCAGAGTAAATCATGTTCTAATATTAGAACATGATTTACTCTGGTTTTGAATGCAAGGTCGTCACATCTCGTCAGCACCGATGCTTTTTATTTGTGTCAGAGAGTGGGAAGTGAGAAGTTGGTCGCTTCGGAAACAGCTATTACAAACTACCACACAAAGCAGCTATATATAATCACCCTGCATCAAATAAATGAGTAAAAAGCTAGTGGGCAGTGGGTGCAAATGATTTTTTTTAACCTGATCATAAAGTGCAGAAAAAACAAAATATAAAACATGTATGACCAAGTCATGCATGCACAGAGCCAATTGCTCTGAGGGAACACATTCAGCTTACCTCTACAGTGTGCTGTGAGTTTTCTAACCCTTTTAGCTTTAAGAGCACATTTCTAATCTGCAAACTAGCCATCAGCATTGTTCCTGCAGGCACCCACACGGTCAAAGTTTACATTACTTCCAGAACAGTCTCATCCAGACTGCAATAAATGTACCATGTATTAAATAGACCAGGGGTTCTCAAAGTCTGAGACATTAAGCCTCCCCTCAGATAAAGCTTTGAAAAAAAATAAAAGGCAAATACGGCTAAAATAAGGCTAATACAAATAGGCAATACACTCACTCCCCCTTTTTGCATAGTTTCATAAGTTCAAGGATGCCTATAAGATCTTAACTATGTTGTTTAGTCCCATAAACACTTAGCAAGTAAGACAAAACAACATTTTAGTATTTGACATATCCAAACAACAGGTATTAGGACAGGACAATAAGGTATTAGTTGTCAATATTACATCAAGTATTGAAGTTATTTTTAACTAATGTAATACTTTCTCATCTCCATTAAAGCTTATCTTGAAGCTCCTTCTCACACTTTAAAGTTCTTGGGCCGCTTGTTTTATATGTAGAGTGTGTAAAGTCTATTTCAGAAGTTTTTAGAGTCGTGTCATTACATTAAGACAAAAAATTAAATAAATAAATGTGTCTAAAGTTGTGACAGAAACATGTTTACCCCTGTGCTGCAAAACTAAATATTTGGGAGCTGTGGAAAGTAATTTAGTTTTAGAAGCAAAAATGTTTCCAATTCTTATTTGATATAGGATTTCACAGTTTAACACCTCCTTTGTCAAATTTTAACAACCAGCAGTGGCTCAAGACAGGCCAGGCCTATTTTACAATTGAACCATTCTGATGCAATATGCAAAGAATTTGGTTTGGTATTGTATCCTTTAAGAAAAAACAAAACTAAAAAAACACCACTGTTTTTTCTGATGAAAGCATATTGCATTTTTCCAGGCACAATAACAGCCATTACAAAAGAAAGAAAAGCTCAAAAGCTAATTTTCTTCTCTTCCCAGCACAAATTCATCCAACCAGTTGGCCGATTTGCAAAGACAAACTTTCTGCTTTTACCTCTCTGGCCCTGAGACTGCTGTCACCTTGTTCCACGTTGAACAAAATTGATGCTGGCTTTCTGCCATTAGCAAAGATAGAAGAAGCTTTGGGCTATGCTTCAAAATCAATGCAATAATATAATTCTAACAAGACCTTGATGGTGTGTGGAGACGACTACTCGAATGACTTATGGTTTCCACTGTCGGGATAAATCTTCTCCGGCTCCTCGAATCAAAATAGGTATTCACAGCAAGTTTGTTGCAAGTTACAAACAGTCGAACACAGAAAGGGAAAGATGCCAAAATTAAAAATAAATACATTTATTTATTTATTTTTTTTTTAAATTGCACAAAATGCTTCTGTTTTCATAATAATGTAAACAGGAACATAAAGCATCACATTTCACACAAAGTATATTCTAACGAGTCACAGCTGCATTAGAGTCAGCTTCCTGTTACCAGCCATTTAATTAGTTGTCATACTAGCTAAAAATCAATAATCATAATGTTTGAACAGAGCAAACCAAAAATATCCCAGCAACAGTCACTTTGCAGGAAATGAGACATGACTAAAACTTTTAAAAATTTAAAAACCTACTTGAATGTACCTGAGATTCCAGCTGTCCACAGCTGAACCTCAGTGACTAGATCAAACCAATAATTAGATCTTCCAGGCTCAGCTCATGTGCTGTAAAAAGTAGTAGTACTATTATTAGTTGTAGTCCTAGTATTTTAACTGGATGTCATGCTAAACTAATCTGAATACTTAAGGTTATGCTTGCCACATAATCATTGTCTTTTGGCAGCATTTATTGCAGACTTAAAAAAAAAAAAGATGGCTTTAGTTTTAAGCTTTTTATGACCATGTCTCAACAGTTAGGGTTCAACTGGCATTAAGTTTGTGTTAATGTCAGGATGAGGGGTTAGGTTTCCAATGGTTATGTGGTAATTAATGTCCTGCTGGCTCCTCATGTTTATGAAAATAAGGGTTTTTCTTTCGGTTATATCATATGCCTGTGCCTTTAATCTCTTCTATAAAAATTTTACTTGTTCAGACACTTTCAGATGCCATCAGATTGAAGCAAAGGATTGTGCAGGCAGCAGGAGAAAATTTCAGACTTTTTGATAGCTTCTGAATGTAATGCCCTGTGGGGAAGGGAGCTGCCTGATTACAGAGTTATCACCACACAGTAAGCATGAACCAGCTAGTGGGCTGGCAGGGACCTTAGCAGACAGGTTGGTTAATACAGGGGTTATGTGGAGGATTGCTACCTAATGATTTCTTTAGACAAACAGAATGCCATGAAGAGAGGCAAAGATGAACGCATGAGTCTGTTGGCAACACTTTCAGATTTTTGTACCCAATTGAAACGTGTAAAGTAAATGTTGGTTAATGCATGGGCAGAGTTAGGTAACAAAAAACACATGTTTCAAGGCATATTTACAAGAGCTCAAATTGCAGATTTGTAATTATATCTGAGGTGTATTATGAAAGTACATCCAATATGAAAACAAGACATTATCCAAGTCTTTGGTGGTAGGACAAACTATTTTTCTGGACATTTAAGGGATTGGGTAGAAAACTCTACTCAATACTCTCAAATGACACTATCATATACATTTCTGTTTAGCTTAATCTGAAGATTTAACTATAGCTGTGAAATAAATGTCTTGGAAACTAAACCCATATCCCATTCAAATATAGCTGCTTGAATAGTCAACATGTTGACTTATGATAGAAAAGTGATTTATACAAGATTATTTCAGAATCAAGCAGCCCTGAGTCTGCCACATCGACCATGTGAAGATGCCACAATAACTCACAGCTGAGCCTGCAACCTGGCATGCTCGCTCGGATACATGCAGAGCAGGCCCACAAAAGTACACATTACTCTAAAACAGCCCCCTCAGAATTCCTGACCCTGAAACAGCTGCAATTAGCCTTTCATGGCTCAAAGAAAAGTCTGTGGGAGAGAAGACAGACCGTTGCTATTATGAAGCAGGTATACATCCTGCTGGGAGAGAAAATGTCAGCCATGGCCATAAGGGGTGGCAATTTCTATGCTGCACTACCTGGGTATCACATTGAGAGAAGAAAAAAAAAAGAAAAATGAGCTTCCCTGAGCTGTGAATTTTCCAAGCCATCTCCACGGTGACAGTTCAACACGCTGACAGATCAATAGCAGTCTGGTTGAGGGCCAGCTGGAGAACAAGCAACTGGCAATCAAGTCCATCTCAGAGCAGAGAATCCTTGCAGCTTGCAGTTGCACTGGACAACTCTGTACTGAAGCTGTACTATATTTCCTGACACATTCTAGAAATGTTCCAGTGACAACTTGGAGATTTTTTTCTTCATAATCCCTAAAAATCTCCAGAAAGAAATGTTTGTCCTTTCTGCTGAGCTGTATACTGCTTTGTGCCCACTCCCAACTCCTTTAGATATGCACAGATACATACAGAACTCCTAACACAATAAGCCACATTCGCTTCTCATCTGAGCTTGAACCAATGGAATTTTTTTAGCACTCTTTAGTCAAACAAAAGCACATCTTTCTTCCACCTATAGTCTGGAGCACCAAATGGTTCGTTATGCAACACCATAGATCCAGACAAATCAGTTTGTTCCCACACTTAAAACTCCTCTGTAACAGACAGTTAAAGACACTGGTGGATTGTTAATGATTCTTTAGGAGCAAACCAATAGCTATATTCATTTCATTTCATGCTTTGAAAATGTGTGTTTCTAAACATGGACAGTAATACTAATACTTTACCAATGGATAAACAGATTGATTATGAATCTGTGTATTTTCAATTAAGTAAACTGAGTCATTGACAAGTCTTAAGAGATCAGTCTGATTAGGTTTCATCTAGAACTACTTCAGCACATTACCTTCACAAGATCCTGCACAATAACCTAATTGCAACATATTCCTCTGTATCTTCAAGCGGCACTTGCATGCATACAAGAAACTCTTACAGAAGGTCATGTGCCAACTAAAGAAGAAAAAAAAACTGCATAAGAACTTGCTAAGACCCAAACAAACCGATAGAAACCCGTCACAAATGCAGCATAATTAGGTATCGGGTTGAAATACTGTATCAACATTTCTGGGGTTTTAGTGATGTGCTGTATTCAATTTTTTCTCAAAGCAGTAGTAGTGTTGGAAGATCGTCCATCAGCTACAACTAAACCAGGATCAATTAGGTGGATTACCATCGACGCATACCATTTGTGTTTTACGGGAATTAATCTATCCTCTGACTTGCAGTAATCAAAGTGATGCATGGTAAACACATTGCGTTACAATTTCAGGGGTTTGAGATTTCAGATTTTTTTTTGGTGGGGTTTGTAGTATTTAACATTTAATGATCGTTCCAATATTCTTGGTGTTATATTGTCCGCCTCACTGTGCACTTATAGTGCAGCAAGAAGAGAGTGCTGCAACCATGACACAGCAGCAAGGACAGTTGTCACCAATCGTTCCCTCCCGCCCTACCTCCCCCATCCTCCCCTTCCTCCCCACGCTCTTCAACTTCCTTAATTGGCCTAATATACCCTGTTCTGTGGACTATAGTGAAAATGCTGAATACCACAGGCTTGAATAATCTTTTACATCCTTGAAAAATGTCCTGGGGCATTTAAGTGCCTGTTGCTTTTGGTCAAAATGTGCCTGAAGTGTATGAGGTAACAGTTCCTTGTGACACTCTCAGAAACGGGGTCATATTTTATCAAATGTTTTTCTAAAATTACTTCATAGGACTATGAATCTATATCAAAGTAAAATTACGAGCCCTCTATAATTATTACAGTCTCAGTCTGACATTGTGATCTTGCAATATCCCATTGTAGGAACATTTTTTCTCTTAAAATGAAGCTCATACTGGTCGCATTGCTTTGCAAGTCATTTAATCCATTCAGACCTACACAGATGTCTGAAACCCGAGCATTGTCTGAGATCTACATGTGGGTTTTTATAGGATCAGAGAACCTTTAATGCGACACCACTGAAGTATAAAACAAAAACTTTTGACTAAATGCTCAGCTTTAGAAAGAAGGATGTCTTGGAAAATCATGGCAAAAGAAAAGACTATACAAGAGTGTGGGCCTAAAGGGAGTTGCATGGGTTTCATCTGATCATTAAGGGTTAACAGGGTCTCTTCTTCAACAAATACTGTATGAACTCTTCTAGAGAACTCTGGGGATAAATAATGTGGTGCCATTGTCATTTAAAAGTTAAACAAATATAATCAATCAATCTTTATTTATATAGCGCATTTCATACCACAGGCAACTCAATGTGCTATGAGAACACCCCAGTAAGTCAAAGAAAGTTCCTGTTCGCTGCCATTTCTTCAAAGCCTATTTTTTTTCAAAGTTATTTTAGGTGTTAAAGTAACACTGGGGGATTTGGTAAACCTTTGCTTTTTGACTCCTTCTAGAGTTGTGGGATGTAACACCACTGTCATAAAAGCACATTTCTGTGCGAGCCTTGCAAATATAGTCATAAGCATGATTTTTTTAGTTTTTGTCATGTTTAAGAGGCTAAAAAGATGCCATCAAAAGCCCACATAAATTGTCAAAATGTATTAAAAAAATTAAAAAGCAAAAGCAAAACCATGCGGCTGGAAATGTAAAAAGGAATAATTCCAGGGTCCCACCTGGCAATCAAACATGGGTGTTCAGGTTAAGAGACTACACAGATTTGACAGTTTTGCAAATCATACAAAGCTAGTGGATACAAAGTGTGTGGGAATTGGTATATCACAAAACCCATGTAGAGTGGTTTGTAGAACCATTTGTTGATCATTTTCATTTTATCATGATTCATGCAGGTCCTCATTTATTTAACAACTTCTGCTATAAAAGCAAAAGATAACATTTGCACAGGATACTGCTGGCATGAAGAGACTAACAGAATGTCTTTTTTTTGCATAAATCTACATAAAAGACTGATAATTAAGCTGTCCTGAGATTCAAAATGGTTCAGTAAAGTCCGGGCACGTACAGCTGATGATGATGCACTTCCATGTATAGTTACTGAAATAAGAGAAATCGGACAATCCCACATTCAGGCTAATATTTTATGCAAGATAATAGCTTTCTTCATTTGAGAGGAGAATTACCATCCCAACCAGGCAAAGGTCAAGTTAGTTTCAACAAATATGGGGACTTCAGTCAAAAATGATTATGCATCTTTCATGTTAACACACTGCCTCACACACATGCATCCAATGAACTGCGATTCTCAGAGAGAGGGTGTAATGATTCATCTGAGATGGTGAAGAGGTTTGCCTGAAGAGCGCACGGGTTTCTGTCTGAAGGTCAGTGACGACGGTTATGTGACAGTGATGAGTTGAGCGAGTTTCACTCCAATCTGGTGGCAGGCTGATGTGACTGTTAATGGAAATGTAATGACAACAGGATGACTTAACCACAGTTGAATGCTTCTGTCTGACAGCCGATTCCAGCCCAGAGTAATTTCTAAGACACTTCAGGATTTTTGTGCGAATGCTGAGAGATTTGAACCGTCTTTTCAAAATAGAACGACAGTCTATTCAATAGTATTTGATAGATTTGAGTAGCTGGAAGAATAAGCAGCACATTCAATCACTTTTTGACTTTGACAGAGCAAAAACTGCTGTACTGTGAGGAAAGGTGTGCAACAGATTAAGACAGTGAGCATCACAAGCATCTATCATAGTAAGTGCAATGCAATCCATCTAAAGTAGCCCGTTTTGAAATCTGCTTAAATGGTGTTTATGACCAACAACCTTGACAGGAGAATGCTTATTTTGAATTCAAGTAAAGTTATAAACTCTTGCATGAAATAAGTAATCATTGATAGTGGAGCATTTCTTCAGAAAACTAAAATCTTATCTCCATGAAACAAAACAAAAGTGCAAAGGCTATAGTTAGTGGCCAAAAAAAAAAAAATTTAGGTGATTTAGGTGTAAAGATCAGTTTTTTTTAATTATTTTACTGTGTTCTTTCAACTCCTCTGCCTCAAAAAAAATATTTCAAAAAGGCTGAGAAAAGGTTGGGTAGGGGAACAAAGTGACAATGTTTCCTACTTTTTTAGAAAAGTAAATCCTCCTCATTACTGATCTTTTTCTTTTGAAAGCAACTATCTTACAGTGTAAAGCCCTGACATACTCACCATATATCTACACGGGTGTCACTGATATTTTTTCAAAGTGCTGTCAGACCAGATTTGAACTTGCTTTTCATCTTGTGGCGTCAGCCTTTTAAAATTTGTACAGAATCCAATTCAACTGAAATCCAAAGACTTAGAATAACTAAAGAACAGTGAGTATCAGTCGTAAACTCTTTCTTTACTCATTACATAGAAATATACATATATATTTATTTGAATGCGGTAATCTGGTGTCCTGAAATCAGCAGATTTCACTAATAATATTCGGTATACAAATCAAGAAAGGGCACACATTGCCACTGGAGACCAAGCTGGAAAGGTGTCCCTCTGAGTCCCAAAGGATAATTTTTATTTATTTATTTTTTTAAATCCAAGTGTCAAACTATATTTTCAGCCACTCCTTGGGGGAATTGAAGTCCTTTGTGTCCAATATACTAAAAACAATCACCTCTATTAATGAGTGGTGGGTGCTAGCTTGGAGGCCCATTTCAAGACAGGGATTTTAATAATGTTCTTCTGATTGCTCGTCCTTTGAAGGATAATAACAAAGTGGAGTTTACTGTCCAGCATCTTAAACCATCAACATCCTGTCTTGACACAATGCCATCTGACTTCTTTAAAACTATTGTAAGCTCTGTCCAAACAGATTTGCAGCAAATAATAAACTGCTCACTTCAATCAGGCACGTTTCCTAAACCCTTAAAAGTAGCTGCCATCAAGCCACTCCTAAAAAAGAGAACATTGGATGCTTCCATTTTAACCAACTACAGACCCATCTCAAATCTTCCTTTTATAGCCAAGATTGTTGAGAAAGTGGTTTTTAATCAACTCAGTAACTTCTTGAACTCCAGTGGACTCCTTGACGAATTTCAGTCAGGCTTCCGACCTCACCACAGTACAGAAACGGCTCTTATTAAAGTGTTAAATGACATAAGGTTGAACACTGACTCAGGCAAGGTGTCAGTTCTGGTATTGTTGGATCTCAGCGCTGCATTTGACACTGTGGATCACAGTATACTGCTGAACAGGTTGGAAACCTGGGCAGGACTCAGCGGGACAGTCCTAGAATGGTTCAGGTCCTACTTGGAGGAGCGGAGTTATTTTGTGACCATTGGAAGTAATCAATCTGATCGAGTGGCTATGACATGTGGAGTTCCTCAGGGGTCAGTTCTTGGACCCCTTCTGTTCACTCTATACATGCTGCCTCTGGGTCAAATTCTGAAGAACTCTAAAGTCAACCACCACAGCTATGCAGATGACACACAGATATATCTCGCACTGTCTCCAGATGACTGCAGTCCTATAGAGTCATTGTGCGACTGCTTAGAGCAAGTCAAAAAGTGGATGAACCAAAATTTCCTTCAGTTAAATCAAGAAAAAACTGAGGTCATTGTGTTTGGCAACAAAGAGAAGAGGTTTGCTGTCAGTAAACACCTTGAGTCACTGTCTCTAGAAACTAAAGACCAAGTCCGGAACCTCGGCGTGCTGATAGACTCAGACCTGACCTTCAACTATCATATCAAATCAGTCACCAAATCAGCCTTTTATCAACTTAAGAACATATCCAGAATTAAGGGTTTCATGTCCCAAACAGATCAGGAGAAGCTGATTAATGCTTTCTTCTCCAGCAGACTTGACTACTGTAACGGTCTTCTGACTGGACTCCCCCAAAAGAGTCTCAAACAGCTGCAGCTCATTCAGAACGCTGCAGCCCGAGTTTTAACAGAACAAAGAGATCAGATCACATCACCCCAGTTCTCAACTCTTTACATTGGCTCCCGGTCAGATACAGAATAGATTTTAAAGTTCTGCTACTCTAGAGCTCTGAGATCTGCTGACTCAGGTCAGATAGTCGAGCCCAGAGTTCAAACTAGACACGGTGAAGCAGCTTTTAGCTGTTATGCTGTACACAACTGGAACAAACTACCAGCAGAACTGAAATCAGCCACAACTGTAAGCACTTTTAAATCCAGGTTAAAAACATTTCTCTTTCGGTGTGCGTATGGTTGAGTTTATATCTTTCTTTTTCCCCTCTTCTTTGATTGCTTTTGACTGTGTTTTTAATTTTTATTCTATTTATTATTATTTTTTTCCCTCTTTAAATTGCTTTATGCTGTTCTTTTAAATGCCTTGTCTTTATGTAAAGCACATTGAGTTGCCTGTGGTATGAAATGCGCTATATAAATAAAGATGCCTTGCCTTACCGTGTGTGAACAAAAGACTTTTGTTATATTGTTCCACCTTATTGCACTAATTTGTCCTCAATGATGGAGGATTTCTTTTATATTGGACTTCAGTATAACTTCAGTAGTCCTTTACATTCTGTGACAGTATCATCTAAACACTATTCAAATCATTCAAAATCCACTCTTTGAACTATAGTCTGTATTAGCATATCCTACAGGACCTTTGTATGTTCATGTGCGGGGATTTGTTTTAATTTTATTCACAGTTAATACTAAATAAAAAAAATCTACCAACAGGATACAATGAGGTGAAAATATTCCAACAGCTGTCACTGAGCTTTGGATTCAACGTCGGTGGAGCAATAAACCACCTGCCATCACTGAGACACGTACTGAAAAGATGTAGCTTTTAAAATTGAAGACATTTGAAAATGCTAAATAAACGTCCAGGACATACAAGGACCAGTACAGTAAATGGTCAAACAATTTACAAAGAATCACTGCACTTGTTTACCACATACACACTGTAGCACCACATACTTCACAAAAGTGGTCCGTCAGCTGATAGTATGGGTTACAGGTGGTGTCACAATCTGAATATTTTTAGGCCAAAGTATCATTCCAGCATAATTGGCATTTCTGGTTACAAATAATCCAACCTAATCAGTCAACAAAAGAAAGTGAACAATCCTCCTGTGGTAGAAGAGAGGTCAAAGTTCTCAAAAAACGTGGGTGCTCAGATTTCCTGTCTGGCAAAGAGCTTACCAGCCATAAACAGCAGAAAGTGAACTGAGGCCAAACACTCCCAGAGCAATAATCAGTTCAGACAAGTATTCATTGCTCCTGGCGTGGGACACCAACAGAGCTGACCTCACGTCTCAGAGCCAGACACATCCATACCTGAGAATGAGCAATCATCACAGGGGAAGGCTGATTATTTCTATTCTTAAAGTTTGCCCATATGGGAATAAAAGTATGACAACAGTAAATCATGGCATTACTGTGGATCAGTTGATTTATCAGATATTTTCTTCAAAATCTTTTCTGAAAGATTGGATTGGTTGTTCTGTCATTACCAGCTGGCAATAACATCAAAACATTAAAAAGAAATAAAACAATTTTTCAATTTTTTTTTAAAGTTTCTCCATGCATGCATCTGTCGTCCTCTTGCTTGGAGAAAGGAACGTATATGTTAACACAAAGTGTTTCGCACTCAATATTTCATAAAT
Organism: Odontesthes bonariensis; assembly: GCF_027942865.1. Taxonomy (NCBI): domain Eukaryota; kingdom Metazoa; phylum Chordata; class Actinopteri; order Atheriniformes; family Atherinopsidae; genus Odontesthes; species Odontesthes bonariensis. Next base: position 8,794,223 of record NC_134529.1, on the reverse strand, counting down.
TGCTGATGCCAGAGGTGATAATATTGGTCACTAAACTTCCCTTTAGTAGCTTGAGCATTGGCACTAATTAGTGAAAGTGCATTTTCAGAAGAAGGAAAAAAAGAAATTGAGAAAAAAAAAAAAAAAAAAAAAAAAAAAAAAAAAAAAAAAAAGAAAAAAGAGTAAAGCACTTGGCATTTTCTGTCACACGAGACGGCCCATTTTGATTTCATTCTTAGTTTGTCAGAGAAATCCATTAGCCTACAATTGGTGCTGTCCTGCTGTGCATTCTGCGTGAATAGGGAAGTGTCTCGTGTGTGCGTGGGTGTCTCCAACTGCATTCATTAAAACCTTTTTATCTTACCTAATACTTCAAGGATTTAGCATGAAAAAGCATTGACGGAGGAAGAAAAAGATTGTTTAGCTCTTTTGGAGCATGTCAGGATTCATTCCAAAGATGATGGGGATCTCATTAGAGCTTTGAAGTTCATCAAAACAATATTGACAATGCCTTCCTTTTGACAGAGCACTGTCCAATAATGAGTTTCTCATTCCAATTCCTCACAGAAGGCTAAGCTATAAAAAAAAAAAAAAAAAAAAAGCAGAAAAAACATTTTAGTTTAGAAGTAAGTAGCTTGTATGAATCCAATAAAAATCTCAGTTCATCTCAACTTTTCACTTAAAAATCAGCCAACAGACTGAGCACAATGTTTCAACAACTGATTACATTGAAAAATTCATGTTCCTTCTAAGAATGTACGATTACATGCAGTGCTGTGCCCAGCATAGTCTTATAGCACTGAAAGCATGACCGCGACAGCATACATTCAGCAGATATAAAATTAGATTCAATATAAACCTAGATCTGCAGAAAAGCCAGGAGGAGATGTGTGGGTGCTAGAAATGGGTCTCATTATTTTTTAAGATAGAGCAGAGAGCTCTTAAAAGAGAAAAGAAAAAAAGTCATAATTACCTTACATACCCACACGAGTAAAGACGAGGCTAAAACACAAGGTTTGTTTTCTTGCAACAAAAGAGCTTACAAGAATTACGTAAACGAATACAAAAAGTACTTTTTTGCATACTTTTCTTTCTTGACAAAACAATCTACCAGAATTGGGAACCATATGAGCAATTTTTGTTAAAAATTCTAGTTTTGGAAGAATCAAAACCTTGCTTTTTAAGAAAAAGGAGAAAAAAAAAAAAAAAAAAAAAAAAAAAAAAAAGGTCAGTGTTGTTCTGAACAGCCAGTCTGATAATTTCATTTTACTGGTAAAGCAGCCTGGGACAAGCATCTCGGTGGAGGTTAGGATGCAGATTTGGTCAGAGTTCTTCTACAGGATTAAAGAATGATATAAGCATGCTGATGACCCCAATTGTTTTTACACACCACAGAGAAGGGCATGATCTGAGAAACGGCCAAAGGCCCTGCTCTTTCAAAGAATAGAAGTTGAGACTTCAATAGCTCAGAGAGATCATCTCTCTGACTCCTATTCTTTACCTCCATTTATTTGCTTTTCTTGTGTTTTTTTCAAAAGAACTTGTCAAAACAGTGAAAAGGAAATTATTAAAGTCTAAAACAGACATTTTTACAGCTCCTTAGACTTACTGGGGAAAAATATATATATATATATATATATATCTGTTGAAGATGGTGAAGGAAAACAGCTGGTGGGAATGTGGTGAGAGGAATCTGTCTTCACACCATCTGTTAGACACTATGCTTGGCTCTGCGTGGAAACTTATCCTTTCAGCTCGTGCAGAACATGAAAAAAAGATTATGAAATCTCTGGGTAGTTTCTCTCTTTGGTTTATACATGTTTTGACATATTTAAGTGCCAATTCGGAGCTCTGTACTGTGCTAATGAACTAGTGCAGCGAGGCAATTAGAAACAAAGCTACAGTGCCTAAAGCACATAACCCGAATTCCCACAAATTGTGTCTAATTGATTTATATCTAAAATCTTATGGCAAAGCTAAATTAATTCAAACTTATCTTAACCCCCCCCCCCCCCAGAATCCAAAGTTTAAATGGACAGAAGAATTATCACATTAGCTGATTTCTTCCATCAGCTAATTTTTGCTGCACAGTGCATGGTCAAGATTTATATACAGTGCCTTGAATAATTTCTTAATCGAGGTTGACATTTCTACTAAAGTCCTTTTAGGAGGCTGGGTCTGATTCGCTCATTTATATTGCATTTAATCAAATATGTGATTATTTGCCAGTTATGACCAGTGCAATAGCTTTATGTGCTTTTTCATACAAAGTCTGCACTCAGAAAGGAGAAGATGGAAGGTCTGAGTAATCGGTCACAAGGGTTTCTCAACATATTCAACAGCAAAGCATGCCGTCCACGTCCTTCTCAGAGGTCCAATTAGAGCAGAAACTGAGCTCCACTTACATTCTACCAGCACCAGTGAAACACATCCATAATAGTCTGGATTGTTTCAGGACCCTGAAAAACAGTCAATTATCAATCTAAAAAAACAATTCCAACAAACATATTTTCACTTAATTTTCCTTGAACAGAAGTCAAGAGGCTTAAAAATGGGAAAATCCATGATTTTTAAGAAAATGTCACTAAAAAAAAAAAAAAAAAAATTCACTTGAATCAAATGAAATTATTTTCCAATGATATGTTCCACACACACAGGGTTTAGAGTCATTCAAAAGATGGGCAGGAAACCGGGAAGTGCATGTGTTGAGTTTCCAAAACAGTATCTACCAGAGGAAAACTAATCAAAGTATCCACAGGCAACAATGCATGAGAAGGAGCTTTTCTGTGCTCCATCCTCACTATAAACTGTATACACTGCTAAACAATTGCCCTTTCATTAGATTGGCTTTTGACCGGTTTTCCATAGAAGGTCAAGCAGAGGCATGAAGGGTAGAAATGCATGTGAGTATGCTTTACCACCTGCAGATAGTGTTCAGTATATCCATATTATCTACAGACTTTGAGTAGAGGTTATGCTGGGTTCAGGAAATTTTTGGACTAAACTCTTGTTAATGACTTTATACACCATACTCACATCCTCAACTAAAGCTTGAGGTATTATAAAACTGGATGGTTTGGCAACACTGTTACTCCAAAGAGATGACTTTGTCTGAAATGGTCACAGAATTACGTTGCCCCCTTAAGTTGTGCGTGTGCTGCGATTTCAGGTTAAGTGAACAGAGCCTTGTCCTAGCAGCAAAATATATGGCAAGCTGACATGCCGCAGGCAGTGAGACTCTTTCTCTAGGGACAATATGAAATCCATCATTTTAACCCCTTTCCATCTTCAACTTAAAGGATAAGACCGGTTTTTTGACATTGGGCCCTTGATTTCACATTATAACATGATGTTCTACTCACCCCTGCTTGTTGTTGGACATTTGGAGCTGTTCCGAAGATATTCGCGAGGCGTCTGGCTGCTCTCTTGAGATATTCGGCCATGAAACGGTTTCCTATGGGCAAGCTTATACAGGCACAAACTATGCTGTTTATAATTTATTAATTACTCTACACTAGCACTGATAACGTGGAGGTGCGTCGCTTACTTAAAAAAATCCGGGTTATTGTAATTTAGATTTTTTTGTCGTAAAGTGGGTGTTACTCTCTTCATCGTCGTGCTACTGCCACAGGCAGCCCACAGACCTGCTGCCTATTTATTCATTCGGCTAAAATTCAAAATTAGTAACCCGGATTTTTTTAAGTAAGCGACGCACCTCCACGTTATCAGTGCTAGTGTACAGTAATTAATAAATTATAAACAGCATAGTTTGTGCCTGTATAAGCTTGCCCATAGGAAACCGTTTCATGGCCGAATATCTCAAGAGAGCAGCCAGACGCCTCGCGAATATCTTCGGAACAGCTCCAAATGTTCAACAACAAGCAGGGGTGAGTAGAACAGCATGTTATAATGTGAAATCAAGGGCCCAATGTCAAAAAAACGGTCTTATCCTTTAATTGCAGTCATGACTCTTATGGTCTAGTCTCCAAATAGGTCAAGCAAATAACTCAAATGAATATCAGCTTTATTTTTCCTTTTATTCACAGCATCTAATTTCAAAGCATGTACTTGAGTTAAAGGTGGGGTCAGATCTTGGAAAAACAGATCCTGCAAGCTATATTTTTTGAAAATACACAACCTTGCCTCTCCCTTCAGCCCACACCTCTAAACCACGCCTTCAAAACAAATGAACGAGTCACGAGTCTGTGAACGCGCAGGGGGAGGGGTGAGGGGGGCTGACGGTTGATTGGCTTGTCAGAATCCAATAGAAGTAACTCTCATCATTACTTCTATTGGTCAGACATTTCCTCTTGCTACACCCTCTACAATAGACTAAAAGATTTCGTTTTTTTTTCCAAACATTCTATTTTAGTGGGTGCAATGGGGTCGTGATCAGGTTTTCAGACAATATGATAAAAAATACTCCAGAAAACATCACAGACCCCACCTTTAACATGCTTCGGATATTTGTTACAAAGTGACAAATGGTGTCGAAGCCTTATAACCAAAATAGAGGACCCTTTATCTACTGGAGGTGAAAAAAAAAAAAAAAGAAACAAATGCACCAAGAGGCAATCTACTGATGATGGTTTTCAAGGTGCAACAACAACATACAGCTTTGCCATTGTTGAGGGTCCTCATTTTTCAGCCTTGCACTGAGGACTCTCATTGATTGGTGCGATGGCCCACCTGGGAGCTGATGGCCTGGCGGATAAAGCAGTCAGACACCACTCTTTCTGCCTTGTGAATGCTCTCAGGGTTCACAATAGCTTTATTCATTCTTCGTGCTGTCAGACACAGCAGACTATAAGTTTTGCCATTGTGGAGACTCAAACTCAGAGCTGCCACAGCTTTTAAACCATTTGAGAGCCCTCAGGTATGAGTGCAGGCTTTAAGCAAAGAATGCAAGAGAAAGTACTTTTCAAATGAACAAGTGATTAGAGCCAGGGGAGGCATAGACAAGGAAGAGAGCACACCATGAACGTTCATTCTGACAAAAAAAACACTTGACAGGAGAACTGCCATTTTTTCACAAAGTGCTCCATTCTCAGCAACACAGATTGCAGTACAATTTTAGTTTAGACTCACAATGGACTAATCAAGCCACTCAAACAGAAGTTACACTGCAAATAAAATGTGGTGAAACAGTATTGTGCTGTGATTCAGTGGATTATTGGTGCTTCTTAAATTACACTGAAAAGCTGCTTGTACCCCACTGATCAAATTTGAAAAGTCAATAAACAAAAAGGGCCTAGAAGTGTGGAAAGGATGTGACAAGAGTTGAAATATAGAACCGATGAAGGTTGTCCTGCAAAATCATCAAGTTAAAACAATTAAAACTGCCTTTCACTCTTTGTTGCTCCAACCATCTCCTTTCCTTATTGCACCATACAAATCAAATAAAGCACATGCCCTCAAAAGTCATTTTTAGTGAAAGATTGGCTGGAGTGTCAAGCGCTGTAGCTGGGGCTTCATTGTTGCTGAAGCAGGCTTGAGCAGTCAAAGAAAGCTGTAATGTTGGGAGGTCATTTTTTTCAGTGCAGTCTGGAGGCAGAGAGCAGCATGCAATTAGCAGGCCCAAGGTACACTCTGGGCAGCTATTCTGCCGGGTAGACATGGGGAGAATACACACGCACACACTTTGAGTCATTCCATCTCAGATACTCACACTGTGCATAGGTTGTTCTAATCACTTGGGAATGTCAAAGAAAGCAAAGGGCTGAATAAAAAAAGCATTTGATTTTGAATTGGAAAAGAAGGGAAACATGGAAATAATCAGAGACAGACGGTGTTAACTACCATCAGGGGGGAATAAAAAGCCTTCATCTGAGCTCCAGGATCGGCAATTGAACTCGTTATCGAGCACAGCTAACCAGTAATTCATCTCATCCATTTAAAAACCATCAATGCTTAGAATTTCACAGCAAATCATGCATATAAAACATACTTACAGTTGCTCTAGAGCTACCTACTAACTAATTTTAAAAAGCATAAATTCCTCAGTTGAGTGGCAATATGTTGTAGTAATACACCCATGTATCAAATGTAAGAGAGACATTTTTTAAAGAAATCCGTTTCATCTTGCTGAGTGTTTCAGCAAGATGTCAAAATGGGTGGAAGTTTGACATGTTTAAACCGTAACAAGTCTTTGCAGATCCCTCATAAATGAAAGTCCCATCCAATGCACCGAATATCAAGTTTTCACTCAACTATATTCCAATTCATTTTACGCCTAGAAATAAATCAAACTGTTAGGTAGAAAAACAGATTTTGATTAAAGGCTGTTGCTGTGTTAACATGGAAGTCAGCATTAGTTTAGCATTCACCTCATTTCTCAACCAGTCTTTAAAGTTTTATTTAAATGGCGCAAAGCTGGCTCCACTGTTTATACCTCATTACCATCCAATATATCTTTAAAGAATACGATAAATGCTGTGTCTGAGAAGAAGAACTCTTTGCTAGAATCCTTCTCTACTGCTTTTAGATCTTCTAAAATAGCACCAGGAAGACATTAGACCCCCAAGTGTCTTCTACTTTGTCAAATTAGGCTTCTTTGTTTAGTATCAGATATGATCAAACATCATGCCAAGTTAATCAGAAGACATACCTTGCTTAACATAACATACGAGACAAACCGACTGCAGATTTATCAGTCAACCAACTCAAAAGGACAAAGTATAAAAAGGTACTGCTTGTGCCTTTGGGGTTAATTAAGAGTGTGAGCCCCACAAATGGAACCGCTCCTTTGAAAACATGGCCCACTCTCCACTGATTAGCAGTCAAATACACACAAACAGAGACACAAGGATCAACCCAAACAGATGCACACTGGGAGGATTACAACAGTCCATACTTTAAGATAAAGCTCAACAAGGTGTCCTTAGAGGATCGATGCTCAGACTCAATGGAAAGAAAAGATTCAGATAACATTCATAAGCCAATCGCAGAGATAGTTATGTTTGCATTTTAGAACCCTGCACAGTGTTTACTCGACCAGGATTACTGGGAGTTCTGAATTCTAAAGTTTATACTGGGAAGCATTTGACAAACGGGAAATCAAATGAGCAGCTTCAAAGAAAATTTGATAATTCACCAGGAGTGGTATATTTCAAACAGGAACCAGGTACACTCTGGCCAGCTATTCCTCAGGGTAGCCATGGAGACATAACACAGTCATTCTGACACACAGGCACTCACACTGTGCATAGGTCGCTATGTAAAACATTTCACGGCATGACAATGTCAAAGAAAGCAAAGGAATGAAAGAAAAAGCATTTGATTTTGAGTTGGAAAGGAAGTGAAACATTAATGTAGAAAGAAACGGATAGTGTTGCCTACGAATACAATTTTTATAACTTTTTATTAGTACATTTAATTTAAATCATTTATAGGTCAATCCAAAGGACTGCGAGATCTCACATTCATCAGTTCATGAGAAAGATTCAGTTCCACTAATTTCAGGAATTGGTAGCGCAGTGGTTGGTCTAGGTCACATTGGGTCTTATTTCAACTTTGTTACAGGCAATTTCACCAACACTCATCATTAAAAGTTTTGCTGAAAATCTCTGATTGAACTCATTGGACTGAATGTGTCTCTTCCCAATTAGATTGTGAGCAAACAGCATGTTCATTCTGTCATTTCTTGTTTTTGCTAATGTATCAGGCCGATTCCAACAACTATCCAAACCAATTATTTGCTGTCATTTCCAGCATCTTAAACATTGCGATGATGAGTTCAAACGAGAAGTGACCTCCCTTATCACACCCCATCTTTCTTTAATCTCTGCAGGTATAAAAAATTTCAGAGCATGTGAGGTGCAAATGTTTCAGTTAGTTTCGTTGCCAGATGAGTGTGAAGCTAGATACTGAATGTTTTTTTTGTTTGTTTTGTTTAGCTTATTTTCCTTGTCAAAATGCAAACCTGCTAATTGCTGCTAGCTTGTCAGTCAAGAAAAGAAAAAAAAAAGCTGCTGCCACTCCATATCCAGGCATTGGCTCATTTAAGAAATTATATTCCCTCAAATAAAAATGCAGGATTTCATTAAAAGCCAGACCTCTTACAATTACAGTGGTGGAGCTCATAAAGAAATAGTAGCCGCATTCCAATTACCAAATACCTACCCTTACTATGTGGATACCAAAGACAAAAAAGTGTAGTATACAGAGCTTTCATCTGATCAATTCAGCATGTTTTACTGGATTAGGCATATCTTAAAAGTGCCATTCTGTCATTTTACACAAATCCAGATAAGTCCAGTAAACCGTTGCATGTGATATGGATACAAATCTAAAATAAAAAAAAAGATATAAAAAAAAATAAAAAAAAACCCTACTTTCTGGTACACTGTGTGGTCTCTTCACATCAGCTGCAAAATTTTTTCTGCCAATGTATTTGAAGCAATTTCTGAAGAGGGAAATGACAGCATTTGACACACTTGTCCACATGGATCTGCAAATAAGATTAAATACATTTCTGGCTGACAAGTGTTTATGTGGAGCGTTCTGGATTTCATTTTGAGACACTTTAATATGGCACTGCTGGAAAATGACAAGTCATACTTATGAAACAATAACAATTTGAAATGATGGCCTGGTACCGAAAGCTGTTGAGGTAACTAAAGGCTTTAGCTTCAGTCAGGAAATTTGATTTAACAAAAAGGAGAAGTTTTCTTTTCAGATATCCACAAAAAAAAAAATAGCCCATTAAAGGCTTCACTCTAGTACCATCTTGTTATAACAGGAGTTTCTATGAGTATAAAATAAACAGCATTTGAGGCTTTTTGCACAGTGAAAACCACAAATACTGAACAGCTGACAAAGGTACTTTTTTCTAAAACTGAAATTGTTTTAAAAACATTTTTTCCACAGATTTGGGCAAAGAAAACTAGTAATGACCGCAATCACTTAAGAAAGACAATATTATGCTAATTTTCAGGCTTATAGTTCAAATAATTTCTTTAACTTTTTCTTTAACAGTACATTGCTCTCACAGCTGTGGTCACCGCCTGTCTGTAACATTCGTTTTAACTGCTTTAGTCCTCATCTCATTACGTTCTGCTTCCTGACAGAACCAGCATGCTCTGAATGATCAGCTAATCGGTCAAAAACCATGACATGCAAGACAATTGCTCCATCCTTTAAAACAGCTGCAAACTAGCCACTTAGCAGGAATGATGTAAATGTGTTTCATGGAAATGTTGATAAGACCAAATCTGGAGGCCTTTACATGCAGCAAAAGCTAGCTTGAAGAGGAACAAAAAAAAATAATTATAGTTAAAAAAAAATAATAAATCCAACAAAGTAAGGATATAAATCATAACTAAAAGGTAACCAGGACAAATAAAACCCCTGCTGAGATGCAAATTAACACCTGTATCTAGATTCAGTAAACCACAAATGGTAGAAACTGACAAATTCTTGTCCAATTAGATTTTTTTTTTTAATAATCTGAGACAGGATTATTTCATTAGTGTAAATGAGTGACTGACATAACATTTTATCTTGACTAGCGTGCAACAGTGAGCAATAATTGAATCAGCGTCTGAGACGTGTCAGTATGTTCCCTCAAAATAAGTCCAGCAAGCACGAGTTTGACTACAAATTGTGCGGCAGAATTCTACAGATGAATTTAACTGGGTTTCGTCAATTTATGTAGTAAATGTAAAGAGGTAGTTATACTTTACTTTTGTATACATCATTATCATGCCATCTTTTAATTTTAGGTGACTGCCTATTAGAGGGAAATATTAAATATTTCCCGAGTACAGATTTATACACCGCTCTTCTTTTTATGCTGAAGAGCCGTGGGCTTTGTAGCACACAGTTTTACAACACTTCCATACTCTGAGCCAGTATCAAACTTGGACATTGCAATGACCTTTGGACACGCATAGTCGAGTTTTGTTTCCCGTCTGTCACCACAATTTCACACAGAGCTGCGGTGACAAGCTGTTGATCCCACCAACACAGAGGGTTAAAAGAGAAGGAGAGTTGAGTCAAGCAATGGCAAAAATATAATGACTGGTTTGACTGTGCCATTTCAATACCATGACTTTTACATGCTACAACTATTCTATTAATAATAGTTATGTTAAGTTTAAGAAATCGCATTACTTTTTCATCCACCACATCCGATCTGACAAAGTAATATTCTCAAAAGACACATTGAAAGATTTGTTTGCAATTTCAATGACTCAGTCAAGTTTTTGGGCTCCTTAGCTACCAAATTACAGATATTAATCAAACATTGAGTTAATATAAAAACTTTATTTGTGTCGTTTTCTTCTTTATGTCAATAGGGCTTTCTTTGTCAGATGCCATTATGTTTCCCTAGATTTATGTGATCTGAAACACTTAAGGGTAGATTGCTGATTCGTCACCAATTCATCAACAACTCCATTAACACCCCATTGCTACATTAGTTATTATGGGACAATGGTATTCAGTTTGATTAAATCTGCCACCAAACTACTTCCTGTTTCAGTCTGAACTAATCTCAGCCATTTCTCACTGACCACAGCCAAAGGACTTCATCGTCTGATCATTGTTAGTGTCCAAGCCAGAGCAGATTACATTTTAACACATCAAAATCTCATACAACTGCTTCACTTGAAAAGGACTAAGTCATAACAACCAGCTATCAATCCCCCATTACATGTGAAACAATCCTTGTAATTTGTAAAGAGGATAAACTCAGCTGTATCATTTCTACTAAACCCAACTTGCACCAAAGCCAGTTTCTGTTGCAATTCCTCGATTCATGTGATCAGAGAAAGGACAATGAAATGCTACATTTAATAATCAGGACTCCAAGAGATGTCCCACCATCTCTCCTTCTGCCTTGGTTCACTGTTGCAAAGAGTTTTCAAAATCATATTCCTGTTCATGGTAAGTGGCCTCTTGCTGTTTTCAGTATGGTGTGACTGTGGTGGTGTCCTGCACAATCATTTCGGCATTCTGCAGTAATGACAAAATCATTTGTACAATTGAAACACTGAATAATGGCTTTCAGGTGGCAGCAGAAAAACAGGGCAGATGTTTTGTTGTAGACTTGCTGATGCCTCACTATTTGATTGAAGTATTCAAATCAATACAGCATGTGAAATCTCATTCAAGAAGCCCTCTGGAGTTATTTCGCATCAAAATGCATCACGTTTATACATTTGTCCCCCATCTGTGCTCTGATGAAAGATCTGGAAGCATTGTTTTTTCTCAAAACATTAGCAAACCAATGTTCTGTAAATCATGTGGCATTTAGTACCATTTTTACAAAAGTTTTGCTGGTGCACTGCAGCTCATCTCAGAGTAATACAGTCCCCTGTCAATAAGAGGGCTATTTCTTGGTTGGGCGTAGTGACCGTTCACATTACTCAAAAGAGCAAATAATGGAATGTGTTTTTTTTCTCAAATCCATTTTATCATTAACACATTAAATACAATGTGGATAAACTGTTGGATCCTATAGGATAAACTAGTGATGGCTGACAAATGGGACAATGCGGTGGTAAACAAACTACAGACAAAAAGGCAGTAGATTTAGCATATGTGACTGCTACATCAAGTAGGAGAAATGTCAAAAGCTAAAAAAAAAAAAAAAAAAAAAAAGTGTGGGAAGTGAAGGCAACAGTGCTTCCAGTGGTAATCTGTCATGCATCTCAAATAAGATATGGGTTCATAAAGTTTTTAGAGAAGGCAGTCTTTGCCTTTCTGCTGGTGTACGTGCACAGAAACATTTCAGCATCTGAATCAATGTATGTGAATCTTAAAGCTTGTACAGTACCACATATTGACTCAAAACCAAGTTTTATGGTGTTGCAAACCTCAACTGAAAGCTGTCGGTATGCTTGAATGTTGAAGGAATATTAACAACCATCTTCAGCAAGTAACCCCTGTAAAGAACCAGTGAGTAAGAAACTGTCAGGTCTCAGATGCTTTTTAGCCTGAAGCAGCAGTTCCTGAAAATACAGCATGACAAAAACTAAATTCATACCCGTTATCTTAATTGCTTTTAGGCTGATACTGACAATATTACATTTATTTAGCAGCTGTGAAGGGAAATTCGTTTGGTAATATTTCATTATTTGGAGAGCCAAAAATGATACCAGAGTAGCACTGTCCAGCTATAAAACACTAAAATAAAAATAAAAATTTAGTTTCTAAATTGAAATATATATTTCAGTTAGAGAACAGATTTATCCCTCATTTCCTTTCTGGGGCACAAAAAAAATAAAATAAATAAAAAAAATATATAATTTTCTACATAAATGCAATTTCCTCAGAGAAGCCAAAACTCAGGGTTGCCTTCAGTGTGTCTCAGCTCCAGGTTAAGTGCTTGAGGTCAATAGCAGTAAACCAACTTTAGCTGGAGGTGTGAAATTCAACATCAACAGATGTCAACTTGCTCATTTAACATAAGGCCTCAATAACAGTTTTGAAACCTCCCAATTTAAGACTTGAGAAGTCATTGTTTTATTTTGAACGATGGCCAAACTGGAGCAAGTATCAATTATTATGCATTCTAGCTCATTGCACTTATTTTTCTTACTGTTATTCAAAGAGTGAGCTGATGATGACTCAGAGTGATGTATATGTGCGCAGCACTGGACACAAGCATTTCTTGTAGAAGTTTGAGCTCCAATTATTCAAACAGCTTTGTGGAGCCATTTCACCACAAGACATGATGCAAGTAAAAGTGCCTTTCCACCAGAAAGCCATTTAAGAAAATTATAGCACTTTGTCACAGACTAAGACTGTAGACTGCTTTTGCTGCCATTTTCTTCTTACATAAAAGCAGGACTTTGTCCAACTTTGCTTGGGAACCAGAATGAAGAGCAAATAATGCTAACCTGTGATATAAGTAATGTGAAAGATTTGTTCTCTGGAGGTTTTAAAATTGGGTAAAACTGTTTGACTCACATAAACAAACAGTATGCCTATGTCTGTATCCAACACTGTCAGTGTCAGATCAACTGATTTTGTAGAAAACCTAAAATTTTCCACTTAAAACTGTATTTCTCAGATTCTGAATAGACATGAAATAATTTGAGAAGTAAAACCCTTCAGATTTAACCAGAAATCTACTTTGAATCATATTCATGTTTCTTGAAAATACTCATGTGGCATCATGCTTGACAAGTAAATGCAGTTGTAAGGTCTGAATGGGTTAATGGAGAAAAATGGTTTAGAAATGACTAAAGCTACTTAATGCAAGTAATTTATTACAGATCCCACTCTGCTCTTTCACAGATTGTCAACATAAATTTGTCATATCAATATAACCATCTAGTGAAATGTCTCATCCTCTTCTTTCAGCCTATTTACTTTGTCTGTTCATCTCCCACCAGTGCATCTCTTACAACCAACATTTATTCCACATGAAAATGCATGAGGAATGATTGTGACTTGGGATGTGGCTTTAAATAAGGCTTTCAAAAATGAGGTTAGGGGTTGGCATGGGTTTGTGGTTTTCCCCAATAGCAACTGTATCAATGACACAATCTTTCTCATTAGAAAGCCTGTCCAATGTTGCTGTACGCAGTGACCCAGAGGGCTCAGTGCAAGACGGGAGGGCACAGTTCAGGGAAATTGACAGTCTCATTAGAGCAAACCAGGCTGGGCTTAAGAGGAAATGACAGGTCCATTAACCCATTAGTACCACAGGAAAAAGCTTTGAAAACATGCACATCATCACACTCAATATAAACAGCTAAATGCACATGGTTTTGCATCATGCTGGAGATGCAGTAAGCTCTAACACTGTAATAGGATTATTTAATTTGTCATGAGCATGTATCAGTTGCAGGGAAAAGCTGTGAGGATTCATTTTTAATTGACCACAGATTCTCTCAGAGCTAATTTCCCCAGACAAATCAATGGCAGTGAGTTGTCTGGGGAAATCGTCATGCCGCGTAAGGTTTTTAAAATGCAGTTTGCAGATGAGCTTGAGAAATTCCCTCTTAATAGTTCTGGGAAGTAGTTCCATGAAAAATTGGTCTCTGGGGGGAAAATGATAAGGAGAGACATAATGAGGACAACCCTCCCCATGGATGATTAGATAGTGGGACCCAAGATTGTGTTATAGGTTGTGGATTCAAAGTCTTTGGCACATGTTCATTAAAACAAAGTTAGCATACAGGTTTCTTGGAATAAGAGGTTGCACAATGCCAAATGAGCATCATTTAACCATAACATTAAAACCACCTGCCTGATATTTTTTGTGAACAGACTTATTACACATTTTCTGGCGAGACTGATCTGCCCATTTCCAAGGATGTACAACAGTTTAATTGGGTGCAACATGTTAAGGTTACATCCAAGGCTTATTCTGTTATTGCAGTTAAAGATGATGAATTTTAACTACTTTACCCTTCATAGTTTTAATTTAGTCAGAGAGTGGCATGCAATAAGTGGTAATCAAACACCTGCATACACAATCCCATTGTCTGATATCTACCTTTGCATACTGTACCTCAAGTCCTTGTCTCCTTAGCTTGTCCATTTCTTTTTTATTTCGGTCATAAAGGATAATCTCACGGAATATTTTTCCAATCAACACAATGAGGAAATATATATTTGACAAGTATAGAAAGTTCACTTGCAGCAGGGTGATTTTCAGCGAAACAATCGAATATCCCATCAGTTTTGTCATGTTGGTGTTTATTTAAACAAAAAAAAAAAAAAAAAAAAAAAAAAGATTATTCACAGTGTAACTAACAAATCAGTTACCCTTCACTTGCAGAGAATATAACACCACCCTCCTAATTTAAAAAAATAAAAAATAAAACTGGGTCACACATTTTATATATAGACTGTTATCTAGAATACAAATCATATTCCAAAAATAATGCCCCCCCCCCCCACCATCCAGGGAAAACAAAATCCCATAAGACCCAAACAGCAGTTCTTATAACCCAGTGACAGCTCTACTCCAGTTAATAAGCTCTGGATTTCACACCAGCTCCAAGGACATCATATCCATAAATAATTCATTATTTTACAGAAGGCCTTGTTGTTTTTGTGCTTTGTGTCAGGCAACTAGTGATATAAGCCTGAACACTAACAAGTTAAGCTATGGCTGAAGGAACACTTTAATATTCCCCGGCAAATCTAGAGGCATACAGTATTTTGAGTCAGTTTTTCTCACCGACACACAGGTAGAACAAGCAATCATGGCAGTGATAACTAAAGCAGTACCAAAACATCTCTTTACAAGTATCAAAGGTCCTCTCAGGTGCATTAACATACCTGTCGAAGGTATTCATCTGTCCCCTCCATTTCCAACCTTGTATTACTTTCAGACTTGATTCCTGATTTCCCAATCCTCATTATCCTATTAGTTTAGTCCTGTGCCCTTTTAAAATGCACGTATAAACGTCTAATCAAAAATCATGATACTGAGCCTCTCCAAACCAGACTAACACAGATAAATGTGCTCTCATTCATACATTTCCTTTTTGTCAGATTGCAAAAAGAGAAATTGTAACTTAAAAATCCTCCTTTTAAGACTACGTGTCAACTCGTGGTCACTTAAAGCATTTCCAGACTGTTGCTCTGCTCTAATGAAATCCTCACCTGACAACCACAGCATCATCTGACAATCATTCAAATAACTTAAACATTTGTGCAGTGAATTCAACTATACTTACATGTATGACTATATTCCACAAAGAAAATTAAATGCAGTAGAATATCTTAAATATTTTCTCACACAGACCAAAGCACCATGACTTCAGTCAATAACTTTATACAGAGTGTATTCTGGGACAAGGACAGTGGTCCAATCAAATGGTACAGTTGAGCTGCAACCATAGCACGACTCAGCCTTCCATGCAGCCATACTGAATGGTATTTCAAGTTGCATTTCCTTTCTTCTGTCTTATAAGTTGGTAAACATTTCTGATCTGCATAATTACAAAATTATACATTCCTACTCAAATAGAAATAAAATTTGATTAAAAAGAAGTTTTTCCAAATTACTCGTTGCTCTACCTCCAACTTTTGTGATACAAAGCCATGCCACACTTAAGTCAAACATAACTCGTCTCCTGTTGAAGACAGCAACTTTTCATTGCTGCACGTCTATCGGCCCTCTAGTCTTGCCTTTACCCACCACTGATAGATTTTTCAACACTTACTTTCAGTGTAGTTTGTCTGGCTGTCTAACCATCGGCATAACTGCACCACTTCAGCCATGTTACATAATAGCATCAGCTATCAAACGCCTCATTGATCTCTACCTTTCGGTTAGGGAAGTGCTAAAAGCTTTGAAGACGGGGATCAAAATGTTGTTATCTTTCTTTTCTAAGTACGCCTTTTATTAAAGTTATGAAATGTGCATTTTCACTACAATGACTAATCCTTACTGAGAACAGGATGTTCAAAGAGAAATAAAAAGTATTACCCAATTGTTCTCTCAGCAGAGTGAAAAAACAATCATGTTTTTAGCTTCAGAGTTCATTTCTGACTTCATTTTTCAAATTCAAACAGGAATTCCAAGTATAAACAAATGCATGTTTGAAATGGGGAAGCAAATTATATAAATTAGAACTAAGTAACAGGAAAAAAAATGAGCAAGAATCACACAGGAGCTACACTTAAGAAATAGTAGACTTCTTTAAAAGGGGCAAATATATCTGTGGGGGGAGAGAGAGCTGTAAAGAAAAATAAGATCCATCAACTAATGGGTTCATACAGCTGAAAGAATGTCATACCATAATACGTCAAAGTGACAGGAAGATACTTTTCCACTGATGAATGGCATGTTGACAAATAGGCTCCATTGATAGGGCAGGTATAGAGCCAGCGCTCTATAAAATCTTCACATCTGGATTGCATTAACAACCCCTATATCTTTTCATTATGACAGTCTCATGTGAAGAAAAAAGTCCCCATCCATCTATCTAGATCACAAGCTGTTATTTTTCATTTTTGTCCCAAGTGACCATCTCACACCATACAGAGGCGCTTTCCTAAATTCTCATATTTTGGCAACATTAGAAAAAGTTGCATTTGGTTGTGCCATACATGCTCTTCTAATAATTTAACTATGGGTGCCTTGATGTCCAAAACAAATTTAGACGTAATACAGCTCATTTTTGGCATTGCGTTTTACACTTCAGGTCATCCATTTTTTTTTTTTAATTTAGTCTCATATCAAACTATTTGTTTAAAAATGTTGAAGGTACACTTGCTGCTTTATATGCCTAAACTCAAACTGATTTAGCATGGGTTATGGTAGCTAATACTAACAAAACAATTAAAGTTCGTATGATGTACTTTAACTGTAGAGGGAGACAAAAACGCTGTAAAAATAAGCACAACCAATCAGAACAAAACATGGGGAACTAAAACGTGGGCAGGTTATGTGACTTGTTGGTGTGATGTATGATCTCCAATACAAACTGCTGTAGGTTCTCCATTAGAAGCATGGAATTTGTAGCATCATACATGTTGTGGACAACATTTTTGAAGGTTTTTATTTTTGCATTAAAAGTTTGAGGTTCAGTTAAAGTCAAGATTTTTTCTCTTCCATTGAACCAACATCAACAGCTGATAGCCAATATGAGCAGTTGATGTGCTGTGAGACAGGTGCTGACTCACTAATCAGTCACTTGGCTGATCACATTACCCTTGCTGTTGATGTGCACTACAGTCAATCTCTTTCACCACAAACTCAGCTTTGTAATGGCTTTCTCTTTGCTGAGCAAGCATTACAGGAGTATGGTCTAGTTGTGCCCTTTTTTTTCCCCAAAAGTATTGAATGATCTCCCAAAGTACCCTTTTTTCACCAAGTTTATTACTGAAAATCTTGAAACTCATTCGTCTAGGACTGAAATATTGTGTGTAAACAGCTTTTAAGTACGACATAAGACAGACATAATGGACAGGAGACAGCAAAATTGACTTTAGTGACAGCGGCAAGCAAATGGTCTTAGTCAAACACTGCTCATGTTTAAGCTCCTCTTATTCAAACAGCTTAGTGTGTACAGTAGAATCTTAAGTCCTCCAAAGCTTTTATAAAGCAAAGACCTCGTTTCATTCAAGTGAAAGAATTGTCAAACCATGCAACTCTTTACTATTAATTTCTGTAGAGCCATTCATTTTGCAGGTTGTATATACAACCTGCAAAATAAATGGCTTAAATAAATTAATTTTTTTTTATTTCATTCCAATTACATACAATATTGTATGTAATTGGAATGAAATAAAAAAAAATTAAAAATACGCTCCTAAAACAGTAAGTCATCTAATAAATGGATCAAAAAGTATACTGAAAAGTATTTCATTGTATACATACATCCTTGAAAGTCATTTGTTTTTTTTTTTAAAAAGACAAAAAAAAAAAAAAAAAAAAAAGAGGACTGAGATACTTGGGTTGGATAGAAACAACTCATTACTGCTAACTGATGGAAGTGTTAAGTGCCATTTGTGAAGTATTCTGTGAAAAAACTACTAACTATATTCATTATTTACAGTAAAAGGGATAGAAACTAAAATGTTGCACCACATCGTTGTAAGTTTATGGCCAGGTGTCAAAAGAAACATTTGACAAAAACTGTTAAGACTGATACTTTTTTTTTTTCCCACAAATTCCCTTATAAACATGAATATTCACTTTATTTTTTACCTGAAAAGGGCTTTTGCTTTTTGGTATGTTTTTTTTTTTAAAGCACTGCTCTGAATGTTTCTGAACAGTTGCATTACATTACATTACATTACGGTCATTTTGCAGACGCTTTGCATCACTGTGGACCAAAGGAATTAAAGAAAAAGATAAATTTCACTTTATCGCAGTAACATTTACTTGTAATAACTCAGATTGAAACATTGTTTTCACAAAAGAGCTGTTAATAAAATTACAGATGTAGAACCTGCAGACAACCAAATCCATCAAGAACAAATCTGAGTGCGTCATTTAATGTTCAGGTTGTGCAGCGTTACACAGGCTTTTTGAAATGTTGCCTACAAAAGGACAACTGAAAAATTCCTATTAAAAGAAAATAAATCATGTACGAACTGATGTTTCCCCTTCACCCACCTACTCTTTGCGAGTAAAAATTGCTATTCCGCAGTTATAAATCTCAATTACTATTTCCCCAAAGCTTGCACTCCTGCAATGAGTTCAACATAATTCAGCAAAAGGGAATAAGAAAGAAGCTAAATAAAAGCTATTAAACATATTACAACCTTATGATGCCAAATGAAAGAAGCCTGCCTACTTCTGCCAGTGTGTTTACCTGGGAACAGAGCCTATGAAGAGTGTTTGAGACAAAAACAAAGAGACAGGTCAGCAAAGAGACAGGTCACCATGATCATAATGAAAATGCACATGAGCACACCGTATACTTTGGAGAGTCACTTAGTATCAGAAATAATCAATATAAAGTGACAACTATAATCCATATCATCTCTCATTATCATAGTTTTAAAATGTGCCCTCTTTTCCAAAATGTTTCCAAATAGTTGGGATCCTGTGTGTAAAACGTAGATTAAAAACAGAATTTGACTAACACACACCACAAAAATCTTTTTTTTTAACAATAGAACATAGAAAACATAAGATGTTGAGATATTTTATCTTTTCAAGTCCACAGCATCTTCATTGTTACTCATACTGCATCACAATCATCCCATCTGACTGCATTGTTTTGGCCTTTTTATACGCTTTCCCACTCATTTATTCTGTATGATGGCATTTGGTTGCTTCTTTTGGCAGCTTTTTCAACCCAATTTATTCTGCTTGGTTTTTAATGCGCCCTGAGGGACCTTATTTCCAAATAGTTTTCCATTTTAAGAGTTACTTACAATACTCCTTGCATGTCATTTCAAAATGTTTTATTTTAACCACAAAATGCACAAAGGTGCACTTATCAGTTGACTTTTTTAAGCGTAGGAAAATTAGCTAATTCACAGATCTATCACCCCTAACCCTCTAGTCACCTGTTCTCAAATTGTCTTTTCACCAAGTTGTAGCAGCTCCCCCCCATCTTATCGGGACAAGCTTGAGATGATGCTGATGCTTTAAACCCAGCATCTCTACATGCACTGTGCTCCTTTGGCTCTGTTCCAAGTGGAGCTCAGACGGTCTGACCTACTTCTCACTTTTCTGAGGAATTTTTTCCTCGAACAGAAACAAAACTGTACAATACAAGATCGATGGCAAAGACCAAGAGAGGAGAAAGGACGCTGTAGAAAAAGTGGAACAGGCTGGAATATGAAATGAGCACATTAAATCACATCAAAAAGACTAAAATGCCACAATTTATTTAAAAAAAAATTATTTTTTTAATTAAATCAACTTTCATGTAGACTATAATTAGGGAAGACACATGGTTCAAAGAGACTTGGCAATGTCATTAAAAAAATATATTAAAAAAATCCCCACTACATTTTTTTCTTTTAGAAGTGTTGCAGTGTGGAGTACTTCCAGGCAGTCTGTGTCTTGCCCACATCAGCCAGCAGTCAGTATTCGATTCTAAAGCAAGAGCGTGCCAACGGGCCTGCCAAACTAAAAGCTACTCAGAACGACCTTTGGATTTTCCAAATTGAGAATGCTCTGACAGCTGTCTACTAAAGGTAAAATACTGAATACTCAAAAGTGCTTTATACAATTCTTTAATCAAAAATAAATTCATTCAAATATTCCAAGGACACAAAAGAGATAAGACTTGGTAACAGAAAGCCATTAATGACCGATGGCACAAGAGTCCCACTAATAGAGGTGCCAATTGAATTTATAATTTGTTAAAGTTAAAAAGAAAAAAAAAGGCAGAAAGTTCATTTCATACCTATATAGTATTGGACCAGGCAGTGAACTGCTGCAGGGAAGCTGAGCAAGAACCGTTTCAGTCTCTTTGTAATAAAGAATCTTAAATTAAAAAAAGTGTGAGCACGATGTGTAGATGGGGGACATGGTTCCATGGTCCCCTATTTACAGAACCCTCGACATTGATCAAGTTAAATTTTCATTTGAACTCCACAATGGACACTTTGCTTTGACTTGTGTTATATAAATATGTCAGATTCCCTGTTATTTATTTCAGTGGTATCGGAGTACTTTAAGACAAATCTTCATCATTACAGCTGTAAAGCTAGACTGAATCATATTGATTGACTATCACAATGATAATGTTATCCATCTGAAGTATAAAAAATCCATCCATATTACTCATACTGTACCAGGCATCAGTCTTTTAAATGCCAACTGATGCATTCTTAATTCAACGACACGAAAAAACATTTAAAAAAAATTAAAAAAACAAAACTAAAAAAGACCCAACGATTTATCAGTAACAAAATGCTGAACGCGGTTTGTGATGCAATATGAGAAAACACCAAATGGAGAGCAGGAACCTAAACTGATCTTGCTGGTTGATACCATCTTCTAGATAAGTGCTACTCAGGTCACCTTTCCTTTTGCTGAATCTGTGAGGTATCTTGAACTCATGTCAATAAAACGTATCGAGTGAAACTGTACAACACCTCAGAGGCTAAAAAGTAAAGTTAAAAAGATCAAAAATGGACTCTTCCAGGCTAAAAGTAAAGTGAAAAATTGCATGCAGTTCAGGATCGATAGGGGCAGGCAGAATAAGAGAGCACGATGAGAGGAGACGCTAATGAAAAAAAACAATGTGTAGCCTTACTTCTGTATCATCCAATGGTTAAGTACGAGTTGTCCTTTCCCTTCGTGTGTCCATCCAAGTTCTCTAATGGATTCGGAAGTACAAAGAAAATGTGCCTGACAAAAGTTCTCATTCATTAATCATAACCTGCCACTTCGTGCTGCAACTTCCACCACCTCACTTCCACCCATCTCTGAGCTCCCTCCGAATCAAGTGAAGCCCCATTATATCTTATTCAACTCACAATATGGGCCTGCATCCATACAGCATTAGCCTCCTGCTTGGTGTGTGCCGACTTTAAAGTGATACTCCGGAGTAGATTCAACCTGGGGTCATTTGAACCGTGATATCCAGCTAAGTAGCCCACCCGCAGTTTTTTCGATATTGACTGAACATCAGCTGAGTTACAGAGTTATCCCGAATAGCATCGTACAAGGGTTAATGGATCCTGGTCCGTATCTCCAAAATTACCACACTAAAATCACATGCCATGACACCAAACTTCTACAGGAGTACAAATATGGTCTGTACTCAACAAACGATGCATTTGGAAGTTTGAAAATAGTCCAGGAGTTTATTATTATCAACACAAGCCTGATAGCTTCTCTGCAGCTAAAGCTGCGTCGACGTCACTTCAGAGAGCTGGGAGCTTCAAAATAAGATGAGGGTTGGTCTACTACTGTAGACAACTAAGTATATGCTATATTCTACATGCTTTTTTTTATGAATTTTTATGTTGTAGAGTTGTGAAGTTATTTTATCAATGGAGAAATTGAGCAGCCTTGCTTTGTTGTCTACAGTAGTAGATCAACCCTCATCTTATTTTGAAGCTCCCAGCTCTCTGAAGTGACGTCGACGCAGCTTTAGCTGCAGAGAAGCTATCAGGCTTTTGTTGATAATAATTAACTCCTGGACTATTTTCAAACTCCCAAATGGATCGTTTGGTGAGTACAGACCATATTTGTACTACTGTAGAAGTTTGGTGTCATGGCATGTGATTTTAGTGTGGTAATTTTGGAGATACGGACCAGGATCCATTAACCCTTGTACGAAGCTATTCGGGATAACTCAGTAACTTGGCTGATATTCAGCCAATATCGAAAAAACTGCGGGTGGGCTACTTGGCTGGATATCACGGTTCAAATGACCCCAGGTTGAATCTACTCCGGAGTATCACTTTAAGCCCAATGCTGTATCGTTATAGCTGGTGTGGTTATTTACACTCATTAGCCATGGTAGAAGTCTATAGACTCATTAAAATCATGCATAAACACTGGGTAGTTTTGTGGATATTTGATGTCCAACAGAATGTAAAGCCAAAAGACTTTGCGACAGTTAGCTGGGTTTGGCAGTAGTCCCATCAAACAGTTCGTCGTTGGCCTTCTTGAAAGCTTTGACATTGCAGATTTATCTTAAAGATCCAGTCCCAAATATGTATTTAGAGACAAGGTTGTGTGTTGGTTTTAGCCTGGAACAAAAAAGAGAAACCTCTAATCAAAAAACTCCTCAATATTCACATGTATAATTAACACATCTTGTCTTTCTAAGAGCCACACAAACAAATGTGGAAAGGACCGCATTAGAGTGAAAAGGAGTATTTGCCTTTCGATTTCCAACACTATATTTAGCAAAATCATCATGCCCTTATTTGATTATCTGAAGAAATCAAATATGTAGGCTGATCAACAGTGATCACTCATTGTCCAGGATTATGTTGAGAAACTTGAATCCAATTTAATCAAGTTCCATACTTTAAATCAAATTTAAGAAAAAAAATTAAAAATACAAGACAAAACTGATCGACTGTAGCTAAACATTTCACTTTCACTCAGGGCTTTCAGACACAGTGACAGTTGCCTCAGGAAGGAGGACCAGAATGCAGGACACCAAAAAAAGCTTAGTCAGATTTTCAGAGTTCAGTTGAGAGCCACAGATCAAACACAGGGAGGCAGTCATAAGCAGGTGGGCCAAAATTAAATCTCCAAAAAACAAAACAAAAAACCGAACACATGTAAGATGTTAGGATGGTCTTAAAAAGTGACAAAAACAATCCAGCAGTGCGCAAAGAAAATCTGGGAAAATATATGAAAAATACAAACTGTCTTTTCACACCATTAGATCATTTAATTGAACCCTTATCTGCAGGCTATGCATAATATTCTAGACATGTACTTGGACATGTAAAGATCATGCAGTCTTGAAAGACGAAATTGTGAAACCCCCCCCCCACACACACACACACACGTCCAATACATCTTTTTTTTACAATCCATTCTTTAAAATTTATCAGATGACAACATTTTGGTGGGAAGTTTCAGGTAGTACAGTGTCCATCATGGGACAAGAACTGTGACCAGTGTAGTCAGAGAACTTTAACATGTAAACCTATCTCTGTACCTTAATTCTAACCCTAATTATGACTTTGTAATTATGCACCAACCTCAACTATTAGTGGTAGGACTAAAGGAGAAGAGAGGACAGTGTGAAAGATTGTTCAGGTCAGGATTTGAACCAATGATGAGATGGCAGTTGTATCACAGTAGAGAACTTGAGAAAAGGAAATATATAGCTACTGAAGAAAATTTTAACCTTTTTTTGGTTCAGCTGAAATGCATTTTCGTGGACCAATATACATATTTCACTATCTGTACATCTATAGGAAAAGCAAAACCTCCTTGATGTAAAGACTAAACATTACATTTAGACTCCAATATGAAAGAACATGTAGGGGAATGATTTGGAAGAACAGCGTAGAGCCGATACCTCTGGCTCGGATGTTCACCACATGTCCATGATCAAACAACATATAAATGGGTTGCAGCAGACATTTTAGTTCCCTCTACGCTCACCTTACACTGAAGAAGAGAAGAAAAAAAAAAAAAAAAAAACTTAAATTAACAGCTTCAATTGTGAATTCAGTTCATCCACATGGACAACATGTAATTTAGAAGTTGAATAAACAGAGAAAAAGTACACTCCCATAATCAAACCAGAAAACTAAATGGGAATTGCAGATTGCTACAAACTTGTAGTCTAGATTAGTCGGTCTACACTTTACACTCAATTACTTGGAAAAAGAAAAACAAATAGCCTACTGTTAAAAAACAAAAAAAAAACAAAGACAAACTTTTCAGATTGATTGCATTTATGCGAGTCACTGACCGAGGATAAAACCAGCTGCCAGAACACACTTTGAACCTGAAGGACAGTGACGCTGTAATAGAGTTGTCAATTTATTTAATTTTTGGTGTGCATTTTACCACAAACATGCAATGTCATTTCCCTTAAGGTACCTTACAAAACCTGAATCCAGAGACTGCACTGGCCTAGAAACAGCAGCCTGTGTATATCCTGTGCAGCCTATAACGCAGAGATACTAGATGTACAGCGATCCACAAGATGACAGTTGATCTTCCAGTTATCACCAATTTAACTTGGTCTTATATTAGGAATAAAAGTCTTCATTCTATGCATATCACCTCAAGATGAGTAGGGACATAGTTCATTGATGTTCAGATCCTGCATGGAACATGTTCATTATTCATTCTAAGCATATTTAATATTTTGGTAAGCCAATTCTGGAGCTGGGATTTGCCTGTTCCAGATGGTGGATGAGAAGAGACTGCTTTCAGTGTACTGTGAGGTCCCATTTTGGGGTCTGCCTGCCTGCTTGGTTGGCCGCTACCAATGAACAAAACTAGTGTTACAACAATAAGCTGAAACAGTTCTATGATGCATTAGCACAATAATGGCTGCAGGTGTACTTATTTACAGCTGAGCTCAACCTCCTATCCCAATATTAACACCTTTCTGAATGTATTCACTTCCTCTCTGTAGCACTCCGCTGTTTCCATTTCTCACTCTCCCTTTATTTTCCACCAATTGTTTCTGAATGTGGCATGTGTGCATGTTCTTTGTGCAGTTCTAGTCCTTTGATGTGCAGTCCTTTGTAATTTCTGCCAAATTTGACAAGCGAGTAAGGAGGTAGTACTATGTCTCATTACAGCCTGGAAAATGCCTGCATCATTGTTTTCCTAACAAAACAATATGTTAATCTGGTTACTCCATGAATATCTCTGAGATTAATTAGGGATTAAACAATTTGATCTGGGGACAAGACCGCTGTGTGAACAAAGAATTATGGTGCCACAGACCCCAGATAAACAACAAAACACTCACTTAACGTGTGCCGTTGCAGCATTCATTATTTACCATGAGTCACCATCTGCAGAAATATATTTTACATGCAGTACACACAATGGCAAACGCTGCAACACACAGGAAGCTGTGTTCCAGTCCACATTTGTGCGCAGTAGAGGATAAAAATTAGAGGAAACACATTTTTCTTGACACGTTTTTATATTTTTAACATTTGGTGTTGTAATCATAACATTCTGATGCTATGCTTTTGAGTACAGATCACCATTTGTCATCATTGGTGCCTTTGTGTGATTTTAATCCCTGGCTGCATATCACAGCTCATTTTAAATATGAATAAATTAAATCTGAAGTCATAAATATAGCATCAAAAGTTGAAATGATATGTTCCAGTGAGATGGGAAACGTACTGCTCTTTGATAGCGCTTCAAAAGTGTTTCAAGCCATTTTAATGCTAATTTTTCCTGTAAAAACCATACTGCTATATTTTGAAAAGGCTTACAGATAAATTATTATATTTTCAGTTTTTATACATTCTTTTCAGTAAGAATTATTTAGTATATTCATGCAGAACACCAGTTAAAGAAATGTCGCAAGTATTCAAAAATGTAGAAAAATATCATTAATGGTTCTCATTCTGCAGAAGGAAATAGTCACTGTGGCTGACAATTTTTGTAATGTTTAGTCCAGCCAAGCTAACCTCCACTTGTGCTCAGCAATTACATGACTGAAAAGTTGTGGCTTGTACAAGTTTGATGTCCTCACACAGTGATGTAGTTGTAGCAGTGTTCGTGCCAGCTCTTTGCTTTAGAATTACTTTGATAAATGCAATATGTTCTACAGATAAAGGCAGTGAGACAGCACAAATACAGCATTGTACACTTACTACCAATATGTGTAAGGTATTAGAATCGAATGATACTTAATGTCAAAATGGAAAAATACTTTGCATAAATAATTCAACCCATTTATAGGTCATAAGTTACTGTGCAGAACTACTGTCAAATAAATGTACTGGCATAAGATGTAATAAAGTAGAGATATAAAGAAACCGTTTACATGCGTTGCTCAGGTTCCTAAATTTAAATTGTAATCCATCTGCTGTCTATGGCGTCATACTATGTCAACTCAAAAACAAAAAAGAGGATTCACTGATGTACTACCAAACCTAATCATGAAGAACACAACTACAGATATTTTGCAGTCACTTTAAATTCAAACAAACCAGTTCTGACAGAAGCGAGGCCAAGTGGGTTCCTCTGTTACCTGCCATCTGACACAACCAGAGCATGACACACACACACTGATGCTTCAATAGACTCAAAAACCAACTTGATCTTTGCTGTCAGGAGTAAAAAAAACAGAACGCGCTTACAAGGAATTCAGATCAGACTTATTCATGTGCATCTTGCTGTAAAGATGTCCATGTTTCTTTGCTGGCTCTGGTGCTTGAATATAAACTGACAAACAGCCGCACTCAGAAGGCTGTTTTTACCCCTGAAACCAATGAGTGGAAATGAAAAGTAAACTAAGTAAATTACTTAATCACTGACCAAAAGAAGAGACCCTCTGTCATCAATTTTAGCTCATTGTGACCAAGTAATTTTTTCTGAAGGAAAAAAAAAAAAGTGTCCCAGAAATGTAATATATGATAAAAATGAAAAAACAAAACACGTTATGGATTCAAGTATCTACCATTTGTGAAAAATAACAGAACTAGAAAAGTGAATGGGGTCAGCAGGGAGTCTACACTGAGGAGGATTATTTTGGATTAGACCAGACAAACTGGAACTGTGGGGACTCAGGATGTCATTTCTGCAGGCCCAGGGAATGTCCCCTCTGCTAGGGAAAGACTGCAGCCTCTTTTTCACTATCAGCACCAGATTTTACTGTAACTACTGGTCTGACTTGCTGTCCTGTGCCAATCCTCTGCAATTTTACTGAAGGAAGTACATTTGTTGAAGTGGTCTGTGGATCACTGAAACCAGGAAAACCTGACAGTGTTGACAGCATGTATGCTGCTATGTGAGAAAATGCCTCCACAACCGCCTAGATTATCGACTCCCTGACAAACAGACCACAGTTTGAGAGACTGTGTTAGACAGCAGAACAGGAGCATCACAGAAGGTTTCTCTCACAACTTCTCTTCACTTTGTATACCTCAGACTTACAGTACAATTCCTGTCATCTGACTTTGCACTTATGAGCTGTGACAGTTGTGGACAGGAGCCTGAGTACAGGGAACTGGTTGACCAGCTTGTGGCATAGTGTGGGAACAATCACCTCAACTTGAACAAGACTAAAATTAATTTAGAAGAAATGAGCGGAACACGATTTCCCATTCTGGGAGACGAAGAGGTAGCATAACGGTTTAGCTGGACAACAGACTAAACAGAAAATGCAACACTGAGAATGTCGGCAAGAAGTGACGGAGCAGAATTTATTTTTTGAGGCAGCTTAGGTCCTTCAATGCTAGAAGTAAGATGTTTTACATCTATACTTTTGTGGTCAAGAGTGCAATTCTCTTTGCAGCCATTGGAGCAGCAAAAATAATTAAATAAAAAAAAAAAAAACTGCATCCCTGCCACAGAGCGAGTCATATTTACCAAAGAAAAATTAAAAAGCTGCTCAACATTAACGACAGTGTTGCACACCCTCTACATAACAGTGATCAAACTAAAGTATGTTCTGTCAGAGGCTTCTTCAGTTTCACAGGAGCTCATTCCTGCCAACCTCAATAGGCTTGAATTATGACTTTTAACAAGGACTTCAATCAATTTTGTGGTGAAGCTGTTAAACTCATTTCAAAATATTGCTTATAGTGTTTTTTTTTTTTTTAGTAGCAGGTTGGGATTGCTTGTCCTGACATAAAGGCAGTTTCTTCTCAGTGTCAGCGCCAAAAATGACCTCCATATTTCTCCATTTCAGGATTGCATAACTACATTACAGCAAGAGTTCACAAAAAGGCATCAGGAGTTAAATGAAAAAAGCAATGAGTGATCATCTTGTCATTTTAAAAATTTGCAATTTAAACTACTCCAATTAGCCTCTCCCCATCACCTTGATTTGATTACCCTGCAGTGCTCTACCTGCTCTGTTGTGATGAACTCTTCCCTCATATCTGCAGGCAACGCCACTGATTACATGTGCTTAGTCATTCGGTAAGTGACAAGCAGCACACAAACCTACATCCAAGCATACATGAACACACACAAGGAAACATTCTTCATCCATAAGGAGAAAATAGCAACTGTAAGTGCAGAAGTCTGTACTTGAGCACATTATTCTTATCAGACCAATATTCCTTTCTATTTACGTTGTAACAGAGTTTAGTATAGATTTAACTTCTCTACTATTGAAAAGAATGCCATTGATTTTTATTTTTATGTTCTCCTGCAGCATTGCATCTACCATCAACCAGCATATATATATTTTTTTTTTACAAAGATAAATATATCCCCCATCTTTGCAGCAAGTAATAAAGCAAGACGCTAGATTGAAAACCTGTTCAGCCACTTTCACCTAAAAATGAATGAGTGAGGGCGTTCCTACGTGATCAAAGTTACAATTTTGAGCCGCTGTATCTGCTTGGATACAGAGCTCATCAGAGAGCTGCGTGGAGGTGAAGTGAGCTATGATTCATGGTCTTGCTCACCACTGAACATCTTTGCCATGTGAAATTGCCTAATAAATATGCACTGGATTGCGTGGACTAGACATGACTGGAATTTATTGTTGATAAGGAGGCTGAAAAGCTCACAAAGACAAAAATAAATCACCTTTTGAAGCCTGCGTTACCTATTAAACCATTTAAATAAATACATTAAATCAGACTGAATTGTTTTTAAAGCTGTGTAGACCACTTTTGTACAGTTGATACACTTTGTACAAATAAAAACTGAACTCTTTACAGGAGTTTTAATAGATAATATAAACTGTGAAATATAATTTGTGTAGTTCTACAGTAAAAGGGGTCATTTAAAGGTGGGGTATGAGATGTTTTCTGTACCCAAATCATTCTTGTAGGTCAGGTCCCATGATTCATAGCTTGCTGTTCACCAAGAAATCGTGACCAAAATGTTCACATGTGCTGTGCTTTCTGTTCAATCTTCTACAATCAACAAAGCAATGGACATGAATAGCTGCCATTCTAACATCGAGTCTGTGCAATACCTCTCATAGGCTACTGTTGTCTTGGAAACAAACTGGATTTGGACTACATCTTAAAAACACAATTACATATTGTCATAATGCATAAAAGCTTGAAGACTTAAAGAAAAATGAACATCTGACAGACCAGATCTTTTAAATATCACATTTCTAAGTGGGCAACTTACTTCAGACATTATTAGATTATCATACTATGATAATCATTTGAACAGAAGAGTTATTCTAAACTAGGTAAACAAATGTTGGCATTGTTGGCCCGTTTAGATGCATTTATCCTTTAACCATGTACTATACTGGACAAATATTTCTTATTCATAGATTGAAAATGCATGTGCTGCAGATTTTTGAAGCAGCACCCAAACCTGAGAAGTTTGGATACTGCATCTAAGGGCAGCAGTGAAACCTCTGAGCTCTTTCAGGGCATGTTCCAGCAGCTCAGAGGCATATGGAAAAAGGTATTTGTATGAAAAGCATGCCAAGTAAACAGGCCTGCAGTTCAACAGCTGCTATTGTTAGACTGGAAACCACCCAATAATAAAAAGAAATATCCAATTTGCTGGAAGTCACACACACACAGTCCAGCATACAAATATACTGCATTCCATTTTCTTTGCTTATCTTACACACACACACACACACACACACACACACACTAACACACTATTCGTGAGCAGATGATGGTTGACAGGTTTAAATTCATGCTGGTAATTGTGAGTCAACACAATTGGCTCTTGTGAACAGCATTGAATCTCCTCACTTTAATATTATCTGCATGCTGACTAGGGAAAATATCTAGAGAAGAAAAAGAATAGTCATTCATCTTCAAGCATCGAGTTGCCTTAAAGACATTGGACCTTCTCCTCTATATAAATGAGAATACAACTAAATAAATTCAAATGGAATTAGTATTGAATTCATTAGCAAAGTATCAAAAATATTAAAATTGCAGAAAGAACAATCATGCATACATACAGCCCCCCCCCCCAAAAAAAATAAAAACATTAAAAAGGAAAGAAAGGGAAGAACTGGATTGAAGTCTTTCACCTTTCATTCTCCAATTGTGTAGCCGATATGGCTCTCTGGAGGGATGCACCACTTCTCATACCAATTACTCCTCAAGCATTGACCCAGTCGAGGCTCTCATGTCCTCCCATTATTTTCCCTCCAAGCTCTCAAACAGATCTTTGTGCTGTTAAAAATCAGAGCATAATATTTTGAGTCTCAAAAGTTTTCAAAATGAACGCAACTTGTGTGTCTCTCTCCCACTTTGTGTTTGAGGATGATCGAGTCAATCAGCAAGACAAATGGGAATGCAGTGTGGGGCATAGACATTTCATCACAAAAAAGCCTTTTGAGTGATAGAAAACACTAAATCAGCTCAGCAGTACAGCCAAGTTTTGACCCAAAGAGGCACACACTTTACTGAAACTATCATTTTTAATCAGCGTGTGTTATAGAATTTACTTGATTTCTTCTCAAATGCAAGTATGAATGCAATTTGGTGGATATGATAGATATCACGCCATTTAGTCAAAATAAGGCTTACGTTAAATATGACCTACAAAACTGATGGATTGTGTCTTCATCTCTCTACACTTAAAAGGTTCATTCAGTTGTGGTACAATGTTACACAAACAGATTTATTTATTTAGGGTTGTTTTTGTCCCCTTAAAGTGGGTCTAACAATGATTTATTCATGCTGAAATGCTACATGAAGGAAAACAGCAAAGTAAATCATAACTACAAAATAAATCTAAGTGACTGTTAAGCCAGGTAACAATGTGTCATCTGCTTTTCACTTGAAGTAACCTTAATTGCAAGATTTCCAGGTATAAGGCAGGGTAACATCCATCTGCAGCCGTTTCTCACTTTCCAACTCCTTTATCCTTCACTTATCTTTTTGCCATCACAATCAGTTCTTTGTCTCTCCTACACTATACTGTATGTAGTTTTCCTATTTCTTTGGATTTCAGTCTCTTGATACCACTTCTCTCCAA
Source organism: Odontesthes bonariensis (assembly GCF_027942865.1). Classification (NCBI taxonomy): domain Eukaryota; kingdom Metazoa; phylum Chordata; class Actinopteri; order Atheriniformes; family Atherinopsidae; genus Odontesthes; species Odontesthes bonariensis. The sequence continues at coordinate 8,762,299 of NC_134529.1, read as the reverse complement.
CCTGCATCAGGACCTCATTTATCAAAGTCAACAGTGGCTGTTGGTATCTCGTTCCTGCTACACCTTGAGCTTCTTTAAACTAAGATTTTTAAAGCCTGATGGACTGTACGTATTCAAATAATTTGGCATGAGTTCACCGCTTGAATATAATGTATTTTGTATCTTTCTAGTTGAAATCTTAGTTTGCCTTTTTCTTATTTCTTTTTCCTCATCATCTACAAGGGAGGTGAAATATTAATTCTATCCAATACATTTTAAAAATCATACAGGCATTTTATCTGCTTCTTTATCTGCTACTGTCACAGGGAAAAATGGTGAGTTGAGAGACTTTTCCCTTTTCTGTAGCTCCAAAATACATGCGATACAATTGTCCAACACAAGTGCAATGGCCTTTACTCAGATACAGCTGCGGTACAATGCAGATTACCAATATAATATTTGATAAACAAAAATACTGCAGTTAATTCACAGAAACTATATACAAGTATCTTGTCTTTCTAGGTGAGGTATTAAGTTCATTCAAACAGTCTGAATCCAAACTCTCAGACAAAATAGATTACAAAATATATACGATATTTAACTCACTCTGTATACAATCACTACTCTGTTAAAGTGAGACAACACAGTTGTCCATCTGAGTGATGCACCAAAACTACTTTGTTAGGGTTTGGAAAATGTTGCATGTTGGGCTTCTGAACTACCAGCAGGTACAACATGTACCTACTTGCTGCTTTGCATTGCTCGAACATGCACATTTAAGACCTATAGAATTGTATACTAATGAAATATGCTATAGGTTGACCCAGGAACAACTAAAAACTTGCAATCTTACAATTATCGAGTAGTTCAGCGTCATAAAACAAGTTAATATTTAAAAAAAAAAAAAGTTTCTTCAGTTTAAAGTAGTGTGGGGAATACAAGATCCATCCATCCATTATCATTTAATTTTATTATTTTGTTGTACCTACGATAACAAAGATTCTAATACCGATCGTTTACTTATCCTCACTCGTACTACGAGTGGATAGATTCCCCTCAAACACAAATATTGAAGAGAGTGAACCCTTAAAAAACATCAAAAAGTTTTCAATCCAAACCTCAGTTTACTTCTCCAGTAAGCTACCTATGACAGAAGTTTAAGGCTTCCTGCTGACACCAGCACAAACTGAGGCAGAGTTGAACAATAAATATTGCAGTTTAAGGTAAATTCACTCCAAAATAGTGCCTTTATCAGACTTCATCTCTTCCTGTCAACTAGTGAGGCTTTTCCTCAGCAGTGAGCTGAAAATATTCACCGACTTGTATAATGCAAATGACTATGCTGCACTTAGATTTTGTTTTAAGTCAACATGAACTTGAGCTCACACTGCAGCACTTAGAAGTAGAAAGAAAAACTCTCTTCCATTACAAACAAAACCTACGGCGAGTTGAAATAATTAGCCAATTTTCCCTTTTCTTAATTTTTCTTTAAACTCTCCACCACAGAATGTATTTTAGTATACATGATGAATAAGATTTAATTTGCAACCGATCTATTTCTTCCCTTTTTTAAAATCACTTTTGTGAGATATACACTGACAGACTATATCGATTTCTGTCAGACAAACTGTATATTCTTTCCCCTTTCACAACAAGGTCAGCCATAAAATATCCTTAGAATAGAATAAAATCTCAATTCTCATATTCACGTTTGTGCGACACTTTAAACACCAATTCATAATTTCAAAACTAATTGTGTTGTGAAGAAGAAACATACCAGAGATCTGGTCCTTAAGAACCCAGTAACTGATAGTTAATGAGCCATACCCTCTGTCCACTGAGACCAGAGGTGGCTCAGCTGATGTCTTCTGTAACATTTGAACTGAATTCTTTAGTAATGATGAATCACAAATCTACATGTGCATGTAGCATTATTTTTTTGTCTAGGTTGAAGTTGATTTTAAGACCCTCTGGGAATGAATTTAAAGTCACTGCAATGCTTAATTATGCAAGAAAAACAACTAGGATTTAGACTTTAACTTTGGTTGCTGCTGAAATAGACAACACAAAGTAATAATTCTGTCTCAGACATTTGAGCTGTGAAGGTTCTTACCCTGTGGTCATAACATCATTTGGATAACTGTAAGAAACATAACTGCTTCCTCAAAACTCTGACATCTGAATAATGCACACACCTCTGTATTCTGATTTGTGAAGCCTTCCCCTGAGGTGGTCTGATGACTAAGCCTGTAAAAACACAGTGCTCTGAAACACTTGCAGTATGTACAGAAGGAGCTCTTAAACCTATCTCACAGCACTCTGTATGCACTTGTTTGAAATCAACGCGAGTCAGAAGCATCACAAATGGCATTCAGGGAACTCTACCTCTGCAAAAGTACCATTTTGCTCTGAAATATTCTGAGATTACCTCACAACTACGTCTGTTAAATAATGACCGAGGCCAACGGCAGTCATTACAAGCTCACTTTCAGCAGCACCAAAACATCACAAACTTAAGATTTTGACACATCAGAAAGATATGAGTTTGTTTATGCTCTTACCTTTCTGTAAACAATCATGTTGGGAGAGTTATCATCTGGGTCCACAATGCTCATGGACCTCATGGACAGCAGAGGGCGAGATGGCTTGCCAACCTTCCTTGGCTCCTTAGACACTTCATCTAGTTTTGTTGTCTCCAGAGACCTCGCCAGTTGCTCCTGCTCCTCTTCTTCTTCTTCCTCCTCCTCCTGCTGATGATGCTGCTGCTCCTGAGGTGCCTCAGCCATCATACAGTTTCCCGTTCAGTAGTCTTTCCCTACGTCAAGTTATCCTCTCTTCTCTTTATGTCCTCCTGTGCTCTCTCCTCAGTGTCTGGAGGTTGCTGTAAAGAGAAACATAGAGAGATTAATTGGACCATACAACTCACCGCTGGCCTCCCGTCTCCCATCAGTCTTATTCTCAGTCTTCTGTCAGGAGGCACAGGAAGGATGTAATTGAGGAACCATAAATTCTCTTAATTTTCTCCGTTATCTCTACCATTTCTCCCGGGCCACCATCATTTGAGAATATAGTTACATCGCGTGCAAGCTTTTTGTTTCTTGTATCCCTTGGTTTTTAAACCATCTCTATATATAGTTACCTGCTGTTCAGCACACAGTAAAACAACCTTGGTTACCATTGTGTGGGTTTAAATGCATGTACAGCATATAAGAAATTATTTAAAAAAAACTTTGAATCTTTGATATGCGTTTGTGAAATCTGATCAAATGTCCAGAAATTATTATGTGCTGTACAAACAGACAATAATGTATCTGCTTCTTCACTCAGCTTCTTAGACTTTTAGACTAATTTCCCGATTTTTTTACGAATATACAACTGAGATGAAGGAAATAATAAATAATAAAAACATATTGGACCTAACAAAGAACCTTTTCCCTTATTGAGTTAAAGCCTTGATCTTCAGCTGTACTATCAGTTAAACCAGTGTTTCCCAACCCTGGTCCTCAAGGCACACTGCCCTGCATGTTTTCCATGTTTCCCTGCTCCAGCACACCCGATTCAAATAATTGGGTCAGGTCTTAAAGCTCTCCAGAATCCTGAGGACGACCCATTCATTTGAATCAGGTGTGCTGGAGCAGGGAAACATGGAAAACATGCAGGGCTGTGTGCCTTGAGGACCAGGGTTGGGAAACACTGAGTTAAACAACAGTGCATTTTATCTAGGTAGATCAAATAAATCACTGTTTGGATATAATCAATTTAAAGTGGAAACAACACCATTATTCATATCAATTACTCAAAAAGTGAATGAAGAGAAAAGGGAAAAAAATTTCAATTTTAGGTATAGAGAGCATTGAAACCCCTGGCTACATGCTAACATGACCAAAAAACTACCAATACCATACCAAAAGTAGACACACATACTATACGCTCTGAGTATCATTTTACTCAGAACTGTCAGCCCTCTTTTAAAAGTCTGTCAGCTGTCAAGATTTTGTTGTCTGGACATATGAACTGGGATTTGGTGAAAGAATAAATGTTCAAAGGAGGTTCGAGAGAGAAGAGAAATGAGGACAACACACAAGAGCTGTCAGTATGAAGTCCTCATACGTTTCTTCATGTCCCTTTCCTTGGCCGACTGATGTTGCATCATTGTTCCAGCAGGTCAAATCCACAGCATAAGTGTGACTAAGTCACTTTCCACTCAAAGTTTTTCTTTCAAAAATTATTCAATCATAGTATTCAACCTCAGACAGCTGGTCTTTTTTCAGCTATATGTGACATGATTGTTAGTGTTATTTAAGTTGAAAATAAAATAAAAAATAAGACCTCTCTCAATTAAATTAAATGGCTCAAGACCTAACCACAAGTCTTCCATTTCAGTTAACATAATTCTTATATCTAATCCACTGGAAACTGACAGTCATGAAAGTGGCTATATTCATAAATACATCCTCACAGGTTGTCACAGAATATTTTTAAGAAGACAAAGAGAAATCCAATCTAAAGCCCAGAGAAAATTTCACCACCATAACTTTTTATTTAAACAACAGGTGGCATCTTTCTCACTCAATTTCTAGATGGACTGAAGTAAAACTAACTCAAGCCATGTCATGCAAGTACACAGGAGGAAGTATGTAGAAAGGCTAAATGCAAAAGAACCTCCAGTTATACAACATACTGTATCACAAGACTGATGATAAACATAAAACATTATCCGTAGTGTCGCACAAAACCATTAAATGCATGAATAAACCCCTTTTATATGAAACAGCTTATACACACACAAAATAAACAATGAATGAAGCTCCGGCCATTTCTTTGACTTGCACACACCAATTACTCTGGTTGTATTAACCTGCCAGGGGACTATTTCAGAAAAATGATGTCCTGAACAGGACCCCAAGTTTGCCCTGCTGCAGTCTGATTATTCACAAATTAATTTGTTAATATAAACCACGTTGGCGCAGCATTGCCTTAAATCATGAAAGCTTTAGAGCTAGATTCTAATGCACAAAGATCTCGGAATTATATCTAAACAGTTGACAGCTCACTCTAGCTCCTCATTTCTATATTCCAAAACAAATTGTTTGAATTGGCACAATACCTGTTGGCTCTTCTTGCAAGGTGTGCAAAAAGCAGGAAAAAATATGACTTTGCCTCAGAGGGATGCGTGTTTGTAATTTAAAAGGCTTTATCATCAGATTTTGGGGAATATTTCATGATCTATGTTTTGGTTAGATAATTTCTTTCTCTTGTTGTTAGCTTTTCTATTCAGTCTCCTCTCGGTCCTGTCTGCCACTCACCACCTGTTCCTCTTTGAAAATTGACTCACCTGCATCCACTTGTGTAATCACCTCCCCCTGTATATCCATTGGTTTTCTCTCTTTTCTGCCAGATCTTCAGCCATGTTTGGTGATGCTACAGTTTATCACCAGTCTCTGTTTGAGGTTTTGGTTGGACTTCTTTTGCTGAATTTGTTTCTAGATGACCTGCCCTGCATGGCTTTGCTATGTTTATCAAGGTGTATTTTTCCTTTCTCCATCTGCATAACTCTTAGCTCTGCCTGCATTTTGGTCAAGCCTTAAACTACAACCATGACAGGCTTTCAGAAACACCAAAACACAGTGACCTTGAGGTGCATAGTACAACAAAACCTAAAACTCTTTAACACTTCAGTAAAGAAAATGAAATCAAATTAATTAAAAATTAAATTAAAATTGTATTTTCTAATGTTTTTCCTTTTGTTTTAATTAAATTCCATCTTTTAGGCACAGTAAAAACACATTTGATGAGAAGATAGCTGCCATGTCTCATGGAGATAATTATATCCCACAATCCTTTGCTACAGCCAAAACGAGGCTTGATTTTGATACTATAGAGTCATACCAACTATAATTAATGGAAATAGAGGAAATAGGTGTAGCTGAGCAACCTGTAACAACGGCTTTCACTTTTCTGGCTTTTTCTTCTTTTATTTTAAATTACCAACATTGATAATAAAGCAGTGTCTAGTTTTATCATATCATCATAAATGTGTCATATCCTTTTTGAAACAATGTGATAGAAACCAAAAAGATGAAATATCAAAGTGCTTTTTGTGGAATATTATTTTCAAACAGCTGTATTTGAACTACTACAGACACATCACAACTTAATAACAGTGTGGTCACGTTTTCATTACAGCACAGTCATCTTTTCTTATGTGTATGTGAATTTCTTCTACCATTTTCCATAACCTTATGGTGGTTTCTAATGAGGTCAAGGAAAATAGCTTTGAAAAAGAGAATATGAGGTCATTTCTTATCTATTCGATCATACTCTTTGTGTTTACGTAAATGTTGGGTTGGAGTTAGGTGATGTAGTGGTTTCATTAGGTTATAAAGCTCCAGGTAATGAGTGCAAGCCAATGTAATGTCCTCTGAAGTTGAAACCCAGCTGTGCGCATCTGTGTTTGCCACTCACACAGACATTTAGCTCCATGTCAGCTGGCTCTTTAGATCAATAGTCTCATCAGCCAGCTGTTTGTTTGTCTCACTTCTTTCTGAGGACTTACACACGGTGTGTGGGCTCCAGAGCTCCAGAATAGAGGGCTGCTTCTGTTAAAAAAAGGAAAATGTTGCATTTGTTTGCAACTGCAAATCAGAAAAGGACTGAGTACATTTCAGAGTTAATGGCTTCCAACCTGCTGTCTTTAGTCCAAACATACCATCTGTTGACTGGTACTCCAAACCAGCTCACATTGGCAACAAAATGCCTGATTTGTTTCCCTGTAACACTCAAGTTCACACTCCCATAGCTCTATCATGCTCCCAGGAACCCATGTGGCCTTGTAAACCGGGATCAATACAACCAGATTAGCTCTGACTCTTCATTTTGCATATAAATGAAATGTTAAGGTTGAATACTCCCATCTGATCAGTCTGGATAAATCAGTGATTTAAAGATTCAGCGTATCGTCTCATCTTCACCACCTGAGATTTATTCGGCTCAATTGCTTTAAAGGATTTCTAGTGTCAGATGAGGTCACCTTGAGATCAAAATTAAACACGCGTGGGATTTGATACTTTGGAATTACAATCCCAATTCCAAGAAAGTTATAATGCTGTGTAAAGTGCAAATAAAAAAGACTTAAATGATTTGCAAATTTAGAAAAACCTTAATCACAATAGAACATGGAAAACATTAAATGTTGAAAGTGAAACATTTTACTATGTCATGAAAAATATGATCTCATCTTGAATTTGATAACAGCAACACGTCTCAAAAAAGTTGTGACAGGGGCACTAAAGGATAGAAAGTGGCACTAAAAAGAAACAGCTGGAGAACATGTTGCAAGTAAAAAGTCTGATGGCAACAGGTCAGTAGTATGATCAGGTATTTAAAAAAGCACCTCAGGGAGGCAGAGTCACTTAGAAGTAAAGATGGGCAGAGGTTCAGCAGTCTGCAAAAAACTGCATCTACAAATTTTGAATCAATTTTTTTTTTTTTTAATGCTCCTAAACATAAGATTACAAAGAATATAACGGAATATAAAATTGTCAAAAGATTCAGGGAATCTGGAGAGATCTCTGAGCACAAGGGACATGGACTAAAATCAGTACTGGATGATCTTCAGGAACTCGTGCAGCACTTCAACAGAAACAGACATTATTCTGTCACTGAAATCATTGCATGAGCTCAGGAACACTTTCAAAAATCATTGTCTGTGAACACAGTTCACCTTGCCATCCACAAATGCAGGTTTCATGCAAAGAAGAAGACATATGTGAACATGATCCAGAAACATCACCATCTTCTCCAGGCCAAAGCCCATTTAAAATGGACTGAAGCAAAGTGGAAAACTGTTCTGTGGTCAGATGTGGCCAAATTTTAAATTCTTTTTTGGAAATCATGGATGCAATATCCTCAGGGCTTAAGAGGAAAGGGACCGTGCTGCTTTTTATAAGTGCCATGTTCTAAAACCTGCATCTCTCATGGTATGGGGGTGCATTAGGGCCCGCTGAACTGGCAACTTACACATCTGGAAATGTATCATCAGTATATCGATTTAAACAAGTTTTAGAGCAACATAATCTTTCAGCCAGACAACACCTTTTACAGGGAAGGCCTTACACATTTCAGCAGGATGATGCTAAACCACATACTGCAACTATTACAGCATCCCCGCTTCATATTACAAGAGTCCAGGTGATGGACTCGCCTGCCTGTAGTCCAGCCATTTTACCAGCTGAAAACATTTGGCATATCATGAAACGTTGAGCAGCCCTAATCCAATATGCAGATACAGATCCTATTCCAGATGTCTACAGACTGTTGTTAAAAGAAGAGGAGATGCTACACAGTGGTAAAAATGGCCCTGCCCTAACTTTTTTTTTTAAATGTGTTGTTGCCATCAAAATCAAGATGAGCTGATATTTTTCATGATTTAGTAAAATTTCTCACTTTTCTATCTTCTATTGTGAATAAAACTTGGGTTTATGGCATTGGCAAATAATTGCATTCGGTTTTTTATTTGCATTTTACACAGCATACCAACTGTTTTCAAGGTGTGGTTGTAAAATATAAGGAATGTGCAGACATCATACAACAATGAAAAGACTATCATTATCATTATTGTTATATTAGATAAGATTTTTATACAACAATGAGAAGAAATGGGGAAGAAAATGAGAAACAATGAGAAGATAAGAAAAAAAAAGGAGGATGTTGCATGATTTCATAACCACGATGATCTGGCAACCTGCTCAGCGTGTATCCTGCCTCTTGCCCAGTGGTTGCTGGGACAGGCTCCAGCCCCCCTCATGACTCTGCATGGGATGAAGAGTTTATCAAAGATGAATGAATGGATGGATGATTTTATGACATCAGTAAGTTTCACACAAGTTTTTTAGGCAGCATTAGTGAAAGTGTTGACGACTGCTGTAGAAATGAAAGACAGGACGGATTATAAGAAATTGTACACAGGGGATGGCATCAGTCAAAACATCTGAGCTTGGTTTTTTTTCCTGCTGGATTACTAAAGAAAAAAATACAGCAAAAGTGATTTACTCTTTGCTCTGAATAAGATGACAAAATTCAAGGCTCAAGAAGCCCAGTTTCAAGACATGACAGATAGAAAATCAGCAACATTGATTTTTCATGTAAGCCAAATATTGTACAGGAACTCCAAATTAACAGGATTACATCTGGAGCCAAACCTTTCTTTACTCGACCTTTTTCATCTCAACACATGCTGTGATGACAGCGAGTAAATGCAGAGCGAGATCTCCTGCTGTTTCCAAAGTCTGTGTTATGCCTTTTCCTCTGGACCCTCCACAGTGCAACACACATGCAGCTGACAATTTCAGCAGCACCCATTGCCACCATGCTCCAGGCAAGCCTGGATGTCTGGCTGTTTCCCAGTGAGGGACGCCCACAAATCAAGGACACCATCAAGCTCCACAAATCTTTATGAAGTTCTTTCTTTTCTTTTAATTTGCTGCAAAGAAAGCTGATTGAGTTTGATTTGTCAAAATTGCTCTCATATCAATGAATTAAAAGAAGAAAAAGATGAGGAAAACTCAAGTCATTACATGTTGAAAAAAGATAAAGCTAAAAGGAATGCAACAAAGTGTGACTTTATGAAAGCTATTCTTTCACTGCTTCCAAAGCAAAGGGACTTAGTCCATCTGTTATGATTCCATATAGAAACAGCTATGTGAGAAAAAGCACTTCCATGGGCATTAATGTGCCAATCTTCTTCCCATATTGGAATTCGGTATCAGAAACAAGTTTGTCTTTATGTCAATTAAGCAAAACAGAACCCTAAAGGAAGCATCTCTTCATAAAAAATGAATTCAGCAGCTCTAAATATTTATTTTCTTTAAAGTGATTTATTGAGATGTGGCGGTTAGCGGTAAGAGGTGGGGCAGATTGGAGATGGCTCACACCACAACTGCTGCTCCGTATTGTTCAAAGTTGTTAACATGCTCTTTGTTGAGAAGCTGACAAATTTTGATTGATATGATTACAGTAATTTATGGGCCAGATTTACAAACCAGGTAAATAAGCAGGAGGACACAATCATGAAAAGGTGCTGATAGAAGTGGTCCACTCAGCAGGTGAGCAACTAACACTGTGGACCTATCAAAGCAAGCTCATTTTAATAAGGATCAAAGCAGTCTACAAAGAGCACAGCAAATAGGCTTGGTGTCACAACAAGAGGACCTGTTAATAATCTGGAGCAGGTAATTCACTAAAGACACAGACCCCACTTGGTTCTTGTGCAGACATAATAGGTCATAAACATGTCAAAGACCCTTCTTACCTGCTCTGTGGCTAAAAAATCTTTGAGCCAAGTAATTTGGCACTGATTAAAAAAGATTGTTTAAAATGAGAAAATGATTTTTTTTTAATGCAGCTTTTCTTGTCTTGTTGTCTGTTTGAAGCCTACTCACCCATTAACACAGCCTTCTTAGTCTTCACAGTGTTTTTCAGCCTATGCAGGGCTTTTTCTTTACTGTACACGCAGTCACACACCAGTGAATTCATTGGTGGTAATGTGGGGTTCAGTGTATTTCACAAGGAATCTTCGATACATGGACTGGGGACGCCAACGGTTAAGCCAACGACCTTCCGCTATTTACATTCTTAATTGCTTTTCATATTTTAGGTACAAAGACAACACATAAAAGTGAAGAGATTATGAAGTCATTAAAGCCCTCCATGTTGTAATTACAAGAACAAGGACAACCCTTTATATTCTCCGAACAGCTGTCACTATACTACTCTCCACCTCACAGAGATGTGAACATTGACTTTCCCTGGCCTGAAATCATTGCTTGACCTCTATTTGGGAGCATTATATATATCTTTATTCTTCCCATTAGTGACCTCATGACATCACCGCTGGAAATGCTGACAGGGAAGTTTCAGCTTCAGAAACCACAACACAATGAAAAGAACCATAACAATAAAGGTAATATGACCAGGAGTGTTGATACAGCTTGTGAGGTCACTTCCTTATTCTCAAATCATCTGTCTTGTCTGTTTTTATAGAGTTTTGTGTGCAAAGTGCTAGATATATATATAGTGCAGAATCGTATTTATCTTTATTGTAGCCGAATGTCTCAGGTTATCTTAGATTCCGTCAAACAAATCAGAGTGTGTTGGCATTCGGTATGTTCAGATATTTTGAAATCAATCGATAGGAGTGTGGAAACTCTCATTTCCCTGCAGCATCTCCATGCAGCAGCTATCACAGAAAGGTCAAACTCAACATTTAAGACAAACTTTAAATATGGTAATGGTAATGCAGCACCCAAACTATTAAAGGTTTCTCCTCTCAACATGTTATGCTCTTAAAGGGGAAAAAAAACATGTGCAACAAACATCAGGGTTTGTGCCAAGCTGTTCCCTCTGTATTCTGTACGTCTGTTAATATGACACTAACAACCTCCCAGACTATAGTTCCTGAGCATGTTTGCATATTTTTTGTTTAATATTACATACTAACCTCCACAATTCACAGATGATATTTGTAGACTTTAAAGGCTACAGTTTTGTCATATTTGTGAGCAACTGCCACAATCAAGGCAAAAATTGGGCTAAAAATAACTGTAGTAGCTGAAAATCCTAATCAGGTCACAGATTTTGGTGTTACACCATCACACAGCATCAATTTACCCCCTGAAGTCAGGAGTTGGTGATCTACCTCTGCCTCAGTTGGTAAGTTTGTTTTATTGTGTGACTTTTGTTCTTGTGATGCATCAGTTTGGATTAAAAAAATTAAAAAAGTAATAAACTAACATATTACAACACTAAGGATGAAGCAGCATTCAGTGTCATTTGTCAGTCCATTAAGTTTCAACTTTTGGTTCCAGCATGCTGGAGAACACAAACATTTAATTAAAAGGAAGAGAGAATAAACAAAAATGTTATCACAGAGCCTCGTATTTTCCCCAAGAAAAACAGCACCTCAAGCCATGCAATAAAAGAGCGCTTCAGTTTGCACTGCATTGTGGGTGGGGTGTGACATAAGGGGAAGTAAACCTGGTTGGAAAAAAATTCAGTCAACCATGAGAGCTTTACTGAGACAAGTCACGAATATTAGGGGATAAGATGGGGTTCTTCTCCAAAATTCAGAAAAGAGAAGAATTATGTTTAGCTGTTACCACAAAGTTGGAAGCAAAAGGGAAGCACCCTTTATTTCAAATACATGCATTACTGCAGCATATAACTCTATAAACAAAAAAAAATTCAATAAACATATGCCCAGAAAAATGCAAAAATAGGTCTCTGCATGTACTTAACAATAAAGCCTAATTCCTAATTTCTCGCTTCGACTCAATCCCCTTTTTTGATTCTTGGCCATCCAAAAGCCCCCAACACTCAATTTGAAGGTGTAGATCACCAATACTCCTTGACCTCTGAAGGAAAAGGGTCACCTTACTTCAGCAAAATGAAGGGGTAGAAAAGTAGTTGGGATGGGGCCAAAGTCTAATCAGACAGACCAAGACATGCTAAGACAAAGGTTAAAAACAAGACCACCTATGGTCCTGTCTAATTCAAATAGACACAACATAACATGATCACAAGAAATCTCAGTTTGTTGTGTGGTGGGTATCATAAACACAGACCGTTTAAATCTCCATCATTATGTCGGTTTGAAGAGTTTGGGTTTGATGGATGGTGGTGATGATACAATTTTACTTTGGAACATTGACACAGATCCGCCTATTTATCCTCTCAGGACGCTCCACTCCCCGAACACACACGCGCACACTCGCACTTTCACTGTCGAACGCACACCAGACAGCGGCATGCATTTTTACACATACAGTGTGAACTGTGCACGCCTCACCTCTCCATATTTCTCACATTTTGTCGCGCACAAGAAAACAAATAAACACCTCCACGGGAACACTGGTGCACTCCCTGTGTCACTTAACTGAGGAGACGAAGTCCCCCAAATCAAAGGAGAGATTCATGACTCTCCGTGGCGCGCGCGCACACACCTCTGAAACGTGCAATAACATCATCCAGCGCATCACTCTAAAAACATCGCCGCACTCACAATGTTGCATGCGGAGCGTCAAAGCGCAACAAGAATCCAGTCCTAATTTATTCCTCTTCTTTAGTCTAAACCAACTCCTCAATCTTTCCACATCTTTTTCGGTCTCTCCCATCTCCCTCCATCCTTCTAACTCACCTGAGCGCCCGCTTATCTTCATCACTCGCTGGAGCTCCGGAGCCAAGAAGCGGCTTCACCACCGACCCAACAAACGCCTCACAGAGCGCAGAGAGAGGGAGGAAGCAGACGCAGGTCTCTCGCTCTCTCTTTATCTGTAGCACACACACACACGCACGCACGCACGCACGCACACGTACACTAACATAGTCAGTCCAGTCAAACACGTTTCTGTAACAACACTTTCTCCAAAAAAAAGTTTAGGCGCAATAGGAATGCGCTTATTTTCAAATACTTTATTTAAAATTGTGCTGTGCTGCATCCTATCTTTTTTTTTTAAATAAATTACAGTATTTGGGGATTGAGGAAACATGTTTTGAAAACAAAATGTTTCCATCATTCTTATTTGATGAAGATTTCAGTGACTCAACACTCATAATGTTTTAACATTGATTGGTGACAGATCTGTAGTGCTGGTAGGACAGTTTACCACCTCTTCTAGGATGGAGCCATGTTGCCTGTAGTATGAGCAAATTTTGGCATCACCATCTCTGAAAAACGGGGCTTCTGGATGATTGCACAAGTCACTCTATGTATCCTTCAGCAATAGTGTCCACATGTCCAAAATGTAGCAGTGTCACAATGGGCCCAGAAATTGTGAGATGGGAACATTTTTCATTGCCTGTCATTTTCTTATTAATCTTCTTATCAGATGATTTGATTCAACCCTGAAACCATCTATTGATTTTCAAGCTGAAGCGTGTATTTTCCATCCCTTAACATATTACTATTAATATCTTGATGAATTATTTTATTCCCAGCCTGAACAAATAATGACTCACAGCAAAGTGGAAAATAAATATATATTATCAGGTAATATTAGGACTTGGATTTGGACACCTCTCTTTTACAATGCCGTCATCTACCCCATCCTTCCTTTAAATAAGTGTTTTTGAACATTTTGTACAATATCACATTTTGAGACAGTTCAGACTGTAAGCTTGTTGAAAATTGATTCAATTTCAAAACTTGGACATGTTGTAATTTTGAATAGCAGATGTAGGCTTATAGCCCAGAAAGCACAGTGTTTCCACAGCTTGTGAGTCTTGCTTTGAAAACTAAAGTGCTGCATTTTGCACGTTTGTATCTGTAACGCATTGTAAGGGTGTAAGGCTGTTTTGTCACAGATGTGCAAGTTAGACATGCTGTATGCACTAATGCTCCCCTATATAATCCCAGATGCATGCCTTTGAACTGTGCGCTGATAACAAGCCTCCCCTCTTTAGCTCAGTGAACTCAACATTCACGATTTCTAAAAGAATTTAAAATTTCAATTCGTAGAGGCCACAGGATAGTTTTCCACTTCAGATGATCTAAAAAGCACCCCACAGAAAACGGGACTAATGCATTTAGTATTAATGCATCATAGTATTTGCATTTGTGGACAGAGCAACAAATTATTCCCACCACAGAAAACAGTGTCCGTTTTTAGATCAGTGTCGGGAAGTGATGGTAAATAATAATCAGTTTTAGGGAGTCAAAACCAAAAGGATGAATGGAGGCCACTCCCTCACTTTGTGTGCATCAGCTGTGTGCTTTTATGTTCATATCATACAACCCTAACCCTTTATTTTAGAAGCTGCATTTTCTTCTGTTAGCAGCTAAGAGCTACAATCTCACTCCTCTGCAAGATTAATAAAACTATCTTCTAGTCATAAACCTGTTGGTCAGACAATCAAAACACCACCCTAAGTGTGACTTTGCTTTGTAATATGTGACCACTATCATAGTGTTCTCCTGTGTTAAAATATGATTATATGTTCCACTTTTTATCATTTTTTCCCCCCAAAATCTCAGATCTATCCCTTTTACTTTTCCAAGCAAGAAATAAGATGAAGTGGCTATATAAACATTGTACTTTGGTCATTTCCTCTGGATATTTAGCAGTTGAAAGTTAATCTTCCAGCAGGTTAAGATATTAATTCATTTCTTAATGCTGGTGTCAGATTTGTCTAGCAGCCCAGAGGCAAACACTGTTGAGGCCACTGAATGCATTTTCGGTTAAGCAGCAGGCTTTGTCAGGGTCACAGATGGTGCAGATTTTTAATATTGAAGCTTTGATCTTGTCTATCTGCCTTCCAAAAGCTCCCGTGTCCGCATGCTACGCAGGCTGTATGAGGCGGATTTCTATGTCAGGGTTTGCGGTTGTACAGATGAGGGGCAGCTTTGAACATCCTTTGCACAGTATTTAAAAATATCTCACAAGTATTACTCCATAAATAACTTAACAGGCCAGTGGTTCCATCAGGAAATAGATGGCAACTAAGTGAACAGTTTAGGATGGATTGAGGAGCCACAGCTGACATTATTTTGAAGGGATTCTAACATTTGAATGACATTTATCAAATGTAGCTTATTCACAAGTTTAAGCAAAAGGACAATTTTCATTATATTACACCATCAGCAGTTGGAATTATACCCCCCAGTTATGATCCACAACATTTTATGTTGTAGATGAGATGAACTACTTTTACCCACTTTTTCATTCTTCTCTATACTGTCATGGCAGTTTACTTTAATGACACCACGTCCACCAGTGTCAAGAAAGGATCTTTATAATACTCTCAAATTCTTACTGTCATTTTCTGGCTTAAACCAAATATCACTGCAACAAGTTAAGTTTAACAGAAGAATTAGGTCATGCAAATGAAGGTGTTAAGAGGAGATTAACACTGAGATTAACCCTGAAAGTGTTGCTCCAGAAAACTTTCAGTAGTTTTACCGTTCACTCAAAGCTCTGTTGTGGAGGTATAGTTGAAGCTGCACACGTCAGTAAAACATAAAAAGGATTTTCATCCTGTTCAGTTATTCTTTAATACCTTATTATAAAATGCAAACTAAAACACATGTTCAGAAATTGAATATCATGAGATATTAAAGTTGTTTTCACAAGATAAGAAATTTGTTCTTTTAACTCAAATGAAAATAAAAGGGTTTTGTTGAGTGTTCACAAGGATGAAGTACAGTGATGAGTAATTCACAATCCTGAGATACCAGGTAGAAAATATTTATGACACTTCGTAGCTTTTGCATCAGTGTGGTTCTGAAATGTATAAAGAGACACTGCTGAGACACTCTCCGGAAATATTTTTTTTTCTTTGCTTTTCAATCCATCCCACCACGGAGTGTTATCTTTCCTCATTTATCATCCTGAATGTATGCGAGGCCAGGTTACATGTCTGAACCGGGGAGCTGCAAGCCCGGCAGTTAAAATTCTCAGCTGATGGGGACTTTGGCCGAGCACCGAGGCACATCAAAGCATCTGATGCAACTGTGGACCGAGGGAGGAAACTGGGTGCTTACTGGAGACAGGAAGAGTTGCACTCCTTCATTTGCTGCATGTGAAACCCAGTCTCACATTACCCATGTCAACAGACAGCATATTTACTGCAGTCCAAGCAGCATATTCTCAGTTAGACTAAAAATATTTGCTGTCCTAATTCAATAAGCTCTTACTGGGACAGAGAGTGAAGGGCCAACAAGCTTCAACAGCAAGCTGTTCCTCTCTTTTTGCTTCCTCATGTTCATGATGCTCTGGACTGTGCATACAGGGGTAAAAATGGGCATCAATAAGCTTAAAAATCAATATGTGCACTTACAAGCATACCGTCGTCAAAAACATTGATACTAATGGACCGATCGTTTCATGCACTGACACACACACACAGATTACAGTTACTCATGGATGGAAGCTATAGCCTTCACTCTGTACCAACTGAATTATTGAGCATCAGTAAACAGGAAAGGAAGGAAGGAAGTTCCCACTGGAGAATATGTGAGCATATCAGTGTGTAAGTGTGTATGAGACGATAAGGGGTTGGGTGAGGAATGGCCCATATTTGGTGCTCTTTTACTACTCTACTCTCTTGACATGTGCATATATGTACACATACTTATATTTGAGACATAATCAAAGTTGGGCAAGAGATTAATTTATACAGTCATTGAAAAGAAAGTATCACCTGCAATTCCAAGGTTTAACCTATCAGATATAATAATAAAAAAAAACAGTTTCTTACTGCAGCCTCATAACACATGACATTTTTCAACATGCTATTACTTGTGTAACAAAACCAAGCAAAAAATGCAGAAGTTAAGTGTGCTACACTAAGTGTGCACTTACTGTTTATAGGAATTTAAAAGGGTAAGTAGCTGCCAGGTGATGCTGATCAAAATCTTTTGATTAACTGATCACTATTAAGCATTTATATTTCTAAAAAGCTGAAGTTTAGCCAGTTTGCTGGTCTGGAGCACTCAGGTGTGTGTTAACACGATGCCAAGGATGAAAGACGTCGAGAAGCAATTGCTGCTGCCCGGTCAATCTGTTCAAGTTTATAAGGCTATTTCCAAACTATTTGGAGTCATTCTACAGAGAGAAAGATTATTTATAAAGTTGAAAACGTTCACAGTTGACAGTCTTCAAAGGAGTGGACGCCCCAGTAAGTTCACCCTAAGGTCAGACCATGCCATGCTCAGAAATTGCAAAAAACCCAAGAGCTTCATCTCAGACTCTACAGACCTCAGTTAGCATGTTAAATGTTAAAGTGCATGGCAGTGCACTGAGAAGAAGACTGAACGAGTATAGCTTGCTTGGAAGGGCTGCAGGTGAAAGCCTCTTCCCTGTAAAAGGTAGCATGGCAGCACAGCTTCGGTTTCCAAAGTTGCATCTGAACAAACCCCAAGACTTTTGGAGCAATGTCCTTTGGTGATGTTTGGTCTTAAAGCGAAGCACCGTGTTTGGAGAAAACCAAAGAGCATATCAGCACAAGCACCTTATAGCAACAGTCAAGCACGATGGTGTTAGTATTCCAAAGTATATACTAGAGTCAAACATAAGGCCATCTGTCTGACAGCTAAAGCTTGGCTGAAATTAGGTCATGCAACAAGACAATGATCCCAAGCACAGCACTTGATCTACAACAGAACAACTGAAAATGAGAAGACTCTAAGTGTGCATGACTTTGCATGTTCACAACGCTTTTCGGCTCCAGACAGTAAAACTGTGTCAGACTATTTGAGCACATGTTGACGAGCGAGAACCTGAGAATGACTGCCATGACTATCCTCAATCATGACGACATCTTCACCGTAATGGCTGTCCAACACAGGCAGACTGACCGACTCTTTCAGCTCTTTCCAGTGAGACACAGCATCATTTCATTTTTCATTCACTAGCCGAGAAGAATAAAATGCAACATCATCTTGGAGAACATAGACTCAGTGCCAAAGAAGCAGCAAACTGCCATGCATTGGCGTACTGTCTAGGGTGTACCCCCCCATCTCACTATTTGAAAATTGGGATAGGCTGCAGCCCCCCCACAGCCCTGATGAGGATAAGGTAGTTATTGAAAATGCTTGAATGGATAGACACGTATTATTCATGGTGTATTCCCAACTGCTCATGTACTGCATACTCGTAACAGCTGGCTCCTGAATTCCCTTAAGATTAAACAGGAAGAGGATCCGCAGCTCTGTCTGTCTATGAATAAGTCAGTAAAAGAAATTCACATTCATTTTGAATGTGGGAGTCATGCTGCGATACTATTCAAGATACTGTTATCCTCGATTGAGAGAACCACAGCAATGCTGCTTCATGCTTTTGTCTCAAAAAGCCCAAACTGAACCTGTACATGACAACCAAACATGGAAACAAACATTCAGATATCCATTCATCTATTTTTTTTCCAAGGTTTACTGTATTTTAGCCACAACAGGAGCTCAGATGTTCTCTTACCTTGCGTTTTCCTCCAGTTTCTCCTGTGAGATCCCATGACACTCCCAGGCCAGATGGGATACATAATCTCTTGTGTGTTCAGGGTTTGCCTCTGTGTGCTTTTCCGGTTGAATGTGTCTAAAGTCTAAATAAGACAGACCCAAAGGATCTAAACTGACTCACTGGAAATGCAAAAGAAGCAGCACAAATGTTCGCCCACAAAAAAAGAAATTCAATTTGATTGATTGTATCTGTTGGGAATATTTCAGGTACAAGACAAAAACTCATGACCTAGATGTGAAAGACAGTGCGGAGCAGGTTGAGTTGGTAGAGAAACTGTAGCAAACATACAGAAAACTTTTTAGCGACCCATCTAGTTTGAAAATCTCTTTCACATTGCAGTACATGTCTTTGTGAAAATGACTAATTGGAGACATGGCAAATATATCAAAGCGTGTCACTGGAGCCGTCTGCAGAATATCCACAAACGAGACGAAACGCAGACTGACAGGAACTGTATAAATCGAGAGACAGCCTTAAAACACACAGGGACGGCTCATATCTCTGATGGCACCAAACAACAGTGCTCTGCCCCTGAAGAACAAAACACCTCTACTTTCTCCGTCTCTCTCCTTGAGAGCTTGATAAGAGCCGAGAGCTGAAGGGAGACATGAAGGCGTTTGTGTGGGCTGCTGGAGTGTGTGGGATAAAAGCATCAAGGGTCCATATCCAACACAAGCAAAAGACAGAGTCAGGAGATGGCCACATGCTGCTGGTAAATGGCAATGATTAATTCTTTTTTTTTAGTCATATGGTAGCAGAAATGAGGCAGACAGAGTCGCTTTATAAGTGAAAGTCATTCTGTATTACACAGCAGAATCGGTGTTGTGACTGCAGACATTATAAAGCCCATTTCATTATTCCAACACATTTGGCTACAAAGTGCAAGTTATTGGAGAAAAAGGCTAATTTTGTTTTTTTTACATTGCAAAAAGTGTGAAAATCAGGAGTAATCCATTAGCAAAAAAGCTATGAAATCTTCACAACTATGTTTTAAACAAAGTAGAACTGCTTAGTTTTTTCATTCAATGGGTTTCTACTGACCAAAACAAGCAAACCAAACACTCTAGAGAGGTATTTTTGTGCTTTTACCAGCCACTTTAGATTCTTCTTTAGACTTAGACCAGGGGTGTCAAACTGACCGGTGAAAGGGCCGGTGCGGCTGCAGGTTTTTGTTCCAACCCTGCAGCAGCACAGCTGATTTGTTTCATTCAATCAACTGAACTGGTTAAGACCTTCAGTGCAGACATCTCTATATGTGTATTTCAGCACGACAGAAGCACTCAATGACGTCAATTTCTGATGAAATTGTTCAGGTTTTAAAGGGGTTTGATAATACCAGACATTTAACAGCAAGGAACTAAACAATTTCCTATTTACTACTTTAGTTAGCAGTAGAGATTTCAAGGAGAGAGAGAAAATGTTTTGAATCTTAACAAACAAGCTAAAAAAAATAATTGGACTTGTGCTGTTACAAGACAGTGACAACAAATTGCTTCAAAAAGGTTTACTTAATGCATAAAAAAATGATGCTATTTGCTGAGAACCAGTTTTAGTTTTTGGTACTATTAACATAACGGCCATTTTAAATTTGTTGCCTTTTTTTGACGAAGAAAGGCGACTGGTTTCCCTTATTAAACCGACTCAGTTATACTTTTATTCTTGGCTTTTTGCAATTAAACTCTTAAGCACAGAAACACAGCAGGTTCGCTCTCAGTTTAGGTTTTCTATAGTTCCCTCTGTAACAGATGCTTGTAAGGAACTCTGGGTGATTCAGCCCCCATCTTTTTCCACCTGTACCAAAGATGACTAAGCTGTGGCCTCCTCCGCACTAAACATCTCCTCTGTACTGGCATCACAGAGACGGCTGTGCTGACCTCAAACAGTTCCGGGCATCGTCACAGGTGGACCGAGGGACACAAACACAGATGGTATCTAATGGTATCATAGCATTTGTTTATTCAGAGTAAAAGCTGTTGGCCGAAGGATCATTGGTAACAAATACAGGTGACTTTGTTTGTGTGTGATGCCAAAAATCTCAGCAACTGCTTGCAATCAAACAGGGTTCAAGGAAAACTATATAATCATTATGATGATAGTACTTGTGGCAGCTTCGATGAAATCAAGCTTATTGATGGGGTTTAAAATGTTGGTTATTACAACAACTACAGTAGCTGTGGACACAGAGCTTTAAGGTCACCATTTTCCTCTCATCTGAAAAAGGGAAGGATTCCAAGTATATTTATTCTTATTCAAGCTGAAAAATCTTAAAAACACTATTTGAAATTTTGGATGTGCAAATCACACCTCGCAGATTGTGCTTTCTCCGTTATTTTAATCTGGTTTACAAATATTAACGTGTTAAATAGTCTAAACTAATTTGCTCAATATCTCTCTGTGAATTGACTTTTTTCAATTTTCTTTGTCATTTTTATTTTGTAATTTAAGCTTCAGTCATGCTTTTTGATAATTCATTTTAAATACTCAGATGGCCTATTATTTTTTCATTTAAAAAAATGGTCTAAAATTACTTTAATATCCCGTTATCAGAGACATACCTTTAAAACATATTACACATGACAGTATAACTGGCTTCAAAGTGAGAATTATTTAACGAAAACATTTTGTTTTTACTCCAAAAAAAAAAAATAATCTTGGCTCAAATTGCATTTAATTTGCCCAAAGGCACACGTAAGAATTTGATCCTACATAATACTGGACCTTTAACAATGTGATAAAAACAGAGCCTTTTTGGTTGATAAATTTGAATATTTTGGAGGTCCAGAGTCTAGATGAGAATCATATCCTGAATCTGTGGTTGAAAGAATTTCAACCTCAAATACCTGCAAATCACCGCACTTGTAGTCAAGACTCATTAAAGACAAACAAAAAAGCAGTGAACTAAACAGCGAGCTGAGGGCTTGGCCATCGTTTAGTCAGAGAAGGTATGATTGATGTCAGACACGGCCATTCTCCTAAAACTGGAAAGAACACAAAATACTTCAAATCTGATATCATGCCTTTCCACTCAGAAATGCGTCACTTGTCGTTTAAAAAAAGAAGCCTCAACCCCTCAGAAGAAAAAATGAAAAATTACTATTAATCAAAATTTTTGCAAATCATTCTGTGGTTCAATGCAATTCCAATTCAGCAGGATGCTGCTGTTTCTCTAACAAAGCTTAGAGAAACACCTTCAAATGGTTTTATCCAGAAACAAAAACTGTTAAATTGCATCATCATTCCCCAACATCTCATTCTATGGCTACTGCATGAAAGTCTTACTGTACTGAAGCCTAAATGTCCTCACTTGAAGCTTTGGATAAACAACTCTGCTCTCTGCTATATGACTAACTATAAGAGCAAATGCAGGTGAGGTGGACTGAGGTGGCTGTGAGAACAGTTAAAATGCAATCAGTTGAATCAATGAGAAGAGGAAGAGAAAGAGCCTGAGGCAGCCACAGGTCAAATCCCAGTCCTCTCAGCCACGCCTCACTCTGCAGTTACTCACTGCACGATACAATCAGAGACAAATCCACTTTCCCCTGACTGAAAGTGAGCAGTTATCAGTGTGAGAGCCAGTGAGGAAAACACGAAGACAATTCGTCTAAAGTAGGCATCAAGAAATCGAGATTTAAAAAAAATGTTAGCAGCACAAATAAGAGCACATCAAACTGATACAGCATTTATTTATTTCAGAAACTTTTAATACTGTGATCACTGCAAATGTCTTTTTCATACTTTTACATTTTACAAAGACAATGGATCTGGGATGTAAACAGTATTTTCAGTCCCGTAAAACGTATGGTCCTTTTAAAATTGTGTGCTTTATCTCCAGTGAGAGCTGATCAGCTTACTG
Organism: Odontesthes bonariensis; assembly: GCF_027942865.1. Taxonomy (NCBI): domain Eukaryota; kingdom Metazoa; phylum Chordata; class Actinopteri; order Atheriniformes; family Atherinopsidae; genus Odontesthes; species Odontesthes bonariensis. Next base: position 8,739,460 of record NC_134529.1, on the reverse strand, counting down.
TTAAGTTTGTTCTTCCTGTAGGAGCAAACGGAACGGATCACGACACACAGTGGTGCAGAGGCTGCGTCTCTGAGCTCTGAGGAGCCTTCTGTCCCCTGCTGCAATCACTGACCTCGCAAGTTGAGCGTGAAAATCATCCTTACAACACAAACCACATCCAGCCAGTTCTTTCCTGATCAGTGATGTTTGAGGACAAGTTTGGTTCACACTTTGTGAAGTGAACAAAGCACCATCCTCTGTTTGACAGAAGCTGCACTGGTAGAGAATCTACAGAGCAACATCTAGACAAGCGTGCACAGGAATGAATCAGTTTACCCTTCTTTTATCCAACACCTGCAAACACAGTTAGTTCTACTGAACATTGTGCAAAGGATCTCAACAGTAAGATATTACAAAAAATAACTTTTGAACATCTTAACATTCACATTTCCATCTGTCAAGCAACAAAAACAAAGCGGAGGAGGAAAACAAATCTATATGAACTGTAAAATAATGCATCATTTACAACTGAAAAACTGGACCGGTATAGGTGTGTTTATGTCTAAGAGACAGCTGTCAGATTAATGACACTATAACATTTGCACAGCACATTTTGACATTTGGCCATACTTCATTTGAAATACAAAAACCAGAGCACTTTCCATGTACATTTAAATGTAACATTGCCTTCAGTTAGTTCAATTCACTCACTAAAGCATCTATGTTTTTATGGACATAACATCAGTGTTAATGGTCAACTAGTTGCAATCAATTTTTTTTTATGGATTTAGAACAATCATACCTAGAATACACATCTTTATTTATTTATTCTTTTCAAACCATCTTTAGGATTTCAAATAGCAGGTTGGGTACTGCAGTGATTTTCACAACTGACCAGCTTTTTGAAACCATTAAAACCAAATCATCCGTTGACACTTTACAGGTGTAACTGCTGTGCATGCAGATCGGGAGGAGATTCTTAAAACAGAACCCAGACTTGTGCTAAAAGTCCATGCATGTCTCTGCAAAACTGCAGGGCTGCATGAATTAGCCAGCTATGATCAACATCACATTTCTTTAGGCTTACTTTTCCACTCTACATTCACTTTTCTTCGTGCTGCTCTGTGCTATGCTGCAGGACTTTAAATGGGTCCATTAAAAAAATAATAATAATTCAGAAACTCTGTCCCCAGTTTCTGAATTCTTAAAAAAAAAAAAAATTAAATGGATGTGAGGATAAACACCCTGATTGAGACAAAAGCTTTAATGGATTTGCTGAAAATGAGCTGAATCAACTTAAACACTCCTGGATGAGTGAATAGCTTTGTGGTTCCAGCGCTTGTTTAATAAGGGCCTGTCGCTCTGATATACATGCATGTAATTAAAGCAAAAGCACACAAAATCCATATACTTCACACACACACACTTTCATCTCCGTCTCCCTTTGCTAGCCTGGTTGATTGTATTCAGTTATTATATGCATCAAACACATTGCAGCAGCCATTTCTCTGCACAAACTGTCGTGAAGCTGAGTAAGCTACTTTGAGTATGAACTTGATTAAAAGTTAAGTGCGTCAAGGGAGTGTGTGTTACTGGACCAGGTGTGTTTATCTTTCAGGATGAAGATGAAGAGCCTTTCCCTTTTATCTATTCACCAGGTGCTATTTCAAAGGCACGTCCCTGCTCTGCCTGGGCGTAAATGACCAAAAGAAGCGACTGTAGGCACGGCTGGACAGGCTGATGTACATTCACACAATGAGAACACGCACGCTGCCAGTGGTGCAGCACCTACTGTAGCTTCCTCATATCATGTTCTTTTTTTCATATACCATATGCATTTTTTTTTTTACTTCCTGAAAATATCTCCTTCCAGCAAAAACTGAACCTGAGGAAAACTGTAGATGTTATGCACAGACAACATCCACACAAAATCTGCTCCTTTTACTAAAAATTAACCTTTGATTGTCTCTAAAAGCTGGCTTATGATTCTTATTCCTGTTCTGTATGTTTGTATGGCCTCATCGTTGATGTCTGAGTGATCTCTAAAGAGGCATTGGAAAGAATTACAGTGACAGGCAGCACATTTACAAATTGTGACATTTTCACTGGTCACCACTAGAGGGCACTGTAAGCAACACGACAGCAGGCATGGGCACCACAAAACACAACATAAAGCAGAATAAAAAGCATATTGTCAGGCTTTAGGTAGAATTAAGAAAGAAAGCCATTTAAATAATACAGCTAGTGACCACTTGTCTTGAGGAACTAAACACTTATGTCAGTTGTACTGTACGAATAGAACAACTCATTTATTGGAATTATAATACAAGGAAATAAATTAACCTCGGAAAAAAGAACTCCAAAGCTTCCCTCCCAAAATGATCTCTGTTATTTACTATCAGCTGGCCCTCTGTATCCCAGGCAGTGGGATAATGAGCAAAGTCCTCACTTTCCTTTTTGCCCCTGAGCGCAACGTTCAGTGGAAAAGGACGAAGGCTCTTGTGCAGCAGAGATTCTCGTAGGTGAACACTCCAAATCATATTTTCCCCACTTCAAGCTTCTTTTCAGGGATAACACTCCCTTTTTTGAGGGAAAGACAGTAGTCCTTACTTCTTCCTATTGCTTTTAAGACACATAAAACTGGGATGGACCACAGCACTCTGGATCAGTCATGTTTTATGGCACTACTTGCCGATGGCTTTTAGATGTACTCCTCTTTCGGGTGTTAATTTGTGCTGTAGAGACACAAAGGAAATTGTAATCCAGATGTGAGTGATAGAGGAGAAAAAAGAAGAAAAAAAACTGTACAAACAGATTTCCCTCCTGAGCAGATGCGCACTGACCCTTCTTTATGTCCGAGGCTGGCAGTCCAGGGATTTCCGCTTTAATAGAGGCAAAACACAGGCGCTAAATTTGTTCACTCCATATACAAGCGAAGGAAACAAAAAGCTCTTCTGTGTCCTCTGATGTTGTGGGGCTTTAGGTTTATCGTTTGTATTTGTGCTCCAGCAAATTCTGGATGGCTTGACTCACAGATCTGTTGCGTACCGGTCTGACTTTGTGTGGCATTTCAGTCGTCTTCTTTTAAGTCACCTGCATGTCTGTGCGACCCCGCGCTGAGGCAGCTTTGATTTGGCACAAAAGACTCTTGTCCCCTTTCAGAGCAGCTGGACACCGTTTCAAAAAAAAAAAAATAGCAGGGGAAAAAAGAAAAAAGAAAAAAAGGAATGAATCGAAATGTGAAAGGCCAAATGTCCTAAAAAGAGAAGCATATCCACGGAGCAAAAAAAAGCAAAAGAGAAAAAGGGTTGATTCTTTATTTTTACTTCTGGAAAAAGTGCGAAGAGTAAAGTTGACTTCTTCAGGAAGAAGAGGGAGGGGAAGAGCTTTCCTCTTGTCGGCAGTTTTGCAAAGATGACTTTAGATTGATCATTTCGGAGAGTAAAAATTAGTCCTTCGTGATCTCATGACCGAGACTGAGATTTTTCTTGTATCCAATCCTCAGAACAAGAGGAGCCAAGGTCTCATGTTGAGGCCAATGAAAGGTGGTAGAAGGGTTTAGCATTGGGCTAAATGAGTCCAACAACGAGTCTCACCTTGATCCCCTCTGCCTCTTCACCCAGACTGTGTATGCTGATGAGTTGTGTATCTGCTTGTGGGAGTTTAAATTTGCAGGTGGGTGTCAGTTCATGTCAATAGTGTTGAAAACCCACTCAGTGAACTTCTTGAGCTTGGCAGCAGAAGTCTGGGACTCCTCCTGCAGTCTCTGGTTGTCCTCCCAGAGCCTCTTGATCTGAGCCTGAAGCCGCAACTTTTCTTCTCGCTCCTATAAGGGAAGAAGGGCAAGAGTTAATCTGTAGCTCTTCTGCATGAGTGGGCAATGGCTAGTCAAGTAAATAAGGTGGAAATTGTCTGGTGCACTAAAGTGAAGGGGTGAAAACAGGATCAAACACCATGAGAGAAGTTTAGGTGCATGCTTTGTTTACAGCAAATCATCCACAAAAGTGCAGTAACACTTAGCCCTCCACAAGTCAACCATGACTGAGCGCACAGTTTCCTAAACACAAAAAGAACAGCATGGCCTTGATGTTAATGACTCATTAAAATAAACACCACCTGCATGACGTCATAAAAGTTCATTTCCGATTTGAAAGCAGTCACTGCCTCGTGTAATGGCGGATATGTTCAAAACATTGGAAATTAAATTACTTGTGTATTTTTGTGAGTTTACATGAATGTCTCAGGCCTGCGGACAGTCAATTAGATTTAACCAAACAATTTTGAGGGCAGATTTTAATGAGCCGAGTTGACATTTTGAAATCTGCATGAGGTACAGCAAAAGTAAATCATGAGCAGCGGGCAAGAACATAAATATTTAGGCTTTCTCTCTGTCCAATAAAGAAACAACATGGAGAGAAGCACCAAGACTGGAATATTATCTATCAGCCGCCACCGTTTGCGACCAGCTGGGGGTGACTTAAGGAGTTCAAAGTAATGTTAGTTTTCCTAATTTATTGCCATGTTATGCTAGAAGCACTTTCCCACATCTCACAGACAGGTGAATGCTTTCTATGAACTGGGAGGACAGGTCATATTAAACTACTGGGGGAGAAAACGTTTCAGTGTGTAGAGGTCAAACTAATTAAAAGTCCACAAAGTAAAAAAGTAGCAGGTCAAAACAACTCAAACCTTCAGAAGGCACAGCGGACAAATGATCCCATTAGCTTCAGTCTGGCAGAGTCTGTTGTATGTGGACACCAAAGCGGATAAGTTAAGCATACAGAAATATACCTTGATGCTGAATTTATAAATAAAATATTACAGCAATGTGGTTCCATGATCAATGAGCAAAGCCCAGTTAAAAAAATCTTGTAAAAGCAAATCTAGGAGGAGATAAATATTCACATTTCTGTGCTGGAACATAGAATTTCTCTTTTATTTTCAGCCATTTATTAGATTCATTAATCGACTAGCACAACAAAATTACTTAGAGGCCTTGATATGTCGCAATTACCCTCTCATACTAAAACTAAAATATTTGAATGTTTTCAGAAAGATGTCGATTCAGTGCCACACTGTGCTGCTTTTGGTCCTACGTTTAGATTTGAACAGCAACAAGGGGAGTGAGGCAGTTCAGTAACAGACGGAGCAAAGAAAACTTCTGACCTGCGACTGTGCTCCCACCACATCCTCTCTGACTCATTCAACATCTTTGTCAGCTAGCGCTGACATGGAAGAGATCACAGGTGTCACAGGCTGTCAAAAGGGTGAATATCTATCCGTGTTAAGATTAGGTGCGTTGGAATCCACCTTCAGATGACTTTATGTGCTGGCAATGTCAGAGGTGGAGCGTAGTCGCTCAACTAAAACTGGCATGAGCATCATTTTAAGGAGAATTTTTAACGACAGCACTTTCAGCCTAAATGGAGGCTAAATATAAATAAAAATGTTAACTTGGTTTGGTATTTATACATTTTTCTACCTTCTGAAAATCGTCAAACTCATTCAGGAAGGTGAAAAACATGCTTCTGACATTTATGAATCTAGATCTGTGAATAAATCATTTGATAATAATAATAATAATACTAAATCAATTGTACATCATATTTAGTCTTAACGTCTATTATAGACCAGAATGTGATGTCATTTTATTCTACCTTGGGTGACTGAGAATCTTTTTCTAACCTTCAGTTTTGAAAAGACTTCCAAGATCGTTTTCTAAAGTTACAGCAAAGAAGAGAGTTCTACAGTTTCAGCCTCAACGTCTCAAACCACACAGCTGTTTCTGCCAATGTTAAATATTTTCTGCAAAAAAAAATCCGCAAGGATAAATATAAAGTGCCACTGGTTTCTGATGGAATAAGTACAGTGAGGTATCCAGTTTTTTTTTAAAAGTAAAAGTCCAAATCATCCATCCAACATGAACGTATCTCTGGAGTTAACAAGTTATAAGATTGCATGCCTTTATAATATTATAAACCATTTCTTTATTGGACAGCATTAATTATTTCATGTGCAATTCTCATTGAATGAAAGTCATTTTTGTACTCAAGAAAGCTGTTTACTGTCCATCAAATGTCCAACAGACCAAAAGCCTCTCACCACCCAATAACAAAGACACAAAATGAATCTGTAATTCCAAATTAGAGTTGTGTGGAATGAAATTTCCATAGTTTATAAATTAGTTTCCAGGGAAGGATGTCTCGCTGATGAAATGTTGACTTAATAGGAAATTCAGTCTGCCAGAAATCAGACAAACCTGCCCACAACACGCATCAGAAATGTGGAATATTAAATCAGAAGCAGTCATCATTTATAACCACTTTCTAATTTCATGTAGGCTTCAAAGTCGAGATAATCACCGAAGATAACTGATGTGAGGATATAAATAAATATTGAAATAAAAAGGTATCATGCGTCCGCATATCAGTGAATCTTCCAGCCAATTCAGGCAAAGTTATGCTGCATTGAGGTAGAGCTCAGCTGGTGCAGCTGATGGAGGGCAGCTGAAATGCTTTACCTGGACCACCTGCAGCTACCTAGACCTTGCGAGACTTTAATGTCACGTGACAAGGTGACGTCTGATGTCTATTACTCATAATGCATTGGGACATAAACAAGAATGGTGGGCTATGATTGAAAAAAAATGTTCTCACACACTTTAAAATAAAAAAAAATTAAAAAAAAGAATAAAAATAAATTAAAAAAAAGAATCACTGGTTGTGTAAAACTAAAGCCAACGTTAATGTAAGAAGCCATTCGAGTTATATCAAACAACAGTTGGAGGATCTGCAGTGAAATGTGAGTCAGCAGTTAACAATGAGCAGCCGAGTGGAACCAAAACAACATTGTTCGTGTTCAACAGCTGAGGGTGTATTTCAGATTGAAAAGTAAAAAGTAAACTATTTATTTACACCCCTGCTTCCTGTTCCACTTTATATGCAGATCAATCGGAGCCTTTCATCTTTTATCCCTACAGGCACTCGAAACAGAAAGTTCATCAGCACAGCATGGAGTAGAAGTATACATGCAGAGAAGATTTCTTAAACTCTGCATGCAGACCAACTGAAGCTCTGTGAATACAGGTGTGATTGTGAACTGTGTATAAGGTCCGTCTTACCTTCTTCAGGTCCTCCTGGAGCATCTTCACCATGGCCTCTAGTTTTGTCACCTTCCTCTCCAGCCCGATGTGACCCTCACTTTGGAAAGAAACATACATCTCATAAGGATGGTTTGTTAATGCAATCAATCGAGCTTTAACAGGAAGTGGCATTCTTAGGCACGTAATCTGTCAGAACTGTAAACATGGTAAATACCAGGGATTTTTCTGACAAACTGACTCGTTCTGTAAAGACAGAAATAACATGTAAAAATCGAACTCGTAAAGGCGGGATGAGTGACCTGGATGAGGGCCGTGACAGTGGAGCCGGCTGCAGCTCTATGTGGGGCTGCTGGGGACTGGAGGCGCCGCTGCTTCGGTGGTTTGAATCCCCAAAGACGAAACTTCTCTGAACTGGGAGGAAACAGAAATGGCATTAACAGATAGATGTGTGTGCGTTTGTTTGCATTTAGTAAGAGTGTAAATTGTTTTTTTTCCCTTACTGTAGTGTGTGTTTCTCTCATTCTCAAAGGTACTGGCCACATCCACCAGGTGTGTCCACTCTAGAGAACTGTCCCTATCTGAAGATGGGAGGGGCATCAGCTCCTGAGGGAGAGGTCCACGATGACGCTCCACCAAATCCACCAATGATGTGTCAGATGCTGAAAGGTCACCTGTTCATTTAAAATGTGATAAGCCTGACATGTAAAAATAAAATCTCTTACTTCTATGACCACTATGCATTTCTAATCTTTAGGGGGCAGCATATGCACATCTGAAAGCACATCTACCACACTGGCTTTCAGCTTATTTTTGCTCTTTAATCTAAATAAACCACATACATGAGTGTGAACCTGTTAGACTTCTTGTACTCTGTTTTAACCCAATGGATGAATTGATAACTATGGTAACCAAAGATGGTGTTTAAAAAAAGCAGCTATAAGTTCTATAACTATAAATAAAATATTATAAAGTGGTCAAAGCAGATTTAGTTCCACAGAGATGCGTCTGTAAAATGCATCAGATACGTTTCTGTTACAAACTAAGTGCCATTTGTTGTGAATGTGGTGAAACAGCAAAAAGAAGGCTATTCTCCAGTCCCCTTTCTTACCATGGAGTTTGACTCCCAGCTTATAGGAGGGCCGTCTGAGGGGCACGCCACGGGTGGTGGGGGAGCGCGGTAGGGTGGAGCAGCTAAAGAGAACATCGGAGCTAAGTGCTGGTTCAGTCACTGAGTCACTCATGGTGGGGAGGCGCTGACCACGATAGATGCTCTCATCGGACAGGGTACGATGGAGAGAGCGGCGGCGGCTCAAGGGCTGGCCAGGCGGAGACTTCTGGCCATGCTGTGGAGGGTACAGGGTGGGGGTGGAGATTAAGTTTTACTTTAAAATTCATGACCGAGCAGAATCTGATTAAACAGCTGTATTCAGTCTGGACTTTTTTAACTACATTTAAATATACACGACAGGTGAACAACTTCTTCATAACTTCAGAGTGTTTTCAAACTTTAATAATGATTAATGATTGACGTTACTTACACAATTTACACCGACAACAAAAAATCTGAACGGAATGTCAGAACTGCTGAACAACTAGCTGCTACATATTATTGTTTTCCACTAAAAAATGATAGGACTACCTCTAAGGAGACCAGAGCAACTCCACTTAACACAAATATTTGATGAAATGTAAAAGCTGTTGAAAACTAGTAGCAACTAAATCCAACACTAAACTCACTTCTGTTTTTTGGCTGTCTGTAACAAGACTCCATAAAAGTACCTTTTCCTTATGTTTTCGTGGCGGTGGGGGACTGTCGGGAGTACTGTGCCTCTTCACATCTTCTTCTATAGTAGATTTTGCATGAGGCTGGGGTGAGTGCATGTCTCTGAGAGAAGGCCTGGCTGCTGGGGTTGGAACCACTTCCCCTCCACTCTCCCCTGGAGATTTCCTAAAACAAACAGACAACAAGATTGTATATGTTGCAGATGTATTTGTCTAATAACCCTCGAAAACAAACCCAAGTGGTCTTTTTTGGCGTCAACTGTGCAGCATTTCATTACGAATAACGTTCAGTGACTCATCTGCAATACTTTCCTCAGCCACAAGGAGGTAATCAAGTAGCACCCATGTCATTCCTGCTGGAAAGCATTAACAAAAAAGAGTGGGTGGATAAAATGTGATAACAAGTAAATGTAACAGGATAAAATGTTCCCTAGTCTCATATGCCAGAGCTGCAAAGAGTAAATGGAAAGCTCACTTTTGTCATCCCAATATAGATAAAGGAAAGCAGAAAATAAAGTTGTGCTTGTGTCAATATTAAAGCAACACCGTACCACACAAAATGTATAAATGGATGCTACTTTGATTGTAAATGAACTGCAATAAACTGTGCTGTGTCTCTGTGTGGCCCTGTAATGGACGTAAGACCTATCCATGGTGTACCCTGCCTCTCGCCCAATGACAGCTGGGATAGACTCCAGCCCCCCTCGAACCCAAATTGGATTAAGCGGGTATAGAAAATGAATGAATGTATACACTGCACTTGCCATTGCAATCATGTGGCCCTCCCCGCAGAAGCTTCTAGGTTTAAGGAAAAAAATGTACACATATCAGACCCATCTGATAATGGCCAAATCTCTGGTGAAGCTGAGTGCTTAGATAATATCCCACTGTTTGTGAGATATGTGGGTGTTATGATCGATGACCATTTGTTGTATGATCATTGTGTTCACCGGGAAAGTCACTTAGAACTTTACAGCCCAAGAAAAATCAGGCCAAAACTGACTGGCGCTGTAAGCCAACCTCTTGTAAAAACCATGGTTATCTCTTGCCTCGACGACAGCAATGCTCTTCCAGGAAGTTTCCCAGCATGCTCTGTGAAAGTCTTACACGTGGTCCAGAACCCAGTGGTGCTTCTGGTTTTTACTCAACAAAAAAAGGACACATATCACTACACTACTCACTGAAAAACACTGGCTACACATGGCTGGCTAAATCAAACTCAAGTCATTAATGCTTGCCTGCAGAGAAACTTTAGGGTCTGTACCCAGCTGTCTGAACTCACTGATGCAGGCTTATGCTACTTCTTGAACGCTTCACTCCTCTTACAAACAAAGCCTTGTACTGCCACTGCTACACACAGAGCAGTCTAAATATAGACTGTTCTCATTTGTGGTTTCACAATAATGGAATAAGCTACCAAATGCTACCAAAGGTGGGGTGTCCCTTTCAATCTCAAAAAATCTCTAGAGGGACATTTAGGGTGTCATACACCAAGCCGACAACTGGCCGGCGGGAATGTCTGGTGAGTCTGTGACCATCTGTCTCTCTTAGGAGTGTAATGCTCTGTTGGAGCCCATTTTGGTTTTCTCAGCCAATTTGTCATGTTAAATCACCATCAGAGAGATCACTGACTGGCTGTTCAGCATAGAGAATGAACTTAATGCAACATTAAGCAAGTTATTTTTCAGTGCATAAAGCTTAAATGCCTTAATAAAAGAATACATGTACAAAACTATCTCAAGACGTATTAGTTAAAACTAAAACGCAGGTTTTCGAGTCAAAAACATTTTAAAATAGCCAGTAACTGAGCTAAACCCATGTTGGACAATAAATCCTGAGCAAATAATGGCCTACCTACCTTTATGCAAACAATGTTTTGTTAACATTTTTTACCTTATTGAAAACTGATAACTAACTCCTGCTCAGTTCTGCACGGCACAGTTGTGTCTTCTTGCTAATGCATACATTGTACATTGAAGTTGGCAGTTGGAAGTCGTCTTTGTGGTATGTTCAACTTTGAGAAGTGTATTCTTCCCAACACTGCTGATGTGAGGAGACAAATCCTCATGCAGCACCCGCATCTGAACAAACCAAAATGCTCTTGAAAACATAATAAAGACCAACTGCCGGCAAGGGCATACTATCTACAAACAATTTAAAAACTTTTCTTTTCTTTCTTTATCTATTCTGAGGGAAACCAGAAGAACGTGTCGTGTTTTGGGGTCTCTTTTGAGACATGATTATAGGTAAGTCAATGGGTTCTTCGCTCCACGTGGCCACGCAGTTATGAAAAATGCTTCTTGTTTGGGAGGAATGAAAATGACAAATGAGATTGTATTTGACATGTTACGTTACCAATTGCTTTCCTTCTCATGCACTCATTTGCTATGCAAAACAGCCTATTAGAGTGAGCTCTCACTTACAAACCACATGGGTATTCACTATGATGAATGAGCTGAATAGAAAGAAAAGATAAACAAAAATATATTAAAAAAAAAACCTTGATGAAGTCCGACAGTGCAAACGGGGCGTGACACAATGCTTCAGCCATAACTTAAGGCCAACTGTTGGCTTGGCATACGAGAGCTCCAAGACTTATCTCTTCATAGAGCACCTCCTCTCCTAACACCTTTCACACATTAACATGCTTAACTTGCACTTAATTCTTTGTCTGTCTTTTAAATAGATAGTACTGAATCCTAAAACCAGGGTTTCTGATTACACAGAGGGCTTGAATGTTGCTTTGCACTTCTAAGTCACTTTGGATAAAAGCTTCTGCTAAATGTCTAAATGGAAATGTGAGATATCAAAACCAGACTATGGCTCCTTTAAGCAAGAGATTTAAAATCCAACAAGCTCCAGTGCCATAACGAGGATTTATGTTGCATGCACATTAGTTGAGACTACAGATGAAGACCAGCTATAATGTTTTTACTATGTTTTCTTCATGTGTTCTCACTTGCGCGTGTCTCCAAAGTCAACAGAATTGATGGTGGAGCCAGGTTTCCTCCAGCCAATCAAATACTTGGATTGAGCTCCCTGGCGGGGGTAGAAGCTCTTGGGCCCAGGAGACACTGAAGACTGAGATGAAGGGGAGGTTGCTGAGGATGATGACTCCTCTCTGGGAGAGCTGTGGCCAGAGTGCCTGGAAAAACAACAGAGGTAGGAGAGTGGTTTTTTTTTTTTTGTTTTGGTCTCATTTGGATTTCTGTATTTTTAGAGAGAGGAATCTAAAGAATTTTACTCATTCAGGCCTCAATTTTGGTATAATTAGTAAAGCTTCATAAAATTAAATTCTTTCATCCAAGAATTTCCAAGAAGACGTATATAATTCAGTTAAAGATGGAAAAATGTATCACCTGCAATCAAGCTAACCCTTGCCTGCTCCCTCTCTTATTTCCCCATCCACTACTTTGACTGAAACAAATGCAGCTCAAATGTTGGACAGATGATGCCCAAGTCAAGCATTGTAACTCTATCTGAACTGCTGAAATAAACTTGTTCAAACAGAAAAAGGTGGCCACTGGAGTTCTCTCAGCTCTAGACACCAGCTCAGCTACAAAAAGTAGGACATGTGTTCCACATTTCCTGGGGCTTAATGTGGAAAGATAAGAGGGAATTAAAATGACTCTTTATGCTTGGTGTCCAGAAAAGCCTTGCTGAGAAGTAGGTTGTCTAGTATGTGTTTTTCTTGTGCGAAGAAATATTGGCACGCGATGCCACAGCTGGAAACATGCTGCAGAGGTCAGATGACAAACTAGAAAATGGATTGGGTCAAATCTAAAATCAAAGCAGAAACAAGTTAAAGCACTAAGATAAAACTTTTAGTCAATAAAAAGTTAGCGACTTATCACGATGATGCTTTCGCATTTGTTTTACCCTGCACCATATATCTGAAAGAGGCTTTTTGCGTATTTTGAAGTGTAGGTAATTGGCTGTATGCTGGTGGATTGAGGTTGACTGCTGACAAACAGTTTAAAGTCTACAACAATAAAACTTACAGAGAGCAGTAAAGAAAGGGAAAAAAATTATAAAGCTAAGTGGGCTGTGCAATTTTATTTCTTTAAAAAACAGCACCTGCCTCTGGCTGGATCATGTGTTTGTCAGGGTAAACAGTTCTTAAAGAGGAGTAAGAATAAATATTTCGAGTCAGGACTAAGCTTACATTTCCTAGGCCTCAAGGTCAGGCAATATGCATTTTGGTTAGAAACATTGAATTTATGACAAATCACTTGTGTTTGAGCAAACTAAAACAGAAATATTATACATGAAGACTGACCTGGAGTGTAGTCCAGCATCACTCAGACTGTATGTACTGCTGTCTCTAACGAGGAGATGAGTTGGTGGGCTTCGACCTGTGCCTTCCAGGCTTCTTTCTCCTGGAGGGCCGGGAGACTCTGCAGCAGCAGGTGACCTCTCGAGCATCCTGCGCCCTCCCTCAGTTGGACTGTGCCAGGGAGATCCCGAGCGCTCTCTGCTTTCTCTGCTTTCTCTGCTTCCACTGGGAGCCAGCAGTGAGGTGGTGCTCCCGTGATGGGAGTGGGGGTGAGCATGTTGTTGGGCCCCGTAAGAGCTGGTGTCGATGCCGCTGTCAGCTGAGGCCCCCTGGAGGTAACCTCCTCCTCCCAAACCATTGGGCTCTGGTTCACCTTGATCCCCACTTGAGCCTCCACCTGGCCCTAGTTCATACCATTTGTCGCTGTCACTGTGACCTCCGCTAGAAGCTGTGCTGGATAGAGTGTTACTGCTGGAGTGACCTGAGTAAGGGCCATCCGACTGCCAGGGGCAAAGTGAAAATTAAAGAACAAGAGGAAACGAGAGTTGAGTGTTTCTATGCCAGATAAAAACATCAGTTATCATGAAATCTAGTGACCCCACATGACAAGACTGGAATATGATCATGTGATGTTATAAAACATCCCTTTGTTATATAACCTCATTTAGAAAGAGGATGAGCCTTAATCCACATGCTAGCACAGATCCAGTAGCCCAGAAAAATCAACAGGGTTTACTGAGCATTCAAGCTGTACTGTTAGGAGTTCTGATGCTGGAAGTATACTTAAAAAAAAAAAAGGGTGTTAAGTCTGACCTGGCTGCCCTTCTTTGGGGACAGGTGGATGACTTGCTCTTGTCTCTGGATGCGGGGAGCTCCCGAGTACCCCTGCCCAGACTTGGAAACTGGGGCCTCTGCAATAACATCACACAAACTGTTGTTGGTGTGAAACACATGGACTGGCCCCTGTGGCCAAACACATGAGCAACCATGCTTCCAGGAAGCTCACAACATTCACATTGTTTTGTTTTGTTCTGCTTTTGCGTCGCACATTGTACGCAGGAAAGTTGTCATCAAAGGAAACATATCAAACAAAAATGTGTCCCCTGCTAGTTTTGTTTGGTCTGTGCAAGCTGTACCGTTAGAGAAAGTGCATGCAAATCTAAAAGAAAAGCTCGGTATAAATGGGACTATTGTGTAATTGTCTTCTTGTTATGCAATAAAATGTAGAGAGCACGCAGTTAATGACCAACGCAACACCAGAGTCAGATGTGGTATTGTAACATCTGCTGGGGTGAATCTAAAAATGTAGCTTCTATCTCACTAAGAATATTCATTACTCTGCATAGTTGCTCTGACGCCCACAGAGCTCTGCACTAATTACAGATGGCTAAGCATGTGTATGCCTGCATGTCTGACTCCCTGTACTTGCACTATATTGCGTGTCACTACTTATCTGTGTACCTTTTTCTGTTATACGAGTTGTTAGATGTGATTAATGTGGCTATGGATACACATGTCTTAGTATGCACAGTCAAATTTTGGTGAGCTAAAAACAAAAGGACAGTGTAGAAAAGTCAAGGCAAATAGCAATCTTCTTTTTTAATTAACCATGTAATTAATGTAATGACAATGGCTACATGCTGACAGAGAAACAAAAAGTATGTGCAAAAGCCCTCACTTCTGTTGTTTCTGGGTAGAGCCTTGCCACATCATCATTGGTGAAAACTAGAGGGTCATGGGGTAAAAAAAAAAAAAAATATGTATATATAAAATAAAATAAAATAAAAAAGGGAGGAAGAGGACTGGGCCGGACCTCTAAACCACAGAGGCAGCGGAGTGGACAGTGTGGTTGTTGGACACTTGGCTGACTTCAGCTGAGCTGGCCCAGATTTGTTCCACCCTAACCAATAACAACATTAGTGCTACAAACAACCACAAAATGAAAGACTGAGCTCTTTAACTGTGATTGTAGTGGCCAGGAACAGGTTGAGGACACGACTGAAAGTAGGTTGGTCAACAATCAATCAAAGCAACATTCTGCTGGGAATCAGGAGCAGTAGAGGAAAAAAGCTGCCTTTGTGGCTTTCTGAAACCGAGCTACAATAAAAGCAGAAAGCTCTTTAAAAAAAAAAAAAAAACTATGAGAGAACACTTGCAATGAAATGAAAGGGAATGTTCAAGAGAATAAAAAGATGAATGAGACACAAACATAAGAAGCAGTGGAAAATGAGGAACAGACTAGAAAGAGGGAGGAGAGGAAAAGCCCACAATGGCGGCCAACTTTGTTGACAGGAAAGGCAGGAATGTCTCCCGGTTTCTCTTCTCTTTTTTCTTTAATAAGCCATAACGAATAGAAAGGAAAGTGAGAAAAAAAGTCAATTTACTGTAACTAAAAACATTTATGAACATATCTGATATTCTTTTCCCTTTTTCTTTATCTCAATATGTTTCCACATTTTAGGTTGCAGAGACATTAAGACCTTCTCTGTGAAAGCAATATAATTCACAGCTTGCAGAGGGAAAAGAGGTGGAAAGAGAGGAGGGGGTGCTGTTAGAGGCAGTGAGGCTGCTTTCTAAGTTGGTGCATTAGAAGCTGCTGAAAATAAGTCACTAGCAGAGGAGGAAGGACACACAAGCACCATTCATACACACTTCAAGATACCTGTCAGTTCAAAGGATTTAGAGGCAGAGATAAATATGGAAGATTTCTTTCCTGTGCGCTCTCCCTCCCCTGCAAAACTCAACTGCTCCCAGCATCTTTGCATACATAAAAATGCCAATTTGGATACACAAACAACCACATCCTCATACAGTCATGAGAAAAAAAAAGGACACCCTCTTTCAGTTCTAGTTTTCATATCAGGGCAGGGGATAATAAAAATAAAAAAAGGGAAATTATCTAGTTCCTATCAAGTGTTGAAATTAAGTTAATACAACCTCAGCTGAACAACAGAATGACTGAAAAGGAAAAGAATCAAGGTGTCCAAGTCCAGGCCTAAACCTGACTGAATTGCTGTGGTGGGACCTGACGAGAGCTTTGCATAAACAAATGTGCACAGACCTCAACGAACTAAAGCAAGAGTGGATCAAAGAGTGGATTTTTTTTTATTATTATCATGTCCCAATTCATAAAACCTTTGAAATGAAACGAGGGTGCACTTTCTTTTTTACATGACTGTATATTTCTGAAAACATCACAATCTTTCTCACAAGGTAGTAAGCAGGTATACTAAGTTGTCATACCACTTCTAAACAAGATAGATTACAGAGCACTGATGTACCTGTTGATCCTCGTTCAGCTCCTCCACCTTCCTCCATTCTAGACCAATTTGGAGTGGACTTTCCACTGGACCCGCCCTCTCCAACCACCTCGCGTCTCTCTGAAGACATCGGAGAGTGGCGGCTGCCTACAAACCTAGTGCGTGGAAAACACATAATCAGAAGCAATGCTTATTCAGATCCTTCAGATTTGCTTTCACTGATGAAAAATGAAGGGCAGAAATGACAGAGACGGAGATTAAAACAGAAAACATTTTCCCCACAGGCTCTAATGGGTAGAAGTTAAAAAAAAATTAATAAAATAAAGTGAGAGCACCTCACTTGAATACCAATGCCATGCACTTTTGCAACTGTCAAATACATATACAGCTTTTCAAGAAAACTCAGGAAAATTAATTTAACAGAAATAAAAATTCAATGTGCAGATCAATCTCCTTAATGAGAGTTAGAACATGGAATGATCTTATAAATATGTCAATTTACTGTTTTTCTGTAAGGGGTAGACATGTTTTATGCCCTTTAAAGATTAAAACTTATGAATATGTGATAGGTTTTAGATCTTTAGTGAAAACACAAGATGAGCGAAACTGCAATGCCTCAGAGCAGCTTCATACTTTTTGGAAGACAAAATTAATTTGGGTGCTTTTGATATAATACATAAAACAATCAGTATTTCCCCATCCTCCTTACTGCTCAGGCATGGATTTCTGTCTCCAGTGTGCAGAGCTTCCAGAAGCATCACTGGAGCAGGACAGGTTGCTGGGAGAGCTGCGGTTGTGAGGGGAACGACCTAAAGCCATGGAGGAGGCCAGGCTGTAGCTCTCACTGCCCGGAGACATCCTGCTACACAAACACACACAGAAACACATCTTGAAATAAAAAACTGTAAGAACTTGTAATCAAAAACTTAATATTAGGAGGACAGTCAGCCATTCTGTGGCTATGTGGGGGGCAGCAAGACGATGACGACGTCTATGACACCGAAGCTTGCAGAGTGTTAATCCAACATGGCAGCGGACACAACGTTCGATGCAGCCTTAGAAGGTGTTTTAAGTAG
The DNA here is from genome assembly GCF_027942865.1 of Odontesthes bonariensis. Taxonomy (NCBI): domain Eukaryota; kingdom Metazoa; phylum Chordata; class Actinopteri; order Atheriniformes; family Atherinopsidae; genus Odontesthes; species Odontesthes bonariensis. The sequence goes on along the minus strand of NC_134529.1, from coordinate 8,721,985 downwards.
CTTAGAACGTAAGTTTACTTTTAAAAAAGAGCAACGTTTGGCGTTGAAAGATTTCATTGCCTCGTCGAATTTCTGTCGCTCTACATACGTCATCTGATATAAGTGATACAATTGGCTATGAATCGCGTGCAAAGCAGCATGGGAAGAACCAGACGCCATTTGATAGACATTCGTAGAGCCCAATAAACGGCTCTAGGCATTCGTAAACCACACCTCAAATACGAGAAAATGCACACCTAGTTCCCAGACCACCATCTCATCGAGATGTGGACGCGTCAGCCAGGCTAATTAAAAGCAGCAAATAATAAGGATTTTTCAAAATAAATTGTTTTCAATCCCACTGGCTTTTTGATCAGTTCAACAGCTGTTCTGACCTTCAACTCAAATATTTCTCAGGTTGCACCTTCTGTAGACAACATTTCCCACCTTACTCCAACACAAATGTATTCCAATAATTCATATTTGAACAGCCAACAGGCTCTCACCTCTTGGACTCCAGAGGTCGGCCATCACTGCTGACACTGCGTGGAATGGCAGCCCCCCTCTCAAGCCTCTCAGCTGACAGGGTCTTTCCCACAGTGCTACCCAGGCTGATGGCCCGGTTGGGTGTGTGGGGCTGTGGTGAAGCAGTAAGTGACTGTTGAGGGCTGCTGGACGTCCGCTGCCACTTATTGTTGTTGCTGCGGAAGGGAAACTTATATTCGAAGGAGCCGCTATCGCTGCTGCTGCCCTTGTAATCGGACGCAGGCCCTCGATATAGCTCCGAGCAGCCCCTGCAAAGATAGGACAAAAATAGGTTTTGTGAAATCTAGTTTCAAAAACAACTCAAGCTCCAACCTCTTCTTCACATATAGTCTCTTTTGGTGCCAAAAAGAAAAGAATCATGGCCAAATGCTGAAGTTCAGGCTTAATAAAATGACAGACCAACTGGTGATGTCACAATGGCTATGACCACTTCTTATAAAATGTCTATGACAGAGACCCAACCACCCACAATTTCTTCTTCTCCCTACCTGCGTGGAGTGGCATCATCATGTGGTGGGATGATAACAACACGCACTGTCACAGAGTTCCGCAGGAGATCAATCATCTGCTCATGGGTCAGAGTTGCTACAGCGACTTTGCAGATTTCTACTAAACGGCTTCCTTGCCGTAGTCCTGCCTGCCAGGCGTAGCCGTATGGTTCAACCTAGAAATAACACAGTTTTTTTTTTTTTAATTCTCCAAAGGCTGAACAACATCCAACTACCAACGTTGGAAATAAACAGTGGAGCTTTCCAAGTATTCTGCGTAACTTGTTGGTATTTTAAGGATTAGTAATGACACTTAATATATATCTAGCAAAGTCTGAGGTATGCCAAAACCCACATTCATATGTGCATACGATATACATACATGCATACGATAAATGTTTTGAAAATATAAGTAAAGTGCACAGGCTGGTAGAGGTCAACTATCTTGATGCATTGGCCCATTCCTGATCTTGATAATGGTTAATATATATATAATATCTCAAAGATAACTCAATGTTTTTTCTCAAGGCTGAAAAGTTATATTGCACATACAGTAAGGTCACTTTACCAGTCTGTCCTCTGCTTACATCTGACACACTTCTGAACACAGGGAAGGACATACGCTAGCATGTTCGTAACAGTTTGTAATTTGGAGAAATACATTTTAAAAAATTCCCAAGATCAGAGTGGTAAAAGCCATTAGAACTCCTGAGCGAGTAGGGTCCGGACTCCAGATGTAGACGCTGCAGCGGAGGGAGCAAACAGTGGAGTTCCAGGGAGAATCTTAGCCCACATGTACACGAGTATTTTGCCTTTTCCCAGCTTAAACAAAGATCTCCATCCATATGAAAACGCAAACTGCAGCAAAAACCAGTTCATTCTCAAGTCTGACGGGCCTCCTCCAAAAGCGGCAGAGTAGGATTATGCAACAGTAAACTGGGTTGCACATTCTGACGCCTTTCTTCTTCAATATAGTTGGACAGTAACTACATATTTATGTACAAAAAAAGGATTATGTCATGTTTACAAGGTTAGCACTGACACTATTTTACAGGCATTTCCCGTTGCCATGTCAACTAAGGGGAGGTCGACACATATTCTTTCTGACATCAAACGAAGGAGACACGATCTACTGCCATGAGCTGGATTTCCTTTCCAAATATAAACAATGTAGTAGTAACAATGAGTATGAGAAAATCTTCACTTCCTTAAGGTTTGATTTCAGTGGTTAGAGTCCATTAGTATGAGGACAAAAGGGGCAAACACACAGAAAAGACAATGTTTGTAAGAATACCCGTGAATGCGTGGACAAGGCAGAGAGGAGATGCAACAAAGTAGACCGCTTTACAGCAGAAACAGACTATGTAAAGCCTTAAATATTACCGGATAGTGTAGTGGTAAGATTGCCACCTTTTATGTGGGGGACCTGGGTTCAAATCCTCTTCAAATCCTACCTCCGGTAGGGGTCCTTAGGCAAGACCCCCCTTACCCTACCCACCTACTAGTGAAAGTTGCTTTGGATAAAAGCGTCTGCCAAATGCATAAACATAAATCTTTATTTGGTTAGAAACAAAAATAAATGTACCAAAAAAAAGCCAATATACTACCCAGCCCGAATAACATGTTGGCTTTTTTATATCATTGCAATAAAACTTTACCACAAAAAAAAAAAAAAAAAAACTGATAACAGTCATAATTTTGCTGATATTCTGTAAAATTAGACATCAATGCCTTAGAGCCTTTTAGCTGGCATTTCTCTCAGTATAAAAGCAGATGGACGCATACACTTGACCTCTCTGAGAAACGAAGATCAAGGACAGAAAACATAGTTGTGCATGTCTGTGTAATTTAACTGTGTATAAAAATCAGTTACATGGTCCTTCATGGCAATAGGAACTTAATCACATCCAGACCTGCTATGTGTGCTAAGTGTTCTAGCTCCATGCGTTTCTCTCTTTCAGAAAATGCAAGTTATTTTAAACATAGACCAATACCTCAGCCACGATGCCTTCATAGTTGACGTGGAAGCCAAGCTGACCCAGGCCATTTCGACGAAGCGTCATCTCTGAAGTGTCACAGCCCTTTGTAAGAAACTGGACATGCAGAGGACAGAGAGAGATCACCACACAGGTGAGACATGACAGGAATTCAAAAAACAAAACGAAAGAAAAAATACACAAAGATACAGGGAAGATTAATATATCGCTCTTTATATGTGTGAATATGTTCAGTGCATATGCAGACACATGTCCTCTTAAGTTGAGGAAGAGATTTTTTAAACAACATAAGTGATCCCCAGGAGACTTGAGGGCTTCGAGTAAGAGCGTAAGAAGTGCACCTCTCTAAAGATGGGTGTGTGCATGCATTTACACACTCAACAGATGATAGAAATGAAAGGAGGTGTGCATCTTTCTGTGACACGAGTCAGTGTCAACACAAAGATGCATTGATTTGGAGAAACTTTCTTGAACTTTCATCCATTTTCATGCAACTCTCATCATTCATTTCCCTTTTCACAGGCTCAGAGGCAGAATAGCTGAAAATGGATTCACTTTTAAGAAGAACGAACCTGGTTCAATTATCGAACTTCAAATGGCAACCAGTGAGTTTACAGAGAATCTACTAAAACCAATCCTCATTGCTGACAAGCTTTTCATCATGGCTGGTTACAATCCACCCATGTCTTTCTCCTTTTAGTGGAGCAGCTTAAATAAATCATGCTGCAGAATGGAACCTGATAGAAACATCAGCGTGTGCAATAATAATTTCTAACTGTGTACGTCAGAGAAGAACAGAGTAAATGGATAAAAAGATGGATAAATAGTAGTAAAAGGGAAAAAGGGTGAAGGGAAAGGGTGAGAAAGAGTAGTTTTTTTTTAAAAAAGTGGCTTGTTTCTTTGGCACAGAGGTAGTCAGACTGATTGAAAATTAAGGCCAGATGCACGCACTGCAACGTGTGATCAACTTCTGAATACTGAGCCAAATTATCACGTGTTCCTGTTTAAATATGTTTCTATGGCAGTGCACAAATCAAACAATGTGGACTCATTACAAGTTACATAAACACATGACAAATACAATCACATGTGCATCCACATATGCACACTCGTGCGCCGTTTGAAAGTAGGGAGTTGCTGGGGAATTGAATGCATTCTAAAGCACTGACGATTACATAAGAAGACACCTTTTTCTTTCCTGACCAGTTTCCATGGAAACAGCGAAGAACCAACTAGCATCACTTCACTATATGTGTAGGTGTATGAGCCATTAGGAGAATGTGTCCAGAGGTGTTTCTGAATCTCCCTCAATAAACTGAGACCTGTGAGAAGGCAGCAGGTTGGCATGTAGATGTAAAAATTTTGTCATTCTGGCAGGCAGACAACCAACAGTATAGTATGAGAGACTGTGAGTGGGCCAGGTAAATGATTAATGGCAGCCAAAGGCATTTTCCATTGATTTGGTCTCTTAGTAGTATACTATTCTTTACATGAATGAACAGTTTAGTCTAATTTTGCATCATGAGCACTCTCTAACAACTGGGCCTCATGCAAGAACATTTTCGTATTTTTATTCTAAATTTCTCTTATTTTGTTCATACGGTCTTGTACGAACAGGCCACGTCAGATTCAACAAACGCTCTTAACTTAGGACAAAGTGTGTAAACGACCTGCGTAAATGATGAATGCCACCCGTCCGTATTTAAGAGCACGAGGATAGTAGATTTGCATACTCCACACCCAAAATAAAACCATATAAGGCTACGCTTCCTCTCTCCTGTGCCAGAAGTGTTGAGTGTTGAGTCATGAGAATAGCATCAAGGCGCAAAAAGAACAACTTTACGGGCTCTGAGATTTACGTTCTGCTTTCAGAGATCCAAAAAGGAAAACCTGTCAGTTTTATGTCGGCAGTGGAATTACGGGACCTGCTAAAGCGAAGAAATGGGAAGTTATTACGAGTGCTGTTAATTCCATGTCACATGTAGTTTGTGATGTCACCATAATAAAGAAGAAATGGTGTGATATGAAAATGGCCTAAAATGCGTTTGATGACTGCAACTAAAGCCGTGCAATCAGTTGTTGCCTCATTATGATGGCACTTTGATGGGGGGGGGGGGGGGGGGGGTCTTATGGCACCACACCTTCTGGTCTGCCTAGGCTGGTTCAGGTTGTAGGAGACGCTCGTTCATGGCAATATTGTGCAAACTGCAGCATGCCAGATTTCTCTGGGCTATAGAGCAGTTTGCCCCCGCTGTATCGAGACATACCCACGTGGCCTTCAGCTCACCAATAGTGCGCTCCACAACAGCACGGGTGCTTTGAACAGTATATGTGCGCAGTCTATTGCTTGGTGGAATTGGGTTTGATCGGCGTGTTTCTCTCTGGAGTTGTGGCTCCAGCAAGCTGCATATTTGCAGCAGCACAGCAGCACAGTCCTTGGCAATCTAAATCGCGATGTCAGCCATTCGTCTGTCTCTACACGGTCTCTTCCAAGAGCCTGACGCGCTAAGGTATCCAAAAATAGCAAGTCAGCCACTGGTTACACTTCCCAAGTAATTAAATATACAATCCATTAGTCAAGCAAACTTGATTGGAATAACAGCGGACTATTTTACGAAACTCCTACAACAGCTCTGGATCACTCGTAAATTCTGTTCGTACCTGAAAGAAAACGAAAATACGAAAAGATTGGTGAATGCGCAAATTCTCTTAAATCACTCGTACGCACGACTTAAGAACAAATCTGTTCGTACGAACGGTTGTTGCACAAGGCCCAATGTCCTTTTGACACTCAAAATAAAAATTAGGGTACTCTTGGCAAAAAACAAAGAGGCTACCAAATGAACTAATTTAATTTTGAACATGAGTTTGTCATGCTGTCAGCTTAGACAAAGGTGGGTTGCTTGCGTGATTCTGAAAGTGCAAAAGTCACAAGCACCCATCTTATCACATATGTAGTGTGTAATGTGCATGCCTTCTAACCTCTAGACGTTTGACCACTTCTTTGAAATCCTCTGTATTATTACTGATGCTCCTCAGAGAGATGCTTTCCCCCCTCTCGTAGAAAATCTTCAAAGACGCAGGACTGCTTAGAGTCCACCCAATCACATCCTTGATGGCACAGTTGAACACCACAGCCTTGGCCTCCTGGTCCAGCAGGATGAGAAAGTCATTGGAAATAGCCAGTAGGGCTTCCAATTCCCCTCCGTTCCCATGATCCTCAGCATGAACTGGCCAGGTCACCGCCCCTAGACTGCGCAGCTCTGCTCCTCCATACGGTCGACTCTTCTCTTTCTTTTTATGAGCCAAGGAAATGAAAGGGAACTTTCCAGAGGGGTCAATTGGAGTGCTGGTGGTGTGGCGCTCAGCCAAGTCACGCAGGTACTCCTGGCGTGTTCGGGTGGCCATGGCCCGGAACTTGTGTGATTTGTGGGCAGCATTTTCTGCATTGATGACTTTGGCCAGCAGGAAGTCCCGGAAAACAGACGACTTGGGGAAGGTCACACCCTCTGGGATTGGTGGACCAAACGAGGGCACGTCTTTGGAACGGGTCACTGCCACGCTGCAAGGGAAAAATACAGAGAGAGAAAATAAAAGAAGAAGGCAGACAAGTAAAAAGGAAAAAAAGGAAGTGATGGTTAACAAATCAGTCATTCCTGTATGAGTTTGGGTGATTTGTTCAGACATCATAGATCCTTGGGTTTTGATTTATTGTTTTATTAAACAGCAATCAGTTAAAAAAAAAAGTCAGATCCAAGATTTGAACTAAGATTTACATTTAAGAAGTGGTTAATTGCCAGCATGTGCTGCAATAAAGATAATATGCAATAACAAGTTTCAAGCTTCAAGTTTCAGCAAGTTTTCTCATTAAAAAAAAAAACAAAAAAAAAACATGGAAATAGAGCAATTAAGCAGTTTTGTGAAACTGTGAAGAGGCGGTTCTGGTGCTAATCATCATTGGTTTCTTCATGATCTACATCAAATCAGCCATTTGTTGCCATTTTTATTACACTAACAGTTGTATGACTAAAAGCAATTATTACTGAATTTGCATAGAAGCGCTTTCCTGTTTTTTCTTGTTCAGTTTTTTCCCCCCCTTTTTATTAAGTCTCTTGAATGGCCATCTGTGGCCAATTGCCCTTTCTGGTATGTCAGGAACTCAGACGGGCAGCAACACAGAAAAGAAAGATGTGGGGAGACTACTATTCCAAAAATCCGGCCAAAAGTCCCTTAAAGCCCAGAGTGAGAGTAAAATAAAATGTGGCTGAGAAAGGAGACCGTGTGGGCTAAGACGAGGAGGGAACAAGTGCTTCACCAGAAGAAGAAGAAGAAAAAAGCATTCCTCTGCAAAGTGAGACAAAAATACTCCTAACAAAAGTTGACTGTCTGAGTCTGAAATGCTAAATAAGGCAACTAAAAGGTCTAAAAAGCTCTGTTTGTACATAGGTCACTTGTCCCAGTCTCAACCTCGTCTCAGCGAAATGAGTCAATCACAGATCCTCTCACTGGTGATAATTACCAGGTGATAAGAGTAGCACAGGAAGTCGGAGCCCTCCTCCCACACGCTTCCCTGCTGACAGGCATCAGCACACATGTTGACACCAGGATTAATCGCATTGTCTAATAAGCAATGCCTATGTCACCCACATATTTCTAAACATAACTGAGGGACACCCTGTCCTCACTGGAGACATGTGGTGTTCAATTATATTAGGCGTCAAATTGTCGACACCTAATTTCCCACCTCTCCATGTTTGTGACAGACTGGATTAAAAGAGGAAACTTTTTTTTTTTTTTTTTTTTCTGGTTAAAACTGCCTTGGAGGGTGAACATCCAAGTATTTAACGCATGACTGATGGAAACAGTTCAGAAGTGCTAGCATGTTGAAATGTTTGCATCTCCCTTCCTGGTTTATGACAAGACAGAAACATGAAGCCGGGAAGCACACTGTACAATTATGTGTGCAGGAAACACACAATGTGTTAGTATTCATGTAACTGGTCAGATATTTTCATTATGACCATTACAGTGGAAGGGGGATGAGACTGCTGTATTACTTCACAATTTGGTGTTTGCCATACTTATTGCTCGGCGCCTTCCACAATTTTGACGAATTGAAAGAGTGGATGAAGAGTATTCTGTCCCTTTAAGTTGAAGACAAATGCTTTTTCCCATCTGCAGATCTTTCACTTGTATTTTTACCAGCTGAGTTTGCTGAAATAGCTAAAAAAAAAAAAGCATTCAAGTTTTTAAAACAGTATCTCAAAGTAGTTTTACTTGCAGCAGTCTTAAAGTATAGTAGCAAACAATCAACCTCTGAAAAATGTTGACTGACAGCTCATAGACAAGAAATAAACAGTATTGTAGATATATGTGCCTGCATTTCTGTTCATGCGAATGAATCATGCAGGGTATTTTGAAGAAGAGTAGGTAAAGTGGCCACAAGCAGGCTTAAATAAAATGTGACCTTTAATTCCTATTCTTTTCCCATCACTACATGCATTATACTGGAGCTCTGAAAGCACTTGTTCTGATCTGAAACACCTGTGAGTCAGACAAGTAAGAACCTATGAGTCATGCTGGACAGAGAAAAGTGATGGTGACATGTAGGTAGGGGTATGAAAGTAAGAGATCCAGACTGCATACAAAAGAATGAATGGAAAAAGGGAGAATGGATGAGAAACGCTGGAGAGGGTGAGGAGAGGAGAATGCTGTACAGTGGGGATTGCTGGGTTGTGGCCTCTGTGATTTCTACTGCCAAACCTCCTGCCATGAGGATTACAAAGAGCAGATTCCTGTGGTTTCAGTGATTTGTGGGCATATAAATATCCAGTGTGTGGGCAGTTCTGTTCTTCCAGTATCTACGACTTGCTGCCCACTGAGCCAAGCCAAGGAAAAGAACATGTCAATACCTGATGGAGTGGGAGGCTCAGAGGTGGATGTGTTTATGAGTGTGGATGTGGGGAAGGCACGTAGTCAGTGTCACCTGCTCAGTGTGGTGACACACAGAATAAGACATTTGTGTTACACAGCTTTAAAATGTTAGATTTGTGCAGTGGCTCTTTTGGCCAATGGTCAGTTACTTCAGTCGAAAAAGGACACTTTTGTCGATAGCTTGACTTTGCAAAGAAGAAGACAGTAAATGAAACTGTCAAAATACTAAATGATTAATTCAAGTTGAAACTTCCTGTGAATGGAAGAAAGTCATGTTTCACACCATCAAACATGTCAATGTGGGAGTCAGGATCAGCAAAATCCTACGGTCACTATTACATTATACTCTGGGATGATCTCTAGTTCAACAGTCTGTAAATTTCCTAAGTATGATGATATAGAGTACAGTGCAAAAGTCCTGGTCCATCTCTCACTTCTTTATATTTTTCTTCCAAGGAGTCAAACTTTCTAATAATCTTTTAAAATGGCCTTGAGCAATAGTTCTCAAGGCTTTTCAATCTCTTTCAAAGCTTTTGTTTTGGCATTGGCTGTTTTTTCACAAGCATAGAAAAGGTGCCTAACTGCAGGGGTGAACCATTGTTATGTCCACACATACAGCAATAGACAACTAACCAAAGAACACATTTTAAATTGCATCTTCAGGTTCTGTTACTTCATAGCCTGTCACAAAGACACATTTGTTCTCTTTTGTTTAGTTACTTCTACAAAAAAAATGCACAAAGATAACAGTTTCACTGGCATACGAAGAAAAACTTGGCAACTCCCAGCATCATTGTGTGCTGTGTGTGGAGGACAAAAGATGAGGCAGACCAACAAAACCCATCTACAGCACATGAATGGTATATATAAAGAAATAAGGAGGTGCTTCAAGACTTTTGCACAGCGCTGTATTCAGCATAAAAATTGATCCACAAAACAGCAAAATCATTTCGCTGGCCATGTGTGTGGATTCTTTTCAACAAACGCAAATCTTAACTTAGTATTTTTTCTGTATGTGCATCCAGAGCAGGTTACTGTAATAACCAATCAGCGAGCAGCACAGTTTATCCTTTCATCTTCAAATGCTTCAAAGCAGGTTGAAGCCAAAGTGAGTCAAGAAGGCCGTTCATGCCCACCTGTAAAATGGCAAGTCCATTTAGTGAGCTGAGCCAAACGATTCAGAGCAACAAATTGTGTCCCTTCCCTGCCATGTGTGTGTCCTTGTCCTCTTAAACCTAAGAAGCAAAGCTTCAAAGCATTCAGTAACCGAGTTAACTCAGTTAAATTTCCTCTAGTTACTATGAATGATAATTTACTCCAGAAAGCTGCAGTTTTACTTGAATGCAGAGAGTAAAATTCATTTTCACTAGCCTTTGTTCAAAATTCAATCTGTTGCAAGTCCTGTTCATCATGTGTGTGTATTAGTACCTGCATGGGTGAAAATTAGAGCCTCATACAAGGTGCTCCGACGGCAATTAAAACAGCCAATACTGGAGTCAAAGAGAGCGAGATAAGAAAGAGTGACAGAATTCTAGATAACAAGTCAGAGGTAGAAACCTCAAAGAAATGTCCTTCACAGCTGAACAGCTTAAAAAGGAAACAGAGGTAAGGCAGAATGTTAATTATTTCTTTTAAAATGACATCAGGGTGGTACACTGTGTTTTAGATTACACAGAAAATCTGAAAACATGAGCTGTACAGAGGGAGTTATGGAACCTGCCAACTATTTGAGCAAACACGTAAGAGCATCAGTGTTTCAGCTGTGAGGGAAAGTGTTTTATGAGGAATAAGATATGTGCATACCACGAGCATGACAGAAGCTCTACATGTAGGATTTATCTAGACGTTTTCAAAACACACATAACAAGCTGGCCTGAATATGATATTGGAAGTACAAAAAGTACAAACATATAAAAAGGCAGGCAGTTTTAATGTTTTAAATGTATGTTATGGTGCTTGTATTTAAAATACAAGTTGTATTTTTCCTCATAATATGCTTTTTAAACCTCTCCTTCAGGAATTTATCAAATCCTAAAAACTCATATTTAATTTGCTCTGAATAACATTCCTTTGGTTTTCGTTAGTTTTTTTTTTTTTTTACCCTTTAATGAAAAGAATCCGGCGGGCCCAAAATAACCGACCTTCTAACTGCACTGCTTAACCAGCTGCCACTACACACCATCAACTCTGCTCAAACTCTGTTGAGATTTCAGCTCAACTACTCTGTCAAAGGGCTAAAAACACATTGTTAATGTAAAGGAATTATTGTGCCTCATTACCAGATCTGATTGGTCCCACTCTGCAAGTTAATGGAATTGCTACTTAGATTTGGGATGTATGAAACACTGGCAGTCTAAAACCCAGTTCCTGAGTTCGTTGTTGGTAAGTGCTATTGACTATGAACTGGACAAATATTCAAGCATATGAAAAATAGCATACATACACATTAACAAGGTTAATATTTAGACTTTGGATGGGATTTTAATTCATTAAAGAAATTCTACATTAACTAATAAACTCAGCTGTTTAGGTCTCTTCAAAGCTTTCAGTTGGCTATAAAGAATTATTACTTACATTTCATGTGCTGTAAGCCAGCAGATAAGTCCTGAAGGGTAAATAAGGCTGGTTGGATTCTCTTGGAACTTTTGGGCAAACTCTAAAGAAGTTTTCACATGTGCACTGCAGTGATATTTACCAAAAATGTACAGGACTGTAGCATGTAAGAACCTAAACTGCCAGTGCATACACCCCAGACTTCCTGGAGAAAGTTCCCACCCAGGTCCCAAGTGGACCCGAGAAGAGAAGATTAGGCATGGGCCGGTATGAAATTCTGATGGTGGGATAACCTTAGGCAAAAATATCACACGGCGTGAGGAATCTCCACTTACTCTCCGACTAGACGCCACATAAAAAATAAAAGCTTTTTTTTTTTTTTTTTTTTTTTTTTTTTTAAATGCTAATACTGCAGGGACGGCAGGACAGAAAATATTGAGTTTTGAAACCTTGACTTTTTAATACCGTGGTATACCTTGAAACCGGTAACCGGCCCATGCCAAAAGAAGATATAAGAGAAGAAGTGTGCACGCTGGTAAGAGTTGCTGCTTCATACTCATTTATTCCAACCTGTGTGTACTGATATCAATATAAAAGCTGTGATCAAAGGGCTTCATCTACTTTTCTTGGCAGGAATAATTTAAATGAATAAATAAAAAAATAAATACACAAGCATGCAAGGAATTTCCAGGGAGTATTTTTAGCACCATGTCTCCAGTGTATTCTACAGACCCTCCTCTCTCACTCTTCCAACTCTGAGAGCACATCTGCACAAAATCCATCGCTGTGAGGTGCATGTCTCAACATCAAATTGTCCACACATACGTCGATACAGCTTAGATTTTCATCTTTGAAAACGACTTAAACACAAAACTGGACAGCAATTATTTCAGTATTGTTTAGAGTTGTGTGGTTTTTCGAAGATATGCGGTAGTCTCCTAAAGAAAACATCCAGAACTATGTAGCTATGCGCTGCTGAAACTCACCTGTAGGAACAGCTGTCAGAACAAGGATTATGTGCCCGCACAATCACAAAGACGTGCTGGAAGTGTGAGCGAATGTTTTTGGGGGTGAAGGGGAGCGCCCCAGGTTCCTGGAACACGATGGTGACGATATCATTCCCAATATGACGCTTCCGCAGTAACTGGAAAAGTTCAAAATGAAAAGGGATAAATTCAATTTTGGAAACAATTCTGAATAAGATGCATAGAAAATAACAATAATGTCAAAATTGTTACAAATGGTAAGACTTTACAGATATACACACACACGTTTGCTTTTGACATCATTTGACATACCTGTTGTTTATTGTTGGGTGTGTAGGGCAACATGGTGGACACATGGAACATGATCTCATAATCCTTGTGAGTCGTGTACAAGGAGTGGGTGCCCGTCGAGTCAGCTGAGGAGGAAACAAGTGCATATTTATTTTCTTATCATTAAAAAAACAGAACAGAAAACTAGTTTCATGATAGCACAATATTGAGATAGGCCACTTCATCGGTGTGTTCTTGGTCAACAACCAGATAGGAGATGTGCAAACATCTTAAAAATGGTAGCTTCTTTAAATAAATCTTTTTATATTTGCTTAAAACAAAAAAATACCCACTTTTCCCAACATCTGTCTTTGCAGAAAATGGCTCCGTCTTTGGCTCTGGCAATTAAGAGAACCAATGCACCTTAATAACCACCTCCACTATATACTGATGTGCTCAAGTCAAGGAGCAAAACAGTTGCAGGGTGTTTAAAAGGGCATGCTTAGCTAGATTACCTTAATTGATTACACTTCCTCTATGGAAAGGTTTGCAAGATTTTATCAAATTCACGAAGCCATACTCAAGGTTATATATGTATATGTATATGTATATATATATATATATATATATATATATATATATATAATACATACACACACACACACATTGTATTGCATATTCTGCAAATAGTGAAAATAGTTTTGTTGGGCAGAACATCTTGGGCAATGACTTAATTGATAAGAGAATAATTTGAAGAGTAGCTTATCAAACAGGCTTGGAAAATTTGCGCAGAGGTAGTGAAAATAAACTGGACATCAATCATTTTTGGATTAAATGTCACCGTCGTCAGGCAAAGGCAAAGCAGGGCACAGAGGAGAAACACAGAATCAATATGAGTGTTCACAATAAAATAATTTAAACCAAAGGCCATCAGTCACATGTCTGGAAACCTTTGAGGAGGCTTTTGACTCACAGAAAGGAAGCAGCGTTATTAAAGTTGACTAAAAATAACATTTGAGGGGCAAAAAAGAGATGTTTGAAACAATGCTTGTGTTTCATCCATGAAATGTGACACACAAAGATGGAAGACATAAAAACCAACTTCATTCAGTTGTACACTGGAAGCATCGCATAGCTTTACCCTAATAGAGAAACTGATTTAATTTTGCTAAACTATAATTATAATAGTAGCTATGGACAAAAATAAGACTATCTATATGGTTCAACTGTGGTAAAGAAAACATACAAAATGTTGAAAGTGAGAAATTTTACTATGTCATCAAAAATATCAACTCAAGTTGAATTTAATGGCAGTAACATGTCTCAAAAAAGTTGCGACAGTACCAGGTTTATCATGTGTAGCCTCTTTAGAGTATATGTTGCTCTGAAATGTGGAGATACATTTCAGCATTGATGGTGCCTTTTCGGATATACAAGTTTATAGTTTGATAGGTATTAATGCACCCTCATACCATCAGAGAGAAAAGCTTTTGAGGTGAGCAATACTTCACTGAACAGTTTGCCAGTTTTCCTCAGGCTATTCAAAATGAGCTTTGGCTTAGGGGATATGTCAGTGTTTCTGGATCTTGCAACCAAACTTTTCTAATGTGGGAGTATCTTTTTCTGATAATACAGCACAGAAAGCAGCAGTTTGTGTAAAATGATGACGTAACATTTCTAAACAGTGAACATGAGCTGTATGTAACTTTTTAAACTGAACTATCGAAATAAATGAGTTTTAGATACATTAAGCCTGCTATTAAACCGCAGTCTCTGTACATCTCTGTTTGTTTTTCCCAATTCTATTAGTAAAGCACTTATACATACTCTTGGTGTCCAGCTGAGCTCGATAGTTTGTGAAGCCTTTGAGTCTAACTCTCTCGCCCAGTAGATGGAGAAACTCTTCCAGTGCAGGACCAGCTGCTTCGTTGTTATACATCTCCTCCTCGCTGCTCTGGCCTGCCATGCAGTACATCACCCCCACCTTCCGCTGGAAAGTCAGCTGTGGAGAAAACAGACTATTTCAATCCAAAGGAGAGACGGCAACAACACTTTGTAGAAATCATGACAAAGTAACTGTGTTGACATTTTAGACTAAGCTTGAGTGGGGATTTTAAGAGCAACCTTGAGTTGCTTTTTTAGTGATCATAGTGCCATTTTCCTAAGAAATTATGCTGACATTTTCAGAGTTTCAGCTTTTGATGATTGCATCGGGAAGCGTGAGCATCAAAGAGCCCGTTTTTTTCTTAAGGTTTAGTTGTGTGCGAGTGTACTTATGACACATTGCATTCACATTGTTACTTAGTATATATTCCACGTAACAGTTTATGGGAGTGAATGGATAAATCAAGCTAAACTGAATGAATAATAAATAATTCAGGGCCACAAAGAGACACCCCCTTTATGGGAAAAAAATAAAAATAAAAATTCACCCACACAAGTGATTCATAAAACTAAAAAACAAAAACGATTTGCTCACAACAGTCTACGGTTCACTTAATGGCAGGGAAGCTTCTTCAGCTGAATATAGGCTGAGTGGATCGTCTTTTGAATGAATTATCGCGGTAACAAGACGTTTGTATAATATTTCATTAAATAAATAGTAGTAATCAGATATGCATAATCAAATGGCTTAATCAAGTCAATTCATGAGGGCCAAATTGCACAATCAAACATCTAAATTTACTCAGTGTGTCTCCTTACCCCCTGCTCGTCCAGCTTCATCAGCTGCTCAGTGACCTTAGGTGTGTTCAGTGCCAGGCGTAAGCAGTGAACATTGAGCTCAGGAACGAGGTAATCCAGCACTTCTTTTAGGGGCAGACCTCGACCAAGGCCATGCTTGGATGTGGATGGTACTGCATCTTCCAGGATGGAACCCCGCAGCGTGTTCAGCTGGAGGCAGAACAAGAAAACCAGAACTGTAAGAGTCAGGGCAACAGCTTCTATGTTAATGTTAAACCAGAAAACCTTACAGTCACTTACATTAAAATTAAGGAAATCACTTGACCTACTGAAAGTAATACAATATTAAACTGTGCTTAAACATTTACACCTGTTAACCAGCTCCCATTTCCCCACAGTCAATCATTAAATGTTTGGTTACCTGCACTGCACAGTCTGATAGTCTTTGGTTTTCTTTCTGGTGTTTGCTGAGGGCAAATTATTAATTATTCATATCATACACTTCAAGGCCTAAGAGTGAAAAGACACTGTCACACTTCAAAAGCTGTTTGTCTAATTGAGAGAATATCGCAAGAACTCAATGTCCTAATCGTTTCTCTTTTCATCATGTTGATATAATCTACTTAAAGACTCCAGTTTTCTCATAACAACCAAAGACAGCATCAGAAAACATTCTGAATCCCTTTTCTGTGGTTAACATATATTTAAGCCTATATAATACCGTGGAATTATCAAAGTATATTTGTTGTGTCAGAACCAGATTTAATCTGTATTAGTAGATAAATGTTGCTTTGGTTGTTTCTCTCTTGGATCTGAGAAGTTTTAACAAAGTTTTAACTAACACAACTCTATTTCTGCTGTGTGAAGGTCAGTTCCTTGAAAATCCACAGACTATGATGAGGCCCAAAAGTCTCAGCAATCTTGCTGATTTTTCCACAAAATGTAGTTTAAAAAAAGTGACTCTGGCAGTCAGTTTTTTTCTATGCTGATACAAGAAAGTGTAGAAAACTATGTGGCTAAGGAGAGGAAAAAAATAATCTGTGTAGATTTTGCTGCTGTAGTTTGTACTATGAAGGCATCAGGGTAAAACAAGCAAAAAGGAGGACATGCATCAATAAATCAGCAGGAGTGTAGAAAGTCCAATGCCTGAGAATTTATCATGAGCAAATAAACAGAGCTAGTAGTCCACAGTGGACCCAAGGCACTTAGAAGTATCTGTGTTTTGTGTTTGCTCTGTCCAGCGTTGGTGTAAGCACACTCAGTTTTAAACAAAGTGAAGAAGAGGAGTGCTCTTAACTAGAGAGGACAGCCGTCTTTGACGCTTGATGGACACTGAGCTTTTTGTCTCTTAAATCAGGGCATCCCACTCACTCCCCCACAGACGCACACGTACCTTTATACCTGAAAAGCTCCCTACTCTGAAAATTTTAATTAGAGGGGACAGGGAGGCAAGAGAAATGAAGAAATGAAGAAAAAGAAAACATCACAGTAGGTTGTGAGTCATCTTAAAGGATTGCAGGGGCTATTACCCATGTTGTGCTTTCATACAAGAGCAACACTTTAAATTCCTCGCTCAAATCCCTTTAATCTTTTTTTGGTCTCACTTAGCTGCAAAATGGCACAGCTCAGACCTTCACAGACGAAGGCTGACAAAGATGGTGGGTGGGCGTTCAGCTCAGGGAATGATGATCTCTAGCTCTAGTATGTCTATTGGAGGAGATGGCAACGGGGTCTAGAGGGATTTACAAACCATTTCCTCAAACTGCAAACCACAGATTGAGAATTGTAAAGAGTACATTAAAAATCAGATCAAACATGCAATCATTCGAGGTGGTGTTAAGGAGTAGAGGCGGTGGCATCTTGAGCTGACAATGTTCAGCTGAAGCTTTTACATCTCCCCCAACTGGGTGCAGATTCTGTGTGTTAACTCCTACACGATCTGAACTCATAATAGCCTCTCGGTAACATCATTCAGTACAGAGTGTACTAAATATTGACACGTTTAAGTACATGAAAATTCACAGAAGCCAGAAGGAGCAGCTACCAATACAGCAAAGCCTGATGAATGCAATGCTCAGCTAGAAAAAATATCTATAACACAATTATCAATAAAAGTTCCTGGCACAAAATAAAATATGTCAGTGTACAAAGAATTGGAAGTTATGTGTCCATTTCAACTCACCTCGCTTGTTCTGATGAGGACCCTGTAATTGTATTGCTGACCATGTTCCTTGTGTTCCTCCAGCTTCTCTCTCCTCAGACTCACTGCCACTGGGCCCAAGTTCTCGTCTACCCCCAAATAGTTCCAGTGTTCTAGGAGAGAGGAAGAGGGGGATTTGAGGCAGGAAAGGCCATAAAATTATTACAGAAAAGAGAGGAGACTTCAGACTGAAGGAGAGTTTTTGAAGTATATATATATATGTATGTATGTATGTATGTATGTATGTATGTATGTATGTATGTACAATGAATGTAAAAACATAACAAGACTCTTATATGTAAAACCTAACTTTTATAGTTTTTCTATGCTGCCTACTAATTCTTATGCTTAATGCAAAAACTGAATGAATTCTGAACATTGTGCAAATTATCAGACATGTGACTATATATGGCATTTCCAACAAATGTAATTAAAGATGAGATTAGAGCCTACCTCTGAGATAGAAATACTTTCTGTAGTAATAGGCACCAAGGTCAACATGTTCCACAATATATCTTTTGGATCTGTCAGCGTTATGACTTGGCCCATCCTTGGGAGCCTCCAACACAGCCACACCAGCGTTGGTAAAATGGGTACAGAGAGTGGCATCCAAAGGTCCTTCCTCTGTGTTGCCAGAGGAACTGCTGGAGCTCCCACCACTACCTATGCTGCCTGGCTGGAAGACAAATTCCAAGAAACAAATGAAGCAAGCAAGCTATCCACCACACCATCCCATTTAATCTTTGGCAGGTTTTCAATATGGATCCGTATATTTTTGTGCATTACCAAGTTGAGAATGTGCTGATGTTGAGAAATGGTCCAGACTTTAAATTACAATATCACAGAATTTACATGTATATCTGTTCCTTGCAATACCTGTTTAGGTGGAGAGATGTTCCTCTCACCCTCTCCACCGATCTCATTTCTGAAACAAGGACAGCTGAGAACCAAATCATTGCTCTTGTCGTCACCAGGGTCCAAGGCAGGGTTGGTACTGTGAACTCCTCCTGTACCCTCCTTGCTTAGCTCCTCTTGTGAGCCACAAGGTGAGCCATAAACTCCACTCTGATTGGAAGACAGCGAGGAAGAGGCCGAGGCAGATGCAGCAGCTGCAGCAGAGGCACCGGTCGTGGTGTTCTTACGTTTGGCCCCAGATTGCCGGCTTTGGATTGCTTCATTTAGGTCGAATAGTAAAGACTGGATGTCAAAATGAGCAAAGCCTTTTTGGCACAGCCAAGGTTTAGGAGGTGGGCCACTTTCATCCCCTTTGCCCCCATCCTCAGCATCTGAGCCAGCCCTTGACGTGTCACCCTCCACCTTTACACTGCGGAGCTTTCGGAATATGGATTCTCCACCCGTTTCTGACTTTGATCTTCTTTTCAAGTGCTTCTCTCGGTCCTTCACCCGACTGGCAGGACTACCTCGGGCTGGACCTAAAGGTCCATCTGGCAGGTCCAGGGCAGCCTGCTTCACAGGAGCCACAGAAAGGAGTTCTGTTAGTCTCTCTGGAGCTGGGCTTCGCTGATCAGGGGCCTCAGAGGACTGGTATCCCTTTAACATGTCAAAGAAGCTCTCTCCTGACACCCCGTGTTTGTCTATAGATGAAGTGCTGCCATACTCACGGTGCATGGGTGTCCACCCAGAGAAGGACCAGCCCTCATTCCCGTCCCCATCCAGCTCACTGATGGTAATATCACTGTTACTGCGCTGTCGGATACGTCTCATGCCTTTGCGAGGTGAGCCCAGATAGCCATCTGGTGACAAGAAGCGATTATCCTTTCCCTTGCTTTGCATCTTGCTCTTCAGTGTGTTGTGAATGTTGCGCAGCATGGATGAGTCTTGTGGGCTTATCAGGTGACCCAGCTTGGCTGACAGATTGCTGTGGGCTTGGACGGCTGACACGTTTCCTCCTCCTCCACTGCCACCACTACCACTAGTACCCATTCCTCCTCCTCCTCCCCCTCCTAGAAGTCTTTCTCTGTCCCCACTCCCTGATCCTGAGGAGCTGGTGGTATTGGTGGAACTGGGCGAGTCCGTTTCCACAGTTATATGCCAAACGCCCCCTCCTCCACCATCTTTCCTTGGGGGCCAGTCAGCCACACGGGCCCGAACCCCCATCTTTGGGACACCAGGGTTGGTACCTGTGTTTGAGGAGGAGGAGATGTGTGCGCTCTCACTGCGAGGTGGTGGTGCTCCTCCATTAGGCAGTCGAAGGCGACGGGTATAGAATTCATCAGTGGCTGGCACAGAGCCCCCGACTGAGCGTTCTGTCTGAGAGCGCTTCAGACTGGTCATGACGACGATGGGAAAGGGTGTGGGGAGGGGAGATGGGAGGGAAAGGTGGTGATAAGGTGCAAATTGGTTTAGATATGGGTCAACATAATGAATGAAGTGAGGAGGTTCTGCAGATTCACATTTGTTTCTGCAGAAATAGCAAAGAGAGAATTTTTTTAAAAAAAAAAAGGTAGAACAGAGAATTAAATACATGGAAGTTAAACATGTTGCTTAAAAAATTAAGATGCCATACCTTTAAAAACCTAAAGCTTGATTAAAAATGTGTTGATGGTGAACTTTCACAGCTGTGGTCCCTAAAACACCATCTGTATTTGATTCATGCTAGGAGAGAACTCAGTTCATTCAAACTGGTTCCCAGAGACTGAACAGCAGCAAAGAGAGCCTGAGGAGAGACAAAAAGAAAAGGCAGAGGGACGCAGATGAAGAATGAGAAAAATGGCAATATTACAAGCCGCTGTATTAAACTCCTTTAAAAAAAAAAAAAAAAAAAAGAGACAGCTGTTCTGCATACCTGAAAAAAATTCATAACAAGGGAGGCTGCAATGTCATGTTCATAACGAAGAATATATTGATAAAAAAGATGAGATTGAGATGCAGTATATTGAGCCCATCCAATTTAACTGCAGGGTCACAGATTAGCAGCGCATTTCAGCAATGAGAGGCGCAAATCTTTGGAGTTTTTACCTGTAATTTCTGCAACAGGATGTGAAAACCGCTATGCGTTGACTCCATATGTTACACAGCTTCCCAGTATTTCAATACTAATGCTGGCTAAACTCTAATATTTCATTTTTACTCGAATGCATTAAAAAAAAAAAAAAAAAAAACGTGATTAGTTTCACTGTAGAGCTAGTCAGTCGTTTGTTAGCCTGTTAGCTCATTTATCAAACTTCCTGGCACGCATTGCGGTCTCTCTTTAAAATCAACTGCAAAAGTTAAAATATTTTATCATACTTGAGGAAAATTCAGGGGGGGAAAGAAAAGTTTGTGCAAAGTTTCACACGTCTAAAGGGGATTATAGGGATTCCCACAGGAATGAATGGACTTCTGGTTGACTCGCATACAAACTATTTTTCGCACTTAACGTTTTTTGCATCCAACAGTATCTAAATGTTCAGTGTCAGAGCTTAGAGAGTCACCTTCGAGTGCATTTGTTCTTAAGGGCTTCGTGCGTCCCAGATCAACACTTCCACACATGTAAGCCATAATATGCAGTCATATACATGTCATGCAGTCAGCGTGACATGTATTGCCTTGTATACTTTTCCACAGAAAGGGCTGCGGCTTCAGGTTGTCTCACTATGTGATGTCCTAGTTGAGTGCCCATAATGTGGCACCACCTCTCTCCTAAAACAGACTTTGTGTCACCATGGAGATAAGCAGTCATGTCGAGGGCATTTTCTGTAAGAGAGAGTGAGTGTTAGCGTGTGAGAAAGTGAAGAAGGCGATTGACTCTTCCCCTTCCCATACACCTGGCTATGAGCACTTTAGACTTTGATTTACCGGCACCTGGTTTGTGGATCAACATAGAAGCCTGGTTGTTTTGGTAGAGACTACAGCATGTCTGCAGTCACGTTGACCCATCTTGAGCGACATGTGTGTCATTTTGCCTTTTAAACCCGGAGAGACGCATTTGTTGCATAAACATTTTCAAGATACACCATTTCAATTTGAAAAAAAAAAAAAGATAAACATGAAGCCAAAGTTAGTAACATACATTAAAAGTTGAAGATTTCGGAAAAAGAAAGGGGGGAAAAAAAGAGCTTTTGTGTTATATTAATGTAGTAGTTAGGGGCCTGAATGGTAAATATCACACAAAATATAACCAGCACTGTCGAGATTGTGCCTAAATGAAGCTTTGTGGAACGTCAACATATATTTGACCATTATCTCATTGACAGTATCTCTTTAAAAGACTAATGGAGCCATTAATGTTGTACATCTCATCTATGAAAAGAAAACATTGAGCTGACCCTGTGAAAAAGAGGCGATGTATTAATTTGCAGTTTTGACCCCAGGTGCTTAGGGCACTACAGAGTCTTCTCTACTCGATTCACAAACAATGAACGGATAGAACAGGTCTGTCTGAGCAGCATGACATCCTTGCCTGTGGTTCAGTCTTCAGCTTGAAATACACAAGTATTTCATGCATAACAGCTTCAAATTTAAAAAGAAAATCTTTACCCATTTCACAGCAAATTGTTGTAAGTGTGTGGTAGTCTGACTGGGTGATTTCCATTCCATTTACAGAAGTACATTGGTGGAGCAGTTTTCATACCCTAAAGAGGTCTCACAGCCTTCTCTAAACTGTGTTGGAAAAAAATAAGCTGTGAAATCATTTTTTCAAGCTCACAAGCTTTTGTGTCAGTTGTACGCTCACCTTTGGAGCAAAATAAACCATTCAATGTATTCTGAAAGGAGCTTGTGCAACTCAACATGCATGAATATAGATGAACCCCGTCAAAGCTTTCACTTCACAGCAAATATAAGCACACAACAGGCATTTCTCCTACCAAATGTAGACTGGTGGTTCAGCCTTTTTTTTAAGCTCTTTCAGTGGCTCCTTAAACAAAACAATGACTGACACAAAGAGACAAACACAGAATTTAAAGAAAGAAATATGCAAGGTTGGATAAAGTGGTAAGCAATGGGTTCTTTTACATTTTAAAATAATGGTTCACTCCATCACACACAAAGGTGATTTGTTTCCAGACATCCATACACTTTACAGTTCCTGTCAGTACAGACACAATAAGGCTACAGACACTCTTTTAAGGACACAGTCACACCCACTGTTCTCTCTCTTTCATGCACTTAAACTCCTAAGAGATGGTTTGTCTAGTAGACTGGAAAGCTGTTGAACTGAGTAGTTGCATGCTCATCCACAACAATCATTCTGAGCACTTATTACAAAAGAAAGTGCAGAACCTACAAACTGTGACAGACTTTGGAGGTCGCCAAGGCTGAATTCTTTTTTTCTAAATAGGGGCAAACTTTAATTTTGCCATCTCGAACACCACGCAAGCAAGAGATTATGTGATGACCTTGTAAAAAAGTGCCAGAACTATTCATAGAAACTGCTTCATTTACATAATATCTACTACGTAAAGTGTATACACAAAGAAACATTCATTTTGAAGCTTTATACAAATGCTGTATAAATAATTGCAGATATTCTATTGTTAAACTGATTACGATCAGTTGTGTACATTAATTATATCTCTTTTTCATTATTTTTAACATGCATGATTTAATGCATGAGTGAATAACCTGTCCATTTGGCCTGTCCACAATGGAATATGGAAATGTAGAGAAATCAAAACAAGATACAAATGACAGAGAGTTCCACATTATTGGTGCCTTTAAAAGTCATCAAGAAAAGCACACATGGTAATATTTTAGCCCTTTCCCCACACAAACCCCATTAAAATGACAAGATTAGAAGTCAAACAGTAGCAGCACAGCGCTTCAAATTGTTTTGAGCCAATGATGCCTCTGAACTCAAACTAATGGTGTTTTCCAAATAACTACCTGCAGAGTGGCCTTTCTCTTCTCCCAGAGGATTGGGTAGTACTATTTTAATGAGTTGGAGGGAATGAGAAGAAACTGTGAAAAAAGGAGGAAGAGCTGGAGAACAGAGTAAGCGGGGGGGGAATGATTATATTGTGTGTAAGGATGGGAGACTGCGAATTGAAACAGATGAGTGTGGCATTGCACATCTTTCTGCAGTCGCTGAGGACCAATTACACTGACAGATACCCAGTAACCTTTAGCAGTGTCTAAATAAGTTTGATTCCTGAGGTAAATAGGGAGCATCACTGCTCCTTGCAGCAAACTTTTGCTGAGGTTGTCCGTGTAGAAACTGTTTACGGAGGAACTTACTTTCTTCTTGCGTAAGACAGCAACGCAATGAAACTTTTGCTGAGGTATCCTATCGAGTATTTAAAGAAACAAGTCAAAGAGTGTGGCTTTAAAAGCCCATCCATATAGTAGGGAAAAATAATGTTGCAGGATTTCTAATAAAACAAAGAAATGGTGAAGTCTCATAAAACACATTATTGTACAACTACAGATTATTTCCCTTTGCCTTACCTTGAAGTCAAGCTGAGAGTGTTTGGTAAATGATCTGCACTTGTATGGTGTTTTTCATCCTCTGAGGTGCTCAAAACATTAAACAATGCTTCTCTCACACACACATGCAAAAAATTACGAGAAAGATAACATGAAAGGTGCTTGACACCAGGAGCAACTCTGGGTTTAGTGTCATGTTATTCCATTAAACTGACCAACAACCTCAATTCCAAAAAAGTTGGGATACTAAAGGAAAATATGAATAAAAATAGAGTGCGTCGTTTTGCTGATCTCACAAACCGACATTCTATTTACAAAAGAACACACAAAACATAAAATGTTGAAAAATATGCAATTCATTCATTTGTGAAAAATATAAGCTGATCTTGAATTTGATGGCAACACATATCTGTTTTATATAAGTGATGGGGGGGTGGAGCCTATCCCAGGTGCTATGAGGTGAGAGGCAGGGTACTCCCTGGACAGGCTGCCAGTCAATTACAGATCACAGGGCCAACAAATGAGACAAACACCCATGCATGCTCACACTCAATTAAGAACACAGAGAAAAACTGTTCTGTGTTCAGACAAATCTAAATTTTTATCTTTGCATCCTAACTTTGCAGAATTTGGGTTGCACATTTGAGCTATATTTTCACTCCACATCATTACATAGAATACTAAACAGAATGCCCTCATATTTCTACTCTCACCATATTTTCAAATACTTGTCAGCTGCAGGACTTTTACGCTCACTGAGACGACTGTAGTGAAATCCATTTCAACTTCCACTCGGTAAAATTGGCAGTCCCTATATAAGCTTGCTACGTGAAAACTACTGTCTTCTCTCATGGAACCTGGTGATAAAATCTATAAATCTTTCTCGAGGATGATGTCATTGTAATTGTCTGTATAAGCACTCAGTCAGGCGACCATGTCCTCATCGTTAGTAGTCTTGAGAAATGACATATTTCACTTTAGGTCTCTAATTTCTTATTCGTGTACAAGTAACTCCTCATTTCACATTTTTCAGCTGAAAGGCTTTGGACTAATTATAATGCCCAGAGTTTTAATCAAATTAAACATTTTAATTATGTCTAGCAGTTATGTTGTCAAGAAATCTTCCACTGAAATTACAGCTTCATTTCTGCTTCTTACTGAATTAGAGGAATAAGAGACAGTTAATTTCATAAGGCTAATAATTCATGTATTGCCAAAAAAAATAAAGGAGGAATCTACTACTGAGCTCCAAGTCTGTGCCATTACTCTCAGTGCTGCTTTTCAAAAAGAAGTCATTAACATTACTGCTTACCATTGTTCAAAATGCTACTGTCTGCCAGGGTATAAGGTTGTTGTCACGCAGCACAGGTGTGCCGGGGCCCACAGCTGTGGGACTATGAATCTGCTCCAGTGCACAGTGAGTCATGCACACCTGAAAATTACAGAGCCAATGAGCTTACTGACTAACTGAGTGACAGTGATGCACGCTGAGAAGAGCCAGTCCCAAGGTCTTTATATGGGTGTACCTCAAGTTAAAATACCAAAACCCTGCACTGTACATTCTCTTCTTTCTTCTTTGCAAATTTCAAGACAATTGCTGAATGAATAAAAGATCAGTTTTCAATCAGCCTGTATTGTGTTGAAAATGGATAACAAATAAGCTCCACGTTGCAATCACAGGACAGATAAATAATGACAGAAGAGTAGAAGCCAGACAGTTAAATATGAAGAAATAAGGCTAATAATTAGGCTAATAAATCTATGACAATTATACACCTATTTCCCCAGACAGACGTCATTACCACATCGACAGGTGAGTCAAGTCCCGTCATGTTTTTGTGATTCCTGACAAAACATGCTACCTTATGTCTAAATGGCTTTCACAAGCTCACCACAGAAACCATTTCTGTCCCAGCCCAAACTACCATCTGTTTTAAGATCCTTTGGACATGACGAAAATAAATAGATGAGCAACTCCGGAGTAAAGCCAAAGGGTGAAAACACTGACTGAAACCTGGACAACATGCCCTCTTGACCACCTCATGTCTAAACGCTGCTGAGCGAAGGTGTGGCGAGACTTTAACACCACCTATTATGCAATGAGTCTGAGGGAAAGAAAACAAGCGAGATCCAGAGTATGACTCAGACACTTGGTGTGAACTTCCATGTGTCTCTTTCCCTGTCTCGCACAACAATAACACAAATTGCCCAGATGACAAATATTGCATCACATTACTTTTCTCACCCACATCATCTTTAGCAGGCTCAGCGACATTAGAGGCTCTCAGTTTTCAGCTGGTTTAAAAGATGTGCAGACAAGGAAGCAACGTATTCAGTCATTTTCAAACTTTAACAAGTATCTAGTATATGCAGAAAGATACAAAGTAGTAATAAATGCAGTTCACAAGGACATCAGCAGCCGAGTGTTCAGTTCCAAGATTGTCCCAAAAAGTAGAATTGTTGAAGAAAAATGCGAGTACACCAAACTCCTTGTGTACTAAAACGCACCCCCAGCAGCTGGTCCGACTAAATGCTACAGAGCCATTTAAAAGACAAACAGCTTTTTATCTCTGAGTGTACATGTGGAAATGCCAAGCCAAGACACGGTGGGGAGATAAGGGAAAAAAAAAATAAAATCAGACAAAAATTCTCTTTGAAAGCCGGCAGGCAGCCTAAAGTATTTGAGTTTTAGCTCAGAGCCTTTCAAAGTGAAATTGTAATTGTGTGGAAAGATAAACGTGGATTTTTTTTTTTCCTTCTTCCTCTGCAGAGTTTGACAGTGGGGTGGGGTCTGCTCTCTGGCTCACTGAAATGTAATGTTTTTTTTGTTGAGTGCTCTGAAGTCTGCCGTTGTCTTTTTCTCTCGAGTGTGAAATTGTTGAAATTTTGTTCTATGGCACTTGCCGATCCCCAACCACGACAGAATGGCAATCGAGGTAGTGGGAGGAGATGAGCGTAGAGATTTGAGTGATGAGGTGGCTGTATGTATGCTTATGTGAATGCGTGCGTGCATGTGTAATGATAGTTAAAAAGAAATGGCTGTCAGTTTTTGTGAGAAAGATTTTATACATGAAATAATATCAGCGTCTTTATAGTCCCTCAAAAACATCACACAATAACTTTGAAACACTTATTCGGAGTTTCCTTTTCAAACAACTCCTCATAGCGGGTAAGGATACAATCTGCTCTGAACCAGAGAGCTGCAGTCAAGGTTCTTATCGGATTTGTTAAGTCTTACACATGTACTCTTTCAATCCCTATCAACACTTCACTTTGGCAGCAGCTTTTAATTGCCTCATTAGCCCACAGCTGTTTGTGAAGGACTGAGTCACTAATAGGACACATCTCATTTCCATTTTGCGACACATTTTTTTCATAACTCAATTGACGTTTGTTTTAGTTTAATTGTTGCTATTCATCAAGGACTTCTGCCTTGGAGTTTTACCAGCACTGGCATATGCATCTGATTTATAAAAGACATGAAAAGAAATCTTACCTGGACAAGTTAAAAGACTCCTGCGATCATTGTCGTCTGGATCTCGTGGACAGAAAAAGCATCTGAAAAAAGGAAAGATTGAATGACTCAGGATATTTTGTAGCATAGCAGTACAAAACCAATGCATTTCAGGTGCAGCGCGAGTCACAAACTTCAGTTGGGCAGGATGTTTTACAGGTTTTGTACATGTCCACTCATGCAGGCAAAGTCGCCATGATTCACCTTTAGGGCCAACCGGCATTTGGTTCTCTCTGATTTTACTGAGATTGGATTTCTCACAGTGGCTCTCTGGTGGTCAAAAGCCCCCATCATAGAAGACAGACCCCTTTCATGAGTGTTCAAATTTCAATTATTTGGTTTGATATAAGCTTTTGCATTAACAGCTTTAATGATGTCTCTTCCTATGGGAAAAATAAGTGGTTTATGTGCAACTTAGTGTACAATAACTGAGGTACAAAACAGCATGAAAAGCACAGGCCTTTCAACTCCATCCATCCATTGTTCCCACAGCTAATGTTTCTAGGTCGCGTGATCTCTGATGAATCAGATCCATACTTCCGATTGCCTCCATGACAAGCTGATCTATTATTTACGTAAGCAGAGAGGTTTTTGACGAGGGTGAGAAAAGGATGGTTAGTAAGAAACGTAGAATGATTTTCCCTTCAGGCTCTTTGGTTATTCATAGACCAGTAACAGTGATGTAACCATGTTACCTCACTATTATCACTGTCCTCCTATCATTGAGTTATGCTCATTTGAGGTGTCAATTTCATATGTAGTCCTTTGTGCACAGACAACCTCTCAACTGGGAGAAACATTTATCGTAAAATGGTGCATTTACTTTCAATACCACTCCAGAAAAAAACAAAGATAGCCTAACATTTGTGCTGACTGTTCCCGCTGATTTTTAAGAGTTAAGGATTTCATGGTGAGATCTGTAACAAACATGTTTGGCCTCAGACTGTAATGTCCTATTAAATCTAGTTAATAATAGTACTTTCAGTGTTTATTGTAGCTGGTGCAGTTTTGATGCGTCTCTGAGGCACAACAGCCAGAAAAATAGTTATTTTACAACAAACTTGTGAGCATACAACCACTTTTTTAAACTTGTGCATCAGGTGTCCTTTAAAAAATGTATCTCCTAAATCCCCCAAAACATGGTGCATTTTTAAAGCCAACGCATGCTTTGGCTGATGATATCTGAGATCTGTCCTGTTAGCCTTCAGGAAAAATAAGCAGAGTCAAGATGTTTATCCTGCCTGTTACTTATCTGGTCAGCCAGGTGTTGTAGCTCCTCATTAGCACATGCCTGAGGTGAGATGACAACCACAACCTAAATAAATGAGGTGAACTGTGGCCATGAAGAAAAGGCTTTATTACTATGGAAGTTGTTTCCGAGTGGAAACTGCATATAATCTTGAAAATAGGCATATTCAGACATTTAATTAAAAATATATTAAGTTTGTAAGAAAGATGTTTAACTTACAGCGAGCAAATTGTTTTTTTATTTATTAATAAGACTACAACATAATAATTTCCCTACAAGGATTCATGAACAAACTGTTATACTGAACTGTAGAGTTAGTTGGGATGGTCAGAAATTGTTTCCCAATTATGATGGTTTTAAAAAAATATTGTGTGAATCTTCTTAATACTTGCAGACTTCCCCTGAAAAACGCATGCAGTCACACCTTATTCCCTCCTGAGTGTCTTCATAAGACAATAAATAAATGAAGAGCAGAGAACATGGATCCACTCAGGCACACAGATAGTATGAAGGTTTTATCTGAGATATTCCAATCCATTTACCATCAACCTCCAGTGCCTAAAAATAAGCAACTGAATCTAACCAAGCTGCAGGCATCACATTTGAAAGATACTATTTTGGCTCTTCAGATTCAGAGAGATTTGGCAGTTGCTAATATTCAGCTTTAGCATCTCTACACTGCCAAATACTTTCTAGTATTGAAAGAAAATATAAGTTACAACGTAATAATGATTATTTAAAGCGTACACATTGCACCTGTGAAGACAAGTGAATTAAAGCTCAATAACTTTTGCTGATTAATATCTTGTTTATCACGTTGTGTCTGTAATTCCTCTTTATGACAATTAGTCCTCATTGGGGTATGTAAAAGTTGAGATGTCAAGCAGATAAAATCCCGTGATCTTCTGTCGAAGTCTTCTAAATACAGCTGCTGAACTCTTGTTGAATTCTAGATATGAAAGTCCAGTAAAATTAATCATTTTTGGACCCATCACGATCACTGGAAAGATATCAGCTGATACTCATTCAACTATTCTCAATGACAATGTACAAGAAAGAAATTCAGACTGATATGTCATGGCACAGGGTCCACGCGCACGTGCATGTTGGTGCACCTGAGTTGCTGCTGTATACTGCAGAGCTTGCAAACTTTCCGGTTTCACTCCTGTGAATAAACTACATTCTTCAATCAAAAAGCCTCCTGCAAATTAAGGTAAGATCAGAAACCACATTGCTTTGATCATCCAGAGAAATTACATTCTATAAGCAAGTTCTTTCACCTGAAGTTTGGGCTCTGGAGCCCAAGGTCTTAAATTTGACCTTTAGCAGGATAAACAATTATATAGCTGTGTTTACAGCACTAAATTATATGAAATATTCTTAGATACAGGACTGAGCTGTCCTCTCCTCTCATCTAAAATGTGAGTAGCTCATCTGATCAACCCTTTTAGAGATTACTGATCAAAACAATACTGCTAAAAACTTACGAGTGGTTGGTAAATTGGAGCACTGTTAGTGACTAAGATGAGGATTTTTGTGCATTGATGCTTTAATATTCAGTATAAAACCACTATGCCTTTGAAGATATTTCCTTCGCTCCTACTTGTCAGGGCTGTTTGAAAGCTGGTCTGGCAGTTAAAAATGCAACAGTTAAGGTGAAACGTGGCACCAACACTAACATTTTTGCACATTCCATTGCATTTATAAGAGAGTAAAGTGCCATCAAAATATTAAGGCATATTCTCAGCAAAAGGCTCAGTCGGCAGTGCTCAGACGGCAGCAATGAAGCCGTTCATCTTCTGCAAGAGTCGCCTCCGCAACAGCACAGAGAGCCCTCTAATCTGTGCCAATCAGATGACGCTAAACAACCATTTGTTGTTGAATTGGGCAGCCGAGCACGCCCCCCCCCTCATTTCAACAACCACTGCGGACCCCAGCAAATAGCTCCCAACGTAGCAAAAGCAGGCACAGCAGTGAGGATGACAGAAATAGCAGAGTGGTGAATAATAGAGAAAAAGAACTGTGGTGTAATTAACATGGTGGCTGGGGGCTGATGTACTGCAGAGAGATAAAGAAAGGGAGAGAAGGGAGGATGCTGAGAAAAAGGATGTAAAGAGATACGCAGGGAAAAGATGAAAAGGTAAATTAATTAATGAGCAGCTCGTTTCAGAAAGGAAAATAGTTTTGGAAGAAAAACAATGATGGAAATGCCACTTAGAGAAACAGTTGAAGTTACAGAGTAACCCAAACTGTCAACCGTCAAAGAAGTAAAATGTAATTAAAATCCTGGTGATTGTCAGCAACACTGTCATGCTCGCATTATTTAAAATGATGCAAGGACTACTCACAGTATGTACACACTGAAAAAAATCTGTGTCAACAAGCCTGCAACATGTATGTCCATAAAAAAATCTGCTAAACATGTCATTTACTGATCCATCACAAAATATCAATGCACAACGGTTAAGAAAAAGAGAAACGGAAACTAAGATAATTACTCATTTCACAGCAGCAAGTACTGTTTTAATCATTTCAAATCTGTGATGCAAGGATTTTCTTTGGCAACTTCATGGTACATTTAGATTCCTATGGAAAGTCCACAGAGTGAATACTGCCTCAAAGCACATGTGACTCCTTTAACCACAGAGATAAAGTCATGGATATCATCCATGAGAAGAGTGCTGCAGGTTTCCAAAATGGCGCAGCTCTGCGTGGGCAACAGTTAGCTGAAACAGCACTGCAGTAAGAGGGGAGTGAGTAGGACTGTGAACAAAAGCAGCTCAGCCTTCAATACTTGCTATGTGTGGTATGGAGGCATGAGGACAGAGGGGGTTCCACAGACGTGTAGAAAAGGTGAGAAATGAAGGACATAGAAAATAACTTGTTAGGGCAGTGCGTTTGAAGAATGATGACCGTAAAGTTCTACATATTCCTGCGTGAGCTCTTGATGTTGGAGTAAATCCACAATGAGAGATTTTGCTATTTTATACCCACGCTCAAGAGTTTTACCCAAAGAAAGTGGTCAGACAGTTAGAGTTTTCTGGGGGGGGGGGAAGGGACAGTGTGATTTGACATGAATTGTCGCTGATTGGACTGGTGGTCCAACCTTTGAACCGGAAGGACAACACAGCCAGACAAACAGAAACAAACGAACATGTCATAAACGTGAGAGCTATGCACTTTATACAACATTTTTATGAACTAATTTATCACTGTTTTGTATAATGTGACCCCCTGGCATTGTATTGTATTTCCTTAATGTTCTGTGTTTTCACTAATTGTAACGTATGACTTATCAATAAAGTTTGCTTTAAAAAAAAAAGAAAAATTAAAATACATAAATAAATAAAATCGATACTTTATCAGGAAACGAAATATCGATATATATCGCAGTATCGATAAAAGTGCTCAGCCCTAAATAAAAGAAGTTGATGTGGGGGTTTTTTTTATGAAAATCTATTAGAGCCTAGAGACTGCACTGGAACAGTTTTGTTCGCGGGTTTTGAGAAATTTAACATTAGATGCGGCTGCTGACATAATGTACAACACAAGCATCATCATTCTGATATTTAAACAGGAAGAGAAAGATGACTGCAATGTCTCATGTAACTACTCACTGGTGACATGTTCTCACTGAGCAACATGAGACCATTAGGTGCTCGTGTTAACTTGTCACTCTGGAAATACTATAGTGTGATCAGTTCAATGCAGTTTAAGAGTAGCAAAGTAATTATGCATGACGTGAAAAGGTGCTTGCAAGATATAATACAGACTGGAGAAAAAACAGGAGAAAAAAAAGCAACAGGAACTACATTCAAGTAGCCGTTTACGTCTTGTAATAAGATGAATTAAAATAAGGGTCAAATACAGTTGGCTGCAAAGTGAAATGAATATATAGAAAGGGGACCCTGCTCCTTCCTGTTACTTTTAGAGCCAGGGCTGAGCCAGCATGTGCTTTTCCCAAGGAAGCTGTTTCACATTCTAACAGGATACACATCTCAGCCACTTCCTGCTTCCCCTGAGGAAGCGAAATGCGAACGGGTGAGCCAGTCACACTCAAGACTCAAGTCTGGATGAACATGAACTTCCAAGAAGGGAGAGAAAAGAAAGAAAAGAAAAGAAAGAAAAACACTCAAAAACAGGTTCTGAATTACTTCCATAAACAGAAGATCATCTGCTTAAGTGTTGTGGTATCTTAACACTACTCTGCTGTTTTTCTAACACATACTTTGTTTACATTAGAACAAGCATGTGTGAACTGATTCATTGTTTAACTTTTATTTACTTTTTATAACAAATGCTTTTAAACGGCGCTTTTGAAAATCTAAGGCAATTTGTGGCATCTGCTCGGAAGATGCTAGTTAAATACACCCACACAAACACAATAAAAACAAACTAACAGACAAGCATTACCTTCTCTTGTTTGCCAAATACTCTTGTGTATTATTTTATCCATGTAAAGGCATATCTGTATTGCACTTTTTTCCTCCTTAACATTCAAGAAATTCCAAGCACAAAGCTTCAGAAGATGATCTAAGACAGCATCCCACATAGCAGACATGTCATATCTTTATACTTAGTCATGATGAAAACACACTGCAACGAGGAGCTCACGAGTGATAATAGTGTTGCCTAAAGGCCGGAAAAAAAGTCCAGCAACAAGCATTTAATTTTCCAAAGCAGCATCTCTGTCTGGATCACAGTCATTATCATAAAGTGTCAAAGGCGGAGGTAGTCGAGAGTAAGATCGGCATTCAACATGATACACCAATTTGCTGAAATAACACTGAACAGCAATGGCCCGTGGTTGCTCTGAGACTATTGTTAAAACCTATACACAGCTCAATAAGTTGCAGCATTTGCACTTGGACTGCTGCTGACAGGTGGGCAAAGGTTTCTGCCCAATTACAGCAAGAGACGGATGAAGCAGGATGAAGACAAACCACAAGACCAGACCTAATGAGGACGTGGTATGATTGCTGCGGGACTCAATTGTGCCCACAGCACGGCTATTCGATTGGTACAGAATGGCCAGAATGAAGTAGCAGAGAGAGCGACAGAGTTAGAGGGAGAGAAAATCAAAGTGAGAAGGATTGATTCCTCACTAAATGTGAGAGTATGTGGGAGGATATGAGAAGCTGAGACTGAAAGTGGGAAAGGGTGAGTAGTCAGTCCATCAAATCAACTATGTTTTCACTCTCTCTTTGAACTGCCATCTAGCCAAGCATCCATCCATGATGGCAGCATCCACAAAGAAATAAGCCATCAAATCAGTCTCTCTACATGCAAGCACATCCAAGTCTTTAACGCAACCTCTTGTGCTTTTTCTGCATCATTTGCTTGAGGAGCAACAAAACTGGGAAAACAAGGCAAACGTATGGCAGGAAGAGAGTGCTCTTTTCAAAGAGAATCTATTTCCAATAAGGGTAGATTTAAATAGAGGACTTAAGACCCCCTTAAATAAACAAAGAAAGTGATATACAACCCTTTGCTATCCTGTGAGATATATTACAGTAAATGGTACCTTCACCTATTGTGTCCGTTTACCCAACCCAACATGTAATTGTTGTAAAAAGACCAAAAATCCAACAAATCAAGTGTATGTAGATGGATGTGAAGGTCAAATATTAGCCTGAAGCTAAAGCATAGTCCATATTTGCCATGAATTACATCCATTAGCACATAAAACAATGAGATTTTTGCTTCACCACTTTAGCACCAAAGACTATTGTAGAGCATTTCTTACAAAAATAAAGAACCATTTCTGGAATTTTTATGAGACATCTTTAAAAATACACTGCAAATCTGAACTGCATCTTTACTCTTAAACAGCTTGAGTGATCTTTAAGGTTTATATTACAAGAAATCTCTTAATTTTATTGACAATGGCATTACTTTGGGATCCCGGTAGCTTTTAATGAAGGTTTTCGGTTTCATCTCCATTTCATTATATTCCATTCTTTCTATTATAAGCGTTTTTCTTTCACCCTCCCCACCATTTCTCAATCTTTCTCCATTTTTCTCCCCCTCATACATGTGTGAATATAGTAATGTCTGTATGTGTGTGTGTGTGTGTGTGTGTGTGTGTGTGTGTGTTTGTGTGTGTGTGTGTGTGTGTGTGTGTGTGTGGGAGGAGAGGAGAGCAGCATTGCTGGCTGAGGAGGAGGTGAGACCGATAGAAAAATAAGCGATAGAGAAATACTCAGAGAGAAGCAGAGAATGTATTAAGACAAAATATGCCGTTTCAAACTCCTTTCACTAGTTTTATTTCAAAGCAGACCACTCTGTGTTTTTGCATTCTATACCAATAGTTTTAAACAGTATATTGCAACTTTTTGTTATTACTAATATCAACATATCAACAACATTAGTGGATCATTTACAAGTGAGGTAATGCAGAAGAATGTGTCTGTTGATATGAAAAATAAGGGAGTGATTCATTCTAAGGAGGTCACTCTTTCAACATACACACCAGATAAACATGCACAATCACAGGTGGTTTGATGAGAAAACACCTCAAGTAAAAGTGCAAAAAAAAAGTGAACATTTTGCAGTTACTGGCACTTCTAGTTTACTTAAAAGCAGTGAAAACTTTACTTATTAAGCAATTTCATAATATGGAACCCCAGAACTGGACTAATGGGTTTAAATTTCCATGTTTGTGTAAGAACTCGAGCAGCTACTTTCTGAATTCGTTGAAGTTGCCCTACTGATTATTTGGATAATCCTTCAAATGAGGAGTTACAGCAGTCCAACCTGCTCACTGTGAATGCACGAATGCACAAAGTTAACATCACACTAAAGGCAAGTTAGTCAATAAATTAAAAAACAACATGCCATAATACACGTAAAAAAAAAAAAAAAAGAGAGATAGACAAAAACTAGGAAAACAGACCGGCTGCTGTGTGAAAAAAAATCTGGTGTGTGAGCATGACAGTAGATAAAATTATCCTCCAACAGGGTATGACACATATGAGAACAGAGTTTGTCTGCAGTGCAGCTGTCTGCACCAAGGCCAAAACAAAAGTTCAACTTCCATTGCAGGTGCTGCCTGGCTCTTCTGGCTCTCTGCTGTGCAAAGTTGTCCATTACATTATCAGATTCAGTGGGCAGGCCTAACTCTTCTTTTTCTCACTCCTTTACAGCCATCTTCTGACATGTTCTTTTGTTTTGGTCTGACACTTTTTGTCAGTTTCTGTCTTGCCGTCTACTGAGGGAGGCTTGCTGAAAAGTCCTGCACATGTCTAAAAATACACATGGCAGTAATTGTCTTGTCCAAATGCAGTTGCATTAGTTGCATATATGGTATCTATACCTGTGACTGGTGCAGAAATTATTGCAAGGTCTTAGGCTCCAGTCACCCAGCATATTTTATGGAGAGAAGTGGTTTTCCTACCCTGAACTCCATTTTTACTGAGAATATTTCTTATGATGGATACCTTTTACTAAGCAAAGGTATCTGCAGGTGTTTCTCATATACCCTCGAGCTCCTTTTCACCTTTTTCCAAGTCTGTGTTGTGACCTTGCAGAATGCCTACTAATAAATAGAGCATTAACAGTCCTGTATTCCCTGAACATGTGGACCATTTTTCCCATAAACACCCACATCTGAGGGAGTACTTTTATGGCATTTTCAACAACTGAAGCATGGTTCACGCCAACCAATATGTACCAAGAAGAAGAGGATAGAGAGGAACTTTGTCAGAAGCCAGACTTTCATGCTTCTATTAAAAGAGAGGAGCACATCTACCATAAATGCTTCCAACTGCCTCCAAACAGCTTTTGGACAAGTCATGAGTAGAGAAGTTACTAAACTTTATAGCCTCGGCTGGGAATGATTACTGAATGCATTTAGTCTTTAATGTGGTATTTGTTTAGTCTAATTTTGTACAAACCACATTCAATAGAGAACCTATATCATTGAAATTCTAGAAGGTTTGGTGGAAATAATGGCACAAACGATAACGGATAAAAATGTCTCTGTATTTGTTCAACAGCATTGTAAAAAATGAGGCCTTATGTCATGTATGAGCTCTGTATCAAATGGGCAATCATTTCAAGAAGTTGAGGTTTTTTTTCAAAAGAAAAAGCACAATAGAGTAAACATTAACAATGGAAACATCCCTGTGAATAATTTAACTTTAGTTTTTGGACAGAAAACCATCACATTTAGCCAAAAAAGTTAGATACTCACTGATGATCTGAGTGTGTTGTCACAGCCAGTGAACAGCAGATGACACAGGTAAAGCTGAAACAGACAAAGGTAAACCGTAAACCTGAAATAGACACAGGTAAACATGAAACAGACAATGGTAAAGCTGAAACATACAAAGGTAAACCGTAAACCTGAAATAGACACAGGTAAACATGAAACAGACAATGGTAAAGCTGAAACATACAAAGGTAAACCGTAAACCTGAAATAGACACAGGTAAACATGAAACAGACAATGGTAAAGCTGAAACATACAAAGGTAAACCGTAAACCTGAAATAGACACAGGTAAACATGAAACAGACAATGGTAAAGCTGAAACATACAAAGGTAAACCGTAAACCTGAAATAGACACAGGTAAACATGAAACGGACAAAGGTAAACCTGAAACAGACAAAAGTAAAGCTGAAACAGACACAGGTAAACCTGAAACAGACAAAGGTAAACCTGAAACAGACAAAAGTAAAGCTGAAACAGACAAAGGTAAAGCTGAGACAAACACAAGTAAAAGCTGAAACAGACAAATGTACAGCTGAAACAGACACAGGTAAACCTGAAACTAACAGGTAAACCTGAAACAGACACAGGTAATCCTGAAACATACACAGGTAAAGCTGAAACATACAAAGGTAAACCGTAAACCTGAAATAGATACAGGTAAACATGAAACATACAAAGGTAAACCGTAAACCTGAAATAGATACAGGTAAACATGAAACATACAAAAGTAAAGCTGAAACAGACACAGGTAAACCTGAAACATACAAAGGTAAACCGTAAACCTGAAATAGATACAGGTAAACATGAAACATACAAAGGTAAACCGTAAACCTGAAATAGATACAGGTAAACATGAAACATACAAAAGTAAAGCTGAAACAGACACAGGTAAACCTGAAACATACAAAGGTAAACCGTAAACCTGAAATAGATAAAGGTAAACATGAAACATACAAAAGTAAAGCTGAAACAGACACAGGTAAACCTGAAACATACAAAGGTAAACCGTAAACCTGAAACAGACACAGGTAAAGCTGAAACAGACAAAGGTAAACCTGAAACAGACACAGGTAAACCTTAAACCTGAAATAGACACAGGTAAACATGAAACGGACAAAGGTAAACCTGAAACAGACTAAAGTAAAGCTGAAACAGACACAGGTAAAGCTGAAACAGACAAAGGTAAAGCTGAAACGGACAAAGGTAAAGCTGAAACAGACACAGGTAATCCTGAAACAGACAAAGGTAATCCTGAAACAGACAAAGGTAAAGCTGAAACAGACACAGGTAAAGCTGAAAGACACAGGTAAAGCTGAAACAGACAAAGGTAAAGCTGAAACAGACACAGGTAAAGCTGAAACAGACACAGGTAAAGCTGAAACAGACACAGGTAATCCTGAAACAGACAAAGGTAAAGCTGAAACAGACAAAGGTAAAGCTGAAACAGACACAGGTAAAGCTGAAAGACACAGGTAAAGCTGAAACAGACACAGGTAAAGCTGAAACAGACACAGGTAAAGCTGAAACAGACAAAGGTAAAGCTGAAACAGATACAGGTAAAGCTGAAACAGACACAGGTATTCCTGAAAGACAAAGGTAAAGCTGAAACAGACACAGGTAAAGCTGAAACAGACACAGGTAAAGCTGAAACAGACACAGGTAAAGCTGAAACAGACACAGGTAAAGCTGAAACAGACACAGGTAATCCTGAAAAAGACAAAGGTAAAGCTGAAACAGACAAAGGTAAAGCTGAAACAGACACAGGTAAAGCTGAAAGACACAGGTGAAGCTGAAACAGACACAGGTAAAGCTGAAACAGACACAGGTAAAGCTGAAACAAACAAAGGTAAAGCTGAAACAGACAAAGGTAAACCTGAAACAGATACAGGTAAAGCTGAAACAGACACAGGTATTCCTGAAAGACACAGGTAATCCTGAAACAGACACAGGTAAAGCTGAAACAGACACAGGTAAAGCTGAAACAGACACAGGTAAAGCTGAAACAGACACAGGTAAAGCTGAAACAGACACATGTAAAGCTGAAACAGACACAGGTAAAGCTGAAACAGACAAAGGTAAAGCTGAAACAGATACAGGTAAAGCTGAAACAGACACAGGTAAACCTGAAACAGACACAGGATTTGATTTTCAAATCAAGACTGACTGTAAAGCGAAACTAAGCAACTGCAACAGTATATAAAAACAGAAAAATGCAAACAGAAAATTTTTTTAAAAAGTTGTGAGACACTTGAAGCCTACTAAAACAGAGGGTGTATATTGGTGTCATTTAAAATAAGAATGAATAAAAAAAAAAAAAATTAGATTTAAAAAATACCACAAAGGATTTGCATGCAAGGTTTATGTCAGTATGGAGAAATTTAGTTTAAGTTTTTCACCACAGTGGTTCAAAACAATCCAACTATTTCATCTGCACAAAAACAGAAGCCTGAAAGGAAACAAAACTAACATCAAGTAGCCCGTAAACAACTGAAATCCAGATCTAATTTGTTCAGATATTAGTTAAATGATTAAAAATAAATCTGTCCAACAAAACTGGTAATTCCAAATACTGGTTTTGGTTTGAGTGCTACCTCCCGTAGGAAGTAGTTTTAGTTGAGAAAACAAAAACACTACAACAGCCATGGCCATCTTTTTGATTATACAATAGATCAAGAGGAAATCCTTCCTTTTAAATAAAACTGAGTTAGATTAAATTAGCATTACTGACCAATTCATTGAGAGAAACCTGTTTTTTTGGGGAGGCGGTGGACAAAAAAATCTTGTTATGATGAGCTTTAAAAGCCTCTGGAGAAAAATGACAAGAGCTGATATTAATAGATAGAGTCACTCAACATGGTTGCAATAATCCCAATTCAAGGACCATCAGACACACTCACAAGACTCTAAAATCCTTATGTCTATAATGAAGCAAAAGCTTTAATTGACAGTCTAATGAATGCGATCCATTAGAGTCGCGACAAAAGGGATTTACATATGCAATAATTGCCAGCTCTCGTGGATGGATGCTGAAGAAGAGGAAGCAAAGTAAAATCCTAGAACAAGCTTCAAACTAAACTTCAACGGTACAGTTAGCCTTGTTAGAAACTTGTTAGACAGAACTGACAGCTCAAATCAATCCATACTGCTTTAAAACACACACACACACACACACACCAAGACACGCATATCTAATTTCCTCTCCACAGAGACTGGCTGGATTTTGTGGAAAAGTAAGGCTGTAGGAGCTGCCAACTCTACACTCTGCAGAAACACTTGTTATAAGTTCCATCTGTGTGGTCCTGTGAATCCGTTTGATGGGACTTTACA
Organism: Odontesthes bonariensis; assembly: GCF_027942865.1. NCBI lineage: Eukaryota > Metazoa > Chordata > Actinopteri > Atheriniformes > Atherinopsidae > Odontesthes > Odontesthes bonariensis. The sequence goes on along the minus strand of NC_134529.1, from coordinate 8,681,680 downwards.
TGATTAGTGCCGATACTTCTGCTTTCTCCCGCATACACCAATTTATTTAGCCCGATCTTAGGGCACCATTGTTTGACACATATGACAAACTTGATTTGTGTGATCATGACTTCATGCAATAGTAGGTGGTAATGATAAGTTTAGGGTGACAGTAAAGAACTGAAGACTTCCATGCATCTGAGGAAGGATTTGAGAGCACAAAATCCATGGGTAGAAACAGAAAGTCATTATAGTCCGAGTCCTACGGCGGCACCACACTGCCATGATGATCTGTAATTGCCTCACGTGTGCTGTGTTTATGCAAAACTTTATGGCAGTGAATGGGAGTAACCAAACATATTTATTCACAAAGAATATTTTGTACATGTTTTAGCCTGTTAAACAAGCGTTTTTAAAAAATATATAATTTCCTTTCAAATGAAATTGGTGTCTCTACTGCCACTTCTGTGCCGTTTGTTATCCTCCAAACAAGAAGTGAGGAGGATCTGTTGTTTGACATATTTCTAATTCTAATAGGCTACAAAACTCAGTGTTATATTCCAATCCTCCTCCCTATACCTTGTTATGTTCAGTCTACAAACCCATTTTGTATCCTCTCAGACTAAACCAGTCATCTTCATTACCATCACTCCATACGCCAAGTTATTAGTAAAGACTGCTGACCTGGACCTTGGACTCTCTATGTTTTGTTTTTGCAGACTGGCATTCAGCCTAATGAGGCTTGCAAATGGTCCCTTCTTGTCTGTCTGAGGGAAACCTACACTGTGCAAACTGGAACACGTATACATAGTTGCTCAGTACACACTCACTATGTCTACAGCTATCCAAAATTGCTTGGTTGATAAAAGGATGAGCATAACTAAAGCATGAGTCAACTGTATATCAGAGCTCTGTCATTAATCATCCTGTATCGACTCACTTTTTTTTTTGTTGTTCTCTGGATGAGTATGAATGAGACTGTCCGTATCCTTTCATTTTTAGCACGCATGCTAAATGAGCCAACATTGAATGAGACATACAGTTAACTGTGTGGACAACCTTTGTTCTACAACTCCATCCATTGCTGCTACATGGTCGGATTTTGATTGGCTCGACAAAACCCCACTTTCCCAGAGGTCTGCTCTGTGTCATGCTGTAAATATAACTAGCTAATGCTTATAAACCCAGTTTAGACAGTTTAAAAAAAAAAATGTGGGTGATACCATGTGGGTGATGCCATGTGATTCACAGAGAGTTAAATATAAAACCAAAGAGCCCAGTTTTGAGAGCTTTGTTTGTAATAGTTCACTATAAAACTCAAGATATGAGTAGGGATGGGGCCGATTCGATCCAGTATCGGTATCGGGTTCCGATATCAACGTAATTCACTTATCGGAAATTTCCGATCCACACCCCTAGATTTCCGATCCACACATTATGCTGAAAAGATTCTCCGCGCACGGTTCTGGTATGCTGCTTTGCTATTGCAAGATGTGGAATGGATTTCCTAAACGGGGCCATCTCAGTCTTCACAGTATTGCACAAGCACGCTTCCGTTCAAGAATTCCATGCCATAGTTTGCAACAAGCCAGCAGGCGAACATTGAGCGTGCGGTCTGGTCTCTGGCCGAGTAGTTAGTGCTAACAGTTATTTTGTCTCAATATGTCTGCTGTATGGCAATACTTTTTTCTCGATTCACCGCAAAGAGATACAGCAACATGTAATGTTTGCACAGTGCACTGGATTGACCGCGAGACATACAGGCTTTCTTGTGCCGTGCTCCAAGTAAAGAAGTGCAAAGGCTCCCACAACCGTGCAACAATCGCAGCATCCATTACAGAAATGCTAAACAACTGGGGGATCCCACTGGAAAAGGTACATGCTATGCTGCGAGACAACGCGAGCAACATGAAGGCAGCAATGCAAGAGATGTCCGTTTCTAACCTCGGCTCTTTCGCTCACTCACTGCAGCTCGTGAATGAGGGTCTCATATCACAGCGCAGCGTTAGCGACGCCTTGGCAAACAGCCGAAAAATCGTAGCTCACTTTAAAGTGATGGTTCGGAGTAGATTCACCCTAGGGTTATTTGAACGGTGACATCCAGCCAAGTAGCCCACCCGAAGTTTTTTCCGATATTGGCTGAACATAAGCTGAGTTAAGCGCTAACGGACCCTGGCAGTATCTCCAAAATTACCACACTAAAATCACATGCCATGACACCAAACTTCTACAGTAGTACAAATATGGTCTGTACTCACAAAACGATGCATTTGGAAGTTTGTACATAGTCCAGGAGTTTATTGTTATCAACACAAGCCTAATAGCTTCTCTGCTGCTAAAGCTGCGTCGACGTCACTTCCTTGATCTGGGAGCTTCAATGTAAGATGAGGGTTGATCTACTACTGTAGACAACAAAGTATATGCTATATTCTACATGAATTTTTATGTTGTAGAGTTGTGAATTTATTTTATCAATGGAGAAATTGATCAGCCTTGCTTTGTTGTCTACAGTAGTAGATCAACCCTCATCTTACATTGAAGCTCCCAGATCAAGGAAGTGACGTCGACGCAACTTTAGCAGCAGAGAAGCTATTAGGCTTGTGTTGATAATAATAAACTAAAAGTAATTGGATAACGGGGAAGTGTGTGTGTGTGTGTGTGTGTGTGTGTGTGTGTGTGTGTGTGTGCGTGTGTGTGTGTGTGTGTGTGTTTGCATTCTGTTGAATCAAGTGTTAACCTATTCCTAACTTTAACGTGAATATTTGTTAATTACATTAACTTAATGTAAAATAAAAGTAATTGGATAAGGGGGGGAAGTGTGTGTGTGTGTGTGTGTGTGTGTGTGTGTGTGTGTGTGTGTGTTTGCCTGCCTGCATGCCCAGCTGTATAAATTTGAAAGAACAAGACTGTTATCAGAGATATCGGAATAGTATCGGTAGATATCCAAATTTAGTTATCGGAATCGGATCGGAAGTGAAAATATGTGTATCGGTGCATCCCTAGATATGAGCATCTATTCTTAGTAATGCAGTGAGTTACAAAATAAACTGCATAATCCTTTACATTTATTCAGGAGAGTACCATTTCAGGTTGCAATCGTGACAAATAATTAGAGTAAAAGCCAGCCGGAAATCATGTTGCAAAAGCTGTTAGTGCAATGAGCCGGAAAGTTTTAAAGGAAAACTTTTGAAGAAGTGTTTTTAAAAGACAGAAGTGCGAGGAAGATGGAAGGCAAGCAGAAAAAAAAGGGGAGAGGAGATAAAGACATAAGCAAAACAAGTAGTTTAGGCCTAACATGGATTCATAGTCAGACTGGCTTAGGCCAAAACAACAAACTTCTCCAACCCAAGCTTTAGTTTGTAATAGAGAAGCAAATGACCCCTAAGCTCAATATCACCTTGGATTTCGGCATTATGCCTGCTTATCTCATTCATTGTAACAATTGTTCTTCAAAACAGCTGATTAAACATAAACTTTACATGAAAAACTGCTGATGCCATTAAGATGTGCCAGTCTTAATATAAATATTGGGCATGTTCCATAAACAAGCTTTGACTATAAAACAAAGTCCAACATGAAGAAAAAAAAAGAGAAGTGACGATTTTACCATTTCTTTAAGAAGCAGCTTTACTATACAAATCATACGGTGGTTTATTAGATTCAAATAAAGCCTGAGATCAAGTTGCATACCGTACAATAGTCTATCCATGTCCAGATGTCTGGCTTCACTCAACAAAAAAAAAAAAAAAAAAAAAAACAGGAAAAGAATCTAAGTCGTTCTCTTCCAAGCAGCATCTGATAGTCACAGCACTTTTTAACTGTGCACAAAAACCTTGGAACGCCAACAGGCACAATGTTGTGGCTGTGGGTTTTTAATGCTTTTATAAATAATAGAAGTCTATGGCACAGACTAAGAACTGTGGCATTTAGCAACGAAAAAGATTAATATATATATATATATATATATATATATATATATATATATATATATATATATGTGTGTGTTTGTTTTCATCTTTCATTGAATTTGTTGGCAAATAACTGAAGAAGCACATGCAAACATAAATGGAGAGTATATTAGGTAAAAAAAAAAAAACAGAGTTTGCACAGTTCTAACAACTTTGGTATAACATATTTTTGTTAATCAGAGCCTGAACCCACTATCTTGTCATTTCTTTAAGTGGTGTGATCCCACACTGCCTTATTCAACTCAACATTATTGTTGAGGTCCGGGCTCTGGGGAGGATTCATCCCTCCATCAGACCTGTTGCCTGCGATGTTCAGTCCAGTTCTTGTGTCATTTGACATAGCTCAGCCTTTTCTCCTGATTTCCCTTCCTTAGGAATGGCTTCTTGATGCAAGTAAATAAATATGAAGAAATATGTATCTCAGTGACAGGATGCTAGAAAATTGTCTATAGATGGATTCAAAATTGGTTCTTTGCTAAGTTGTCCGTTATATGGAGACCAAGAACTATTGCTTAAAATTCTAACAATATCCGTCTCGCTGGAAGCTAAATGTAAAGAAAAGAGGGTGGTTCAAGACTTCTGCACCGTACTCGATAAAGCTGTGTTAAGCAGAAAAATCTTCAATTCATTATTTTTAACACCGATGGTTGGCAGGCTGACAGGGGATACATTATAATTTTACTATGCCAGCTTCTTCAAACACTGTCAAAGTCATGGAGGAAACAAAAGACAGATGACGTGCAAGACTGGAAATAACCTCTCAGAGTGACACACTTCTTCCTGCTCTGACCTAATCATGAAGACTGATGAAAGCCTGTTCCTGCTGTGATACAGACAGGGGAGAATTAGTGTTCCCCACTGCTGCTTTTTTTTCCATTTTCTAATTCTTTAAGTGACAAAAATCAAGTTTGACCAAAATATGCTTGTACAAAACTGCTATTGTAATCCATTACTTACACCTATTGAGACACAATTCAGGTCTTGCCATGTGTGCCATTAGGTTCTCACTTCCTGTCTACTCGAGAAACATTTACCTTTGAAGAATAATTAGCAGCATTAAAGTGCTTCTTATGTAACTCACTCTACCTTTGCCTGAGCTTCAATCCACAGCTGTCAGAGCTTTACAAATGCCAAGACTGGGAAAAGAAAACCTGAACAACACTGATGTAAAATCAACAGCTTTTTTAAGCATCCATAAAAATACCGACCATACAACACATACTAAAGATAATGAACTGGGTTACAAAGTGATTCAATAAAGTGTGGCGAAGAAAGAAGCATAATTGGTTTATGGGGCGAGTTGAAGTACTTGCAGAAACTCACTCATCAAATTCTCTGTAGATCTCCACCCAAAGCCATTTCAAGACAGCATAAGCAGATTTGTTCCTTTGCCACCTATTCTCTCTTTCTGCCCATCCCCATCCTCATTGTTTTAGGCACAGCTCTTCAAGTCTCAGCTGCCTGCTCTTCACATTCCTGAGTCGTGGGGACATAAGCCTCAGTTTTCCTCTCCCACACTCTCAAGCTCTTTGGAAAACAGGGATACGCACTGGCAGAGTCACTGTATCAAATCTGTTTGTCGGTTAAACTTTTTCAAAGTGGAGCCTGGATTAGGCCTTCTTTTAACTGCTGCTGCTGGAATTCAACAAACCTGGCAAGAGTGGTTGCTTGCACTGGCGTCCAGTGAGATTTGTCGGGCCAAGGTATGCACAGAGTCCCTCTTTTGCCAGGAGAAGTTCACTCAACGGCCACAGAAGCCTCCAACTATCATCACACCATTAGTACAGAGAAGAATTTGCTTAGAACCACTGATATCTATTGTGTTGTTTTCCAAAAGTTGACATACCAAGAATCTTTTTTAGAAAATGTAGGTTTGTTTTATCACAATTACTGCAAAAAGAAAAGGTAACTGTGTCAGGAGAAGCCAGAGAATCATCCACACAGAGATGAATTGAGAAAATGTGGCAACAGAGGAAAAGCATGACCAAGGAGCAGATCCTCTGCTATGACTGCAAATCAAACCAGGGCTGAAGTCGGCAAGCAGAGGAGTGTAAAGTGAAGCAGCAGGGGGGGGCGAAACAAACACGTCATTCAGACAAGAGGCCAAATCTAGCTAAAAAGATTGGTTTGACCAAAGAGACCGCTACGAATAACAAAAAAAAAAAAAAAAAAAAGAGAGAGAAATACAAGATGTTGTCTGCAATTTAAAGTGAGCACAGAAGAAGCACAAAGATTCTGGTAGCTGGGGAAGTCTGTGTGCATGCCGCATTTCAAAAAGCCACCTGCACCTGATGTAGACCTTGGAAAGCATTAAAATTTAATCCTTCGCCATAAAAAAACCCTCAAACTGTTCACCACCTCTGTCCAACTACAATCCGGTGGAGTAAAAGCCTCAACAGTCCCTTCAGAGTCTGTTTAGGTCTGTGTGGAGCTTATTGGGATCCAACAGTGTGGTAAAACCCTGATAATGAAAGCTATAAATCACTGTTACTACATCCCAAGCCTCAAAGCTCATAAAACTTCAGCCCACAACCGGCTGACAACAAAAACATGTTGCTCTCCGTTTTATACTCTTCTCCATTTTTATTTCTTTTCTCATGTTCACACCATAAACAACAGTAGTGACAGGGGTAGCCATGGCACTGCCAAGGCACCATAAAGACTCCTTGCAGCTTGTCTTCTACTGAGACTGTCTAGAGGCTGATTTACAGTAAGACCCTTTTTAGGCTTTGACCAGACTACTGCAGATATTGCTTTTAACAGATATTTTTCACTCCATCTCCTACCGAGAATGAAGAATGTTGAAAATTCCACAAAAGCTGAAATGATCATGCTGGGCCAGTAGTCAGCAATCGCATTTCCATTAACAACAATACAAGGGAAGATTCGGAGCTTGGCAAGTGAGCCGATTCTCTTATGGCAAAAACTTCAGAACCAAAGCAGGAGTTTGTGCAATGGTGAAACCACTAAACAAATGGGATTTGTTTGTGTGGGCGGATGATGAAGTGAAGCTGTTGCTGAATGTGATGTCACAGTACAAGGCCCAGAAAAACTAAAACTAAAACTATTAAGGAGGCGCCGGTGTTGTAATGCTTGCCAGCACATGCTCATTACACTTCTGTTAATTGGCCATCCTCGTCTATACAGTTTATACATGGGCCATCCTCATTGACAAAAAAAAAAAAAAAAAAAAAAACGGTCTGTTTGTTCTTTTATATAAAAGATAGCAATCTTCTTCTTCGATCTGTTTTCCTCAAAAGGCTGTGCCTTTTGCCAGGCCATCGTTGTAGAAAAGAATTAGCTATTAATGACCCGTCGGGTTAAATAAAACGTCCATATGCTTTGTTTGGCTAAAAAGTAACAGATAAATCTGTATGTAACTGACAAGGGGAGCATTCTCTTTTGCCAATGCAGTTAACTCTGTCTCCTTCGCACTTTCCAATCTCAACTATACTGTATTGACTGCACATGTATAAACTCCAATACTTAGAGTTTATACATGTGCGATTTCACAGAACATCGAGTCAGAAAAATTTGAGTCAGCGATATGCCTATTTACCAACCACAAACACAACCACGGCTCTCAAACAAAACTAAGAAGAACATGTCACTCAAGCCTCGAGGTAAATAAAAGAGGGAGAGAGGAAAGTGTGTGCCAACGCTTTTAAACCTGACATCGGAAGACACAATCCCTGTACTTAGAGCAATTAGCCCAGAGTCTTGTTCTCTCTGTTCTCCTTTGTAGTGCTGACACTCAAAACAATTTGAAAGGCCCAGACAAAGTACTAGGCAGCATCATTACGGGAAAAGACAAAAACAAAGTTTGACAAGTTGAGTGGGAGTAAAGCTCGAGTTAACTGATCAATTTAAGAGGGGAAGTGTTGTCAACTGAAAAGGAAAGCAAACACAAATTTCTACGTTTTGACAAGCAGAAAGATGTCTTTTTGATTGGTGGTGTAGCTCTACATTTATATTCTAAGTAATAAGTAGGAAAACAAAATAAAAGCAAAACTACATTGGAGGGAATTCTTCATTCCTCTTGAATGCTGATCTCCACATATTTATAAGCAGGATTTTTAATTTATTTTTTTTCACCAAACACAAAGACCAGCATGTAACAATTAGGTTAAAGCAGCGGAGAGGCGAAATGTCGCAAGGCCATTGGTCACAAGATGTCGAGACTGACAAGCACATGTTTAATGGTCGTGAGAAACGGTGCCTCTGAAAATGCTGTTATAAGGGATGAGAGGGCAGGAGGATTAAGGCTGCAGACAGCTATTCCTGTGACACTTTGACAGATGTGGGGCTTTGCACCTCCCAATGCCAAAGGGTCTTTGAATGAAAGGTCCACAGCTATGCTTTCTGAGCAGTGCCCTCAGCCCCACAGCTCAGTGCCAAAGAAAGGGTCAAGCCGTTGCTTGACTACAGGCATTTAGGGCTTTTCCTGGCTAAATAAAACAATTAAATGTGAGGGCTGGATCATCTTGGGGTTCACCTTTCCCACCCTCACAATCATCCCTTCTGCTCCACTAGTACTTTGTCTTTAACTTCTACCTTTTTCCCTGTATGTATTTTCCTCCTTTTAGTTTATCCTGCAGCATTCTAACCTGAAAAAAAAAAAATGTCTCATGCTTTTTTTCACGTCTTATCACCACATTTCTCCCAATCAATAACGGTCTTGCTGCCATCTACTTCTCAGGTTCTCCTGTTGTTTAAGCCTCATTGTTAAGCCTGCCGCTGTTCCTCTATGGTAATTCACACATGTCAAACAGCGCTTCAGCACAGCATTGGTGTGGGGGTACACAGAAACAGCCCAGTGACAGTAGTGTCATTGGTTAGAGGCATGTTCCTTGGTGCTGCTTTGCCTTTTCACACAGAGCCCGTTCGGCCTTTATTCCTACTTCACTGACCGGCAGATCTGGCTCGACCCCCGTTCCACCTCTACGCTTTCTCACAACACTGATGCTCAACAAAGGCGCATCAGTCTTGGCTTTAAATTCCTGTGAAAAAGCGAAAGGGACTTCCTGCTGGGTGTTTTAAGGCAGAGGCTTATCTAGCGAGTTCTCCTCTTTCTTCTTCAGCTATAGTACCCACAAAGTAGTAAAATAATTATGGTTATCATAAAATTCCAGTCTCCAGCACAGTAAGAGAATGACAAAGATGTGATAACCTGCTGGAAAGCTTTATGTTCCCCTAATTACATTGGAGGTAGAAATATTAACTCAAAGCTTAACCTTATATTGTCCAGCAAAGACTGCTAGAAAAACACGTGCCCAGAACATTCAGAGGAGCTGCTTACATTTCTCTAAGTGGGATCACCTCTTTAATGACTGTGTCTTGTGGAAGTGAGATCATTTTGCATGGGTTTCCACCAGTGTTCAAAACCAATTCTTCAAAAATAAAACATGCATGAAAACACCCCATTCCCCCACATCATTTAATCGACAGATGAGCTTTTACTTCCACACTAAAACATAGTTTAATGTGTGATGAACTACACTGGAAGACACCGGTTGTATATCATTCCGTCTTTATAATGCTTGCATGATGTGCCAAAAGAAACTCAGAAGAAGCCGAGGAAAGTCACAGTTACTTAGCCTTCACAGAAATTCCTGTTCACAATCGCTGAGTAACACATTTCCAACATGGAGGGAGAAGCTTGTGTGGCTTGGTAACGACTTGTGTAAAACATTCCTTCCTACAGAATGATGAAAGGAGATTTCTTTGTGGCACGCTGCTCCAATTAAGAGAGGCTAAAGGCAAAAAAAGGTGCAACAACAGACAGCTTCATTTTTTTTGTTTTTGTTTTTAAAGATAGAGAAGAAAGAAAAACAGCTTCTAATTACCGTTGTTAGAACCCTGCATTATCATTACACCCCAAGGTCTCTGACAACACCACTGTGCTGCCATGGCAACACAGTGCTGGCGGAGCGATACTGGTACTACAGTTTCATGTTTAGCCCTTTTCTGCTGACTATATGTGATGAATGTGTTCAATGTCAATCTGTTCATTGACCTAAACTCTAATCCTGAGCAATCTCTGATGAGCGCAGGTGGACACATCAGTCAGCCTGGCTGGCACTACTTCACCCATGAGGTAAACAACACAACACAGCTGGGTGAATCTGTTATTATGTAACCCTGCACCACCCCCGCAGGCCTTGTTCACACCATTCCTCTCCTCCTACTCCACCTCCCTCTTGTGCTCCATTGGCTATTTGCAGGGAAAGGTGCATTGAGAGACAACACTGTTCTGATACCGACACAGCCTGTGGGGATGTGTGTGGAGGACTCAGCTTTCGTAAACCCTAAATCTTTAAGCAGAAGTTCATGCAAACAGTTTCTAAAGTCCGGTTAAACAACAAGAACAGGCAGGCTGCTTATTGTTTAACACAGTTACAGATGATTAGCTTGTGATTATGTGGCTTTGTGTGTATACTGCTTTAAATTCCTAAAACTGGTTATTGGCTTGCAAATTTGTATCCATGAGTGATTCCATCAGTGATTCTGTCTGTGATTCTTGGAAATAAATTTTGTTACTAAGCAATACTTACCAAAAGTGGAAGTGCACCAGTTGCCTGGCAACATTAGCTTATTGAATCTCATATCAGGAAGCAACGAGAACCAGTGGTGCTTTGAGCTACAACCCTCTAGATACTTTTCTCATCTTGGGTACAGAGTGTGATGTTCAACTACAATCATGTTATTCAAGTAATCTGGGAGCCTATTATGTCTCTATTCATGACTGTGCACAATTATCAGCATGACCCCACACAGGGTCACAAACATTTCATTTTCATCCATGGGGAAAGTTAGTTAACAGTCTATTGTTTTGTTATGGGCCGTTTACTAACCAACTCACTGATTATACCTTTTTTGAACCAGTATGTCAATGAAATGGCCATAAAATAAAGAAAATAAGGGTGACAGGCTGAAGTGAGTATGTTCACTTAAATCGCTCCTCAGCCGAAGCCATTTTCCCTGCAAGTGCTCTAAGAGATGTTAAAGGGCTTCAGGCACTCATTTCATTAAAAACAACCCCGTGGGCCCTCACTGAACAAGCTGACAGTCTTGCTGTCATTAGAAAGCACCACTGGGGCAGCAAAGTCTCCAATGATGCACTAACTAATGAAAACCCATCAGCTATCACATCAATATCCACAAACCACTCATCAAGCTTTCCCCCTCACAGCTGGTGAAACCCAGCGGAGGCATTAGCCAGAAGCTGTCAAAACGCCACTGCAATGGATAAAACCGCTATGTGTTAAATCGCCTCCAATGACCATTGTAAGCACAGAGATCACAAAGAAGCCTACTCAGATTATGTGGCTGTGTAATATGGCAACATCCTTTCATGATGAAAAGAGGGGATGCAAAGAAACCAGGTGCTGAGGAAAGCAGAATTTGCTTCAGAGATTTTATAGCTGAAAAGGGAACAAATACCTTCACCTCAGGGCTCCACTAAGTTCTTCCACCAGCACAACATTTAGGAGCACCACTGAAATTGGCTTTAACGCAGGACTTTTAGCATTTTTCTATCTTGACTGCAGTTGTGGTAATAAACAATTAAAATGCTGTTTTACTTTAAATGAAACCCCTCTTTAAATTAAATGAGTTCTTCATCCCTTCCTACAAGCAGCAGATTTAGTTAGAACCCCTAAAAAATAAATAATTAAAAATGCATTAATACATAGCTTGACATGTGGATTTAAGTTAAATGGTCGACACATTGGTATCACTGAAGAGCTGTACCATGAAGTCAGTGAATCGCAACTCTTCCTTCACACTGCTGTCGGGTTTACTGAATGTATTATCATTTCAGCACCTTCTGCATGCCAAAAACTGCAATACTTACTTATAAATGTTTCCCACAGACATGCTGCAGTTCATTATCTGTCCCTGGACCGTTTGCATCATGTCATCTCTGTGCTTCAAGAATGTCTCATAATCAAACTTTGAGTTCCACTCTGCAAACTTGTTTTCTCCACAAAGTCTGGAAAGCCTGAATAACGGTTCATGAAACACATGACTGTACTTCCATTTTAATAGAATTTTTTCACATTATGAACTGTTTGAGTGATTCAAGTTGGAAGGCATTCAACATTCACAACATTCTTCATCCTACGGTCATCAGAAAGTTGGGGCTGTATTGTCACAGGAGGGTCTCGATGATGGTAGGAAAAATGAACAGACAGTTCACCTCTGCATCCTCCATCACTCATGATATGGGCAGCAAACACACATCTTTGCTTCGTTCCATCCTGTTGTCTGGGGGGCCTAGTTCAAAACCTTGGTTGCACCTTGGATCTCAAAAAATAGTGGCAAAAATTCTGAGTTCTGCACCAAAAACAAAGAGTTCTTTCTCGAGGCCGAAAGGATGACAAAGTTATTGGTGGCCGCCTACTTCAAAGGCAAAAGATTACCGTCTTGAAGCTGTATGTCTCCTAAAGACTGTGTTGTACTGTAAATAAAAAAACATAACTTATCATTTCTTTCCATGAGACTTTAGTGTGAAATTTGGTCCTAATCATCCCATTATTTCTTTAGTTACTAAGAAAATGGGGTTCTGTGTGGCTACATTGACTATGAAAGCTTGGCTACAAATTCTACAGTTCATTCTTGAGTCAAAGCAAACTTTTGAGCCACATTATATTAAGAAGCCATCACGGTAATGAAGCAAATGAATGAGAGAAAAGATAAAGACAAAGCAAAGATAATGCCCCCAGCCTCAGCTGTCGTTAGCACGGAGGCACAGAAAAGAAGCAAAACTATTAACATCCGAGGAGCTGGAACTACAGAATAATCTGCATTTTTGCTTTAAAGATGACAATGATGGATGATAAAGAAAGTAATCGCTAATTAACTAACAGAATATGTGCTGATTAATTTTCTGTCATTTAAAAAGATGATTAATCAAAACTCACTAGTGTACAGCCTGTTCACATAATCTGTGGTTTTGATTAAAAAAATGTTCCCTCACATGGAGACTATGCTACAGATGAGCAATACTCCCTATTCACCATTCATGTAGGAAGCTGACTGTGGTGAAATCATAACACACACAGTCACATACGCTCACTGAACAGCATGTGCTTTGCCTCGAATAAACACAAATCACATGCAGCGCGTTGTGAGGGCCAAACGGAAAATAACTTTTAGCCAAAATATGACAAGTGTTCCTCAAAATGACTCAGTTTGCACTGCATTTCCTCAAGTCCCCAGAACTGCTCAACAGCTGTACTTTGATTTTAGCTGTACTGACATGGAAAATGAGGAATGTTGTGTTTTCATGTCCAAAGATTTACCGCCACAGCAAAAGTTCACACTAACCTTCTGGGAGGTCACCAAGGTTAGTGCTGCAGGAACAAAGCCCACTGGAGTTATTTTCTCTGCAGGAACAAGCACAAATCTCTGCAGCCCCAGACTTCCAATCCTGCTTGTTCAAATAATCATTAACCAGATCAACCCTAAGTAAATATTTTGTGAACCTTTGTAAACTCAAAGGCAAATACGCATCTCTATGATAGGGACGTAAACACTGGCATACACCACATAAAAAAGGATGGGTGCTGGGAAGTGGGACACACAGATTTCAAGTTTAGACAATGTTGAAAACGATGAGGTCATCCCCATTGTGTACACACAGCATTCTCACACATTCCTATGCATTCCATTATAGATCTGTGGCCCAGCTGAGCCTAGTGACAGAATGATGCCATTTATCAAACATTTTTTACTTTAAAAATCCATGAGGTTTGAAACTCTTCTCTAGCTTTCCTGCTCATTCCCTTATAAGCTCAAGCGCTCCTTTTCTTGACTGAGCAAATTGAGCAGAAAGTTTGCAGTGCGCTCCATATTTCACACAGCGAGCACTACAGATCACACCAGCCCTCTTCCTGCTCCCACCGCCTGCAGACCAGATGTTGAAGGTCTGAGCATTGTCAATCAATTTATTTGGATAATAAAGAAATCATCCACAGACCCACTTGACCTTCCTCTGACGTACCAGAGGAAGACAGAACTCAGCTTGGGTTTCCTTCAGTGCAAAAAAAGCAGGAACTAGATAAACAAACAGTATGTAAAATCTGCTTTGGAAATCTGCATTAATGTGGCGATAAAACCAATGTGAAGAACAACGTTAGTCATTTTGCCTCAAACCAAACATCTGCAACCTCAATGAACACAGCCAGCCCAACTAACAAGTGAAAAATTAACAAGGAGCTGTCAGCTTTGAGCTGCAACTCCAAGAGGGATAAGAATCACCAAATCTCTTGCAGCTTTCAGAGATAAGGATCTACAGGCACGCTGGGTTGTAGGATGCCAGGTGATTTGCAAGCTGTTGAAGTCATTGAAACTGCAGAGTAAGCACACTAACCCTCGTTTCCACTATGCAGTTCAGTACGGGTCGGTTCGGTATGGTACGGTACGGGTCGCTTTGGGGTCAGCTTGCGTTCCCATTGTACAAAGGGGACCCTCGGGGTGGGCGGAGTGCATGCCGAAGCGTAAATAGCAAATAACAGCAAATAACAAATAACATTGATAATTTTGAACCACCTCCAAGCTTCTTCAGCTTAATGCCACACTGGCTCTCTGCCATTTTTGCGGCAATCAGCTGGAAAACTTTTGTTTCGCACAGCGCCATCGAGCTCCCGCTGCACAGCCTCCTCACCAACAACGGAGAGAAGAGCCTGGAACCGGTCCTGTGTGCTAGGTACCCCAAGCAGAAGGGTTACGAAAATGGTAACGATACGGTACGGAACGGTACGCTTTCGTGGTAATGGAATCACTGAACTAAGCGAACCGTTCCGACCCAACCCGTACCGGACTGCATAGTGGAAACGCGCTACTATTCACCATAAAACCAGTTCTACCTGCACTCTGCCGCCAAATTAACATCCAGCTTTTAATGAGTAAAGCCATTTCAACAGCCATTATATGATATTTGTGGACTTCAGAGGCACTGAAAAGATGTAGCTTTTTATGACAGAAAGTCAAAAATGCAGATATGTGCAGTCATATAGCAATTTCAAGGTGCAAGACTTTGAGTTTGAATTCAATCTGATAGCTACTTTTTATTGCCAAGAAAAGCATTAGTATTTACAAAAAAAATAAATAAATAAACATAATCAATAAACGTAATAGAAAATTAAAATGCAGATGTCCAAAAGTGGTCCCATCTCTTGGCAAGATCATCGTAAATGGAAATTGAGATGCACCGAATCCTTCACTGGTGAATTGTAATCGAATCAAATCGTGAGACAAGCAAAGGTTCGCAGCTGTAGCTGATCAGAGGGAAATTCATATTTCATCTTTTACACATTAATTTCTCGAGCTATAAATATTTAAAAAAGCACAAATTATAAAAAAAAAAAAAAAAAGGTTAACTTTGACCTAAAAGTAAAAGCAGCAATGAGCTCTTGATAAATTGCACTGGGCACCGTTTCTCTAACAAAATGAGCGACCAGCAAGTAACCGCGAGGAATTGACAATCAGCAATATCTCTCACTTTATAAGTGGATCTGCAAAGCAGGAAGACTGCTGAGGGTTCAGCCAGAAGCTGCTGCGGCTCTCACTAAATCAAGAAGGATTTATGCCTTTACTTCCCCTGACAAAAATCAAGAACCTCCTTGGAAAATAACAATCCAAAGCAAGATGTTTTTCATTAGGACTCTTTCCTCAATGGCACAAAAACTGAATGGTGGCGCTTCATTCAGCTGACAAAAATAATGCCCTTCATGTCTGCATGACTTCATTTTTCTGCAAACGTTCTTAAATTTACAATTTCACACACACCCCTCGTGTTTTGTTCAATAAAACTTTCGTATCAAATGTGATCTCTTAAACAAGAAGACAAGGTAAGACTAATTACTACAGCACAATTTAACAACAAGGCAATTCAAAGTACTTCACATAAGACATGAAATGCATAAAAATTAAAAGTATTAAACATAGATAGAATAAAAAGAGTAAACTTTATTTATCAAGGTCCTTCATTTGAATCCGATCAACCAAATGTAGTGACAAACATGAAAGTCTTCGATTTGAAAGCAGCACGGCTGCAGCAGACCTGCAGTTTTCTGGAAGCTTCTTCCACATACATGCATACAAACTGAAAGCTCCGTGGTAGTTTTAACTCTCTGAAACACATACAAATCTGTTCTGGATGACCCAAAAAGTTTGGAGGGTTCAAAACGTACCAGAAGATGTGCAGAGACCTCAGACCTTTTCTAGTCTTATTGAGAGTTCAAACTCCAACTAGGTTCTGAATCAACTGCAGCTGTCAGATAAATCTTTTAAGCAGACCAATAAATAATCAACCTTGAAATATTCTTGAGGTGATGGTAGAGCTGTGAATCTTTGCTGGACTAATGACTCAATTATGATTCATCTGTTAACAATTCCGTGAATTCACCAGACAACTGTCTTCAATATGACGTCTGCATCTTTTCAGTGTCTGAGTCACCCACTTCAGCACTGTACCTTCTGGCATAATCACATGTAACAACTACTGCATTAGCTTTACTTTAACAACTTTTACCTGGGATTTAGTTCGGCTGTAGGATGCAGGTTTAGCCATTTGTGTAAAGTGAAGTTTGTGATTGGAGCCCTAGTATATATAAAAGTTGTTTTAGTATTATGTTAGAGCAACTACGTACAACCAGTACAACAACCAGTTGTTTGTTTGTTCAAGGCACTCAATGAATGCATGTAAGGGTATAATCCCCAAGGGATAGGATTCCTAATTGTACTACAGGAAGAAATTTTGTTGCTTTTCACAATCTGGGCAAGACAGAAAACAGGCAATATTGCTAACTAACAAATGACTGCATAAAGAGTGACGCCTCAAAGTAACCGTGAGCACAGAAATTAACTGTAACAGTAGCAGCACTAAAACTCACAGCGGGCAAACAACTCCCAGCTGAACTCAATCAAAAAGCGCGGACCCATCCATGTGTTGCTTACTAGTAAAGTCCACATAAAAGTGAAGCTTTTATGCGCGATGAGCAAATGTGTGGTGCAAGCCGGAATGAATCAGTTCGAGTTTACGTTTTCATTACCAAAATTTAACATCAGTAATTTCTTTTTCAGGCATGAATATCAAACCCCTACATCAATTGAAATATTAATCCAATTTGAAGCAGGTTTTTTAAGGGCTTTTACACTGTCCCTGGTGAAATTACCAGTATAACTGAAGCGAATTGAATGTTCAATTACTATAGAAGTATGCATAATTAATTTGGATATTATTCCAGAAAACAGAGCAGCTTCACTGAAACATGTAAACTAATGCATTCCTTTAAAAACTGCCGTCACATTGTGAGCAACTGACAGCAGTTGTGTCTTTGTTGTTTTGACTGACAAATAAGACACTGAACCACATGTGTGTGAAATCTGTGCCGAAGTATCTCAACATGAACCCTCCGAGCCACATTACCAGAAACCTCAACCAGCCACAAGATTATCTGTTTGGTTTGTCGAGGCTCAGTCATGCACCACAGCGAGTGATGAGAACTCAAACTGACAGTAAAATCACTGTCACTTACAGCACACTTAATGACGCAGTTTAAAGGCTGAGCAACACCCCAAAATCTTATTGGCTGTAAAGTCAGATTACTCTTTTTTTTTTTTTATAAACCGCTTCTTCATGCTGTGGTAGAGCTGAAATGTGCGGTGTAACGGCGTACTGATAATATTACACGCTGCATGTACTAAAGACTGCAGCTAATCTAAAAATCTAAATGCAAGCCGATCTTAGCGCTCTCCAACTTCAACCGGCAAAATTCAAGCTGATCAAAGATGCAACTTCACGCATGAGTGTGGAACATCAAACCAAGATATGTCTTTCTTTAATCCGGCACATCAAAAGGAGATTTCCCAACAGAAGCACAAAAGAAAAGCATCGGCCTGTTAAGGAAATTGCATTTGACCTTTGACCATTTGACGGTTGGCGACATCGGGAGTGTAGGTGAACGTCTGTCGCCCTACGAACTGACACAACCCATCAATGTGAGATTAAATGTGTTTTTATTAAATACATCAAGCTTAAATGCTTGGTATAAGCAACCATAAGGTGTGTTAGTTTAAACTGAAAAGGCAGGTTTTTGAGTAGTCGAACACGTTAAAAATACACCAGAGCCAAAACTATGTTGAATGCTATAAACTGAACAAACACACAAGCCAAACACAATCCATATTAATTTAACTATAAACTCTGAGAGCTAACTTTAGCAGCAGCTTACTCGTCAATATGTAAACAACAGCAGTAGATGGAAGAGACAAGGAAGTCAACTTAGCTTTCTGCTGCTCTAAGGCTAAATTTCAAAACCCCGAGTTTGGAATTGTGCAGAAACACACACGGAACAAGAAACTTCACAGTAGATCTTCTTTCTAACCTCAAATATAAAAAAGCCTTTTTCACACTTACGTGCTGAATTGATGCAGAGCTGACGGATTCCAAAGAGAATTTATCAAATAGACGAGACCAAGATGAGCAGAGAATGATGATGATTTCTGCCAAACAGTGTTATCAAATGATCCTCCTCTCTACCCCTCACATCTATCTGGTTTCAAACATATTTCTCAGGGGTCTCATCTTCTTTCACCATTGCTGTCCCTCTGACTCAAACTTCACACTGGCTAAACTCATTTAGTGTCTTTGTTTAAGTTCTCTCTCCATTTCCTAATGTAGGTTCTCGACCTTTAGATAGACCTTTACATTTAAAATGATGTGCATTAAAATTAAAGAAGCTGTTCATAAACCCACTCAACCAATCAGACAATTCAGCATAGCTTACAGTTCTTTAGCTCAGGTTCAGCTGCTGCTGCCTTTACCTGTAATTTCATTAAGTCTGCTCCTATTAATCAATCAACCAACATTTGTTTGAAATAACTTAATGGAAGTTGCTTTATTTTCACGTTGCATCTCCACATACAAACACTTTATCAGCAATTAAACCAAACTCGGTGAGAAACTAACTTTTTTTGCTTAGGCACCCAACAGTACCGACATCCTTTGACTCATCTAGCCAGACACAAATCTGAAGCGCTCTTTTCTTGGAAACAGATGGCAAGGCAGTTGGTAGGAATTTCAGCGACGCTCCCATGCATGGTAACTGATAAGATTTACAGTTCTTGTGCTCTGTTGCGCTCCTGCAATGTCATTATGAAGCCAAAGAGAGGAAGGGCTGATGACATACTGAGAAAACAATCAATTTTACACCAAAAAAAACAAGGAACACATGTTCCACCTGTACCTGGCTTATATTAGTCAACGTGTTGTAGTGAGTCTCCCATTTTTACAACTGGGTTTAAACAGATCAACTCTACGTCAGACTATCCCACTCGACTGAGTAGGCAGACCTCAGTGATTGTGTCAACTGCAAGATTATGAGGCCAGTTTTCACGTCATAGACAAATGGCACACATCTAATACAAATCCTAGATCAATTGGTAGTCATCCATAGCCATGTGTGAACGCTACAAGAATTGAATTACGAGGCTTGCAGGCGCATCCCCGTCTCCAGCTGAATATCTTGCATGATATTCTGTGGAGGAGCTTCAGCTAATGAGATTGCAAATGATCAGGGAAGGGAACACAACAGGAGGAAACCCAGAAAGGCAAAGCAATAGAGATTATGATGAGTATGGTCTGCTCAATAAACTGAGCAGAATTCGACTAAATGCTGGCGAGAACACCCATGTCTCTTTAATGTTTCCAGCACGCAGTATCACGACAGACTCGAGAGGGAGAAGTCGTGGAGGGAAACTGCCGTTCTATCCAACATCCAGGTGAGAAAACAGATGGAGTCACCAGGAACTCGTAGTGTAATATTACTGACAAGAGACGGACTCGTCTGCATAACAGCTGAAGATCTGACAGATGAGACGAGGGTTCACTCTGGCGGAAAAGATCTTGTGTGTGACCCCATACCACAGATCACTCGAGCAGTCTTAACTCACGAGCTCTTAAAAACTCCCGATCCTAAGTGAAGCGTGACATGCAGAGTCAATCATACAACAGTCCGGCAACACTGAAAACCTTGTTGCATGGCTTCAATTTAGCAACCGATACCTCCTACAAAGTTATATGAAGCCTATTCCTACATTCATCGAGGATATTTGTGTTTACTTTCTGATGAGTCTGTTCAAAACTAAGCAATGTTCAAACCTACATTAAAACACCTCGAAATCAGATCACTTCCACACATTTTCACATAATCACAGGTGAACGCATCAATCAATTATTCAACCGATAAATCAACAATCTGACTTTGAATTAGACAGAAGCTTTCAGCACAGTAGCAGTTATCTGCACTTCAGTGAATAAATGATGCCATGTTATGAACTACAGCCTTATGATACCCAAATGTTATGAATAATGCACTCTTAGTCGACTGTACTTTAAAATAAATTATTCAAGTTACACATACTGTCCAATTTAGGCTCAACGATCTCACTTAGATCATGCCTTGTAAAAAGGGTAACTACACACTACTTTGTGCTTTTAATGCAAGAGATTTCGTTCACTGCTCAATTTTACAAGGTCATTTCCCAATATAAATACTAACGACTGAGAGACAAATAATGAGTTTTGGAATGACAGAACACGCTTCAACAATAGAGTCTGGAGCAGAAAAAGAGTCAGTATTTCCAACTTTATGTAAAATGTATTTTTACTGTCCAACTTTTGTCCATTGTGAACTGTCCTCTGTCACATGTACAGCTGGAATAACATCATTTTAAGCATTATTCCTATTATACATCTTGGCTGTTCCTGTACTCTCAGGGCTCTCCGTCTGTACAGTCTGTTCCCTCTGTTTACTTCTGCATGGATTAGCCTGCCCAGTCATTGTTTCATGATGTTCTTTTTTTCCTTTTGCTCATCTGTCACAACTGAAACTGGCAGCTTTCTTTTTTTTTTTTTTTTTTAATAATCCGCTGCTTCAAATGTAATCTTCTTACGGCCCTAATTAAGAAGTTATTATAACAGTCAGACAAAAAAAATAAAATGTACAGCACAACGAAAAGTTTGCTTTTAAAGGCCACACAGCTCAGGTGAAGTGTCTCAAAAGTAAACGCTTCCTTTTGTGACCTCTCCCTCTTCTTTTCTGTCTGCTATAGAAAACCCTAACAAAGTCTCAGCAAGACTTCAGCTTTACTCTCCGCAAAACACCACAGATCAAAGAGATATGCACTTTCACGTGTCGGCGAACACACCACAAGGGCTGTTTGATGAGTGAAAACAAAATGCTGGTGAGCACTCCAAATGTGTCAAGAGCACGGAAAACTCGTCTGTCAAGCAAGGTTGCACTCAGGTCATTTGGGATTGCGTTTTCCCTTTTTTTTTTTTATTTACCATTTGAAATTTGAATATAATCTCTGGATTTTGCAATCTAACCAAACGGCTGTGTGAAATGTGTGCACGCATCTAAATGTGAGACTCGGTTTGATTGGCACCTTCGTAAGCAGTGTTAATCAATCTTTGAATGATAATGTAGCACATGCTGATTATTTTCATGTGCATAGTGTAAGCTAATAATGTCACTCGTGAGAGAGTGAAGAATCACGATAAATGTGGTCTTACATTTTAAATGAAGACAAAGCCAGGCCTCACCAGAAAAACACTGCTTAAAGAACAAAGAGACTTAGTAAATTGGATTAATGCAGTTTACTGCATGTAGCACTCTTTCAAGCACCCTGCAAAGTTTTCAAGGTGCTTATCTATTGACAGATAAGTAATCACAGCTTTACTCACTTAACAACCTTTCTTTCCATCAAACCTTCTCTTGATTATGATGTCAGCTACCAGCCTGACATCGTGTCTGTAAGAGGAATTTGCTTATAGTAGGCATTGCTGATTTGGTAGCATATTATCTTACAGCTATCCTGGAGAAATTTGTTACTGTGCTCGAGTTATGGTAAACGCCACAGCTTTTAGCAACAAAAAAAAAAAGCACCTTTAAATTATACAGCATATGTGGGATAAACATTGATGTGCAAGGGCCAAATTTTGTTTTATCAAATTATTCTGTGACATCTATTCACAGTTAATGACTCATTTTTGCTCTATTATTTATCAATAGCCCACCCCCAGACATCTAGCATATCATACAAATAGACAAAGACAGAAAGGAAGGGAGATTTAAAAGAAAATAAACAGAAAAAGGAAAATTGACTTGAATTTGAGCAAAAGCAGAAGTAAATTTTATAAGCTGGAGTCAATACAGAGAAGATAAGCATAGGCCCGCCAAAGAAAATGACAAGCAAATTGCTGCAATGGGGGGAAATGATGAAGAGATAAGGGAAGGGTTGTGGGCAGAAATGATGATAATGTCAGAGACCTGGCAACAGGAAGAAAGTAAGACTTGAGAAAAAAAAGAAACTGTAAGTGATGGGAGAGGGTAAACGGCAGGAAGTGGAGAGTGACGATGTGGCGGCAGCAATGAAACAGCAGCCGTGTGGGAGGACATAAACAGGTAAGACCCCATTACTAGCTTCTGTCAGTGATGCATAGCATGCATATAATGGAGGAGCTTGCTGGACAGTTTGTCCTAGTTTTCCTGGCTTTGCATTCACCAGATTCCCCATGTGCATAGCCAAAACCCCGTCCGTCCCATACGGAGCAAGATTACACACTGGAGGCTTTCTGAAGGAGTGACCACATCTTGATCACAGTGCATCTGATATACATCTAAGCCTCAAGATTTTGCTTGCAAAAAGTAGCCATGGTCCTATAAAGCTCTTCCACTTAAAACCCAGAAAGAAACTCCCCCACTGTGCTTCCAACGCAGAGGCATGAAGCCCTTTTGAAGGCGACTCCAGCCGCTAAATCCAGGACCATCAGCAGATGATTCAGCTGCTCTACATCCCAAGGCTGCCCATCAACAGCTCTGATACTTTTCGCTTTCCTCCCCCCCTTACCTCCTCCTTTATTCAGCAGCACCATGTGTGACAGAACATGTGCGCCTCCACCTACACACTCAATTTCAATAGCCTACTTAATATTGTAAATGCGACACAGCCTCCAGATCTGCTCAGCCTTGGCATTCACAGGCTCTGGAAAGGGAGGGCTGACGGCATTAGATGTTGAACTGCTAATACATGAGTTTGTTTGTTTGATGCAGCAGCTGCAGCAGCCAAAGCAAAGCGCACAAAGCAGTTCAAATTCTGCCGTAGAGGGAGGATATCTTTAATGCTGCTGCTGTGTGTCGAGTAGAAAATTGGACCCGTCCCGGCCGCCCAATGAATAGTGATGTGATCTCTTTGACATGTCCATTTAGGGCTCCTCAAAGGGAGAAGCTGAGTGCTTCTGTGTGTATATGCTGGCCCCCTGCAGGGCTGAAGCTGGTAGCCTGAGGGAAGACTCCACAGGTGGAGATGGCAGTAATAACAGAAGACAGAGCATCTTTCGGGGGTCTCCTTACAATGAAAATCCCTCCCAGGGTGTCATTAGGGCAAATGGAAAGCTCTGACAAAAGTATGAACTAAAAAAAACCATCCCGAAAGCAAACTTTGCTGTGTGCAAAAAACGATTGTAAATCAAACACATGTTATCTCAATAAAAAGAGCACTGATCCGTGTTAAATCACCAGATGATGACAGGTTCATGGCATCTTTATCACCCGTGTGGCACTGTTACATCACTATCCAAATCTGACAACCACACACGGCCATTTTGATTATTCAGAGTAGTTTTGACAGAGCTCTTTAGTAGAAATAACTTAATGTTTGATTTCATGCACATGCCACCCGTGCACAGCTCGCCTAAAAGTCAAATTGTGCACAACTGACTTCCTGAGAAACAACTTGACGAAATTCCCCTGCATGAACGCGCAGTTGCGCCTCTCTTGGAAGATTGCATCGCGATTCAACACCTTGCAGAGCTTTAGTGAA
This sequence comes from Odontesthes bonariensis, assembly GCF_027942865.1. NCBI lineage: Eukaryota > Metazoa > Chordata > Actinopteri > Atheriniformes > Atherinopsidae > Odontesthes > Odontesthes bonariensis. The sequence continues at coordinate 8,657,840 of NC_134529.1, read as the reverse complement.
CATCGAAACAACCACTTTAAAACAACTGCGATGCCCGACAAAAAAAATAGATGGATGAATAAATAATACACTGCAATGACATTCGCGACTTTGCTCTGAGGAGAAAGGAGCAGCCCAGCTATAAGCGAAGCATTTCTCTGATGAGAGTAACTCAAGTCACTGATTGTTGCGACGTTGGAAATGATGGACAGCGAGTCAGAGCCGGACAGGAAACCCACAAGAGAGGGCTGCAGCTAGCCATCACAATTATACAGCAGCCACGCAGAGACTTAAACAAACAACAATTACCTTTATCTGGTGGCGATTTAGCAAGATTTCCTGTTTATCTAGGCGCAAGAGGGAGCATCCTTGTCTGCGTTTTCAGCTGCGATGTGGGTTGCGGCGAGAAGCAGAGAGCGAGATGTTGACTGGACCGCGGCCGCACGAAACGATCAATTCATCCCACCACACAACTGACACAACGAATCCTAAGTTTAAGTGGATGTAAGCTCGTGTGCAGGAGCCGTGATGCCCCGTGCAGCAGCGCTGCCTGACTGCAGGATGAACTTTTCTATGTAGTTTTCTCTGTGAAGCATGGACTTATATCATATAGGCTACAGTTTACATGTTTTTGAATTCACTGAATGGCCCGGACTAGCGGTGTTTATATCTCCTGTATATATATACCAGTGCAGGGACCGACGGAACAGAGCGCGTGCTTGCTTACCTTTATCAATTTCCACCTTGTCCACCTTCAAGAGAGGAAAAACGCCGCTTTCGCTGCTCATTCGCCGGTATGCAAACCGTGACTGCAATAATTTTAAAAGAATAGCAGAAAACCTGTGGAGCTTTTTCGCCTCTTCGACTATCACTGTCCGTGGGCTCTCCCTACCGCCTCTCTGTTTGTTCAAATCAGAAGTTCATCCAAAGTTGCAGCGGTTCGCCCCGCCTCACGACGGCGATGAGGTCACTTCCTCTTCGAACTTAATCAGCTTGTGCTCTCGCGATACGAATCAGCGCTGTTGTTTACACGGTGGGGGAAAAAATAAACTCTGTAGTCTCGCGATATGTCTGTTAGACTAGAAAATGAGCTGGATGGGATGATTGCTGATGAAAGATGGGAGAAGGAAAGGAGAATGTTGCTCTGGCAACCAGGATCGGATGGGCTTTTCGGCGCTGGCTTTTTTTTCTCAAAAAACTAGTGTTTGTGAGGTAAACTGTATAACCGAGAAAAATAATTGCCTGTTGCATCATCTACTGCAGTTTACGTATAGAAAAACAACTTCGCAAGCATCAGATCATTATGGAAAAAATGATTACCCTAACTGGTACATGGCTTCATGATATATTTTTATTACCTTATACCTCCCCTGAAATAGTTTGAATCGGTACAGGAAGTCCAGCAAATTCTCCTTTGGAATTGTTTTGGATTTAAATAAGTTGCTTGGACTATTTGCAGCCATCTGATGATAACCGTGTAGCTTATAGTGGATGTATCTGAGCTTTTTTTTCCCACAGAAAAGTCAGTTAGGGACCTTAAACCTAAATAGCCTCATCGCTGCTTGTGGATTCTGCGTTAGTCTAGTCGCCTGAACAAAATGTTGGTACCATAAGTATCTGTAAACCACAGATAATATATCCAACTTGCCACCTCCTGATGCTTAGGAGCTTGCATTCCTATAGGATACTATGATCCTTTTCTACCCCTAACTGAGAAAGAGGCTAAAAAACACAAGAGATTTGAATAGAGACTTGAATTTGCTCAGCATTATATCATTTTTATACCCAATCAAGTTTAGTTTAAACATCATTTTAAAAAGTAGATGCAGCCACTAAAACAAGCCAATTAAACTTCTTCCCATTGCCTGTCACATTTTTACCTTAAATTCTTTAAGGGCAGCCATATACTCACAAAATGGAATTGCATCCAACTAACTTTCACCACATACTGGCTGACAAGCCTCTAAGCTACTGCAACATAAAGGGATGGCATTACACTGTATCGTCTTGGCAGTGTTGGATAACAATTTCTGAACGTCACAACTTTCTGAGATAATTACAGTACACTACATAATTACATTTTGACCCGACCTCAGAGCTCAGACCCACACAGCAGGATATATCCTTGACTTCTGCACAGCCATGTGACGCAGTCCTGAATGCCAGTCAAACACTTTTACGTTAAGCTCAAAATCCACATCTAGCTGACTGATACACGTGTTTGTTTGACCAGAGTATATTGTCTCTTTTTATATGCACAGCTTTGTTGTCTCCCATGTACCAGTTGTTTTCCAATGACAGTTGGTGTCAAAATTATGTGGCCCAGCCTCCTAAACTTAGAGCCCCTGCATCTCTGAGATACTCTGGTGATTTCTGTTGGCAGCGGCTCCTGACACATTGGTCGCAGTAATATCACATATGTCATTTCCTGGCTCAGCCAGGGAAAGAGTAAATCACATGAAACCAGATGGTGTACGTAAGAGATAAAGTAATTTATTGTTTAGTCACAAAACATGTAAGTATACAATTACTAAGTAAAACTGCAACTGAAACCAGAGCCTGTGGATGTTAACAAATCATAGAAACCAGCAAAACAGAATGGATACAAACTAGTCTAAATCGATTAGACTTAAAACACATTAGTTAATAGAAAACTGCACTTCCTACTTTAATATAAGTACATTAGTTACCATCCCATGTTGCTCACAACAGTTTTTCAACTAAGCCTGGCTCTATTTCAAGCTAATTCCAATGCCTCATATGAATAATACTTATTGAGCAAATATTATGCTCCTAATAAGGTTGTACCAGAAAACAAATATTACTTTCGTGACTTCCAGCCTTACAAGGGTAAGCAGGACAGCTGCAACCAATACACAAAATTTACATCATGGCCATACTAAAAAGTGGTGCCTACCAAAAGTAAGCAATATAGTTACAACACTAAACTTTAATAGCTGAGGTGCCTAAGGGACTGATGGATCAGGTCAAAGAACAGACCAATCAGCGGTAACAGATATGAAGTAAAAGGGATCAGGACTATTTAACCAATCCTGGACAACAAACAGCACTTAGCAAGCCAACCAGCACTCTGCAATTACATCCACAATTTGCATACCAAAACTGACCTGGAGCTGTTTACATACATACATAGAAACATACATACCTACATAGTAACATACTGTACATGCATACATGTATGCATACATACATACATTCATAGAAAAATACACACTTACATGCATAGATATACATACATTAGCCAAACCTTGCCAGGGAACAGCACACTTTAGACAGCAAATCAGCACTCTGCAGTCACCCTCACAATTTCCATATCAAAACAGGCCTGGGGCTGTAACAATATTCCAGCAACAAGCGTCCCACGTTTTTCTGAAGGGATTATGTATCAAAAAGCAACATATTTCTCTTCAGACAGATGGAGGTGTTGGAAGAAAGTTACAGAGCTCATGAAAATGAGAATTGATCTTGAGACCTACTTGAAATGTGTTTTAACATTTTTTTTATTACTATTAATAGTATTATTATTATTATTATTATTATTATTATCATCATTATTAATTTAATGCTTATATTGGCTTTTGGGAATCACCACTGTCTGGTTAAGTTCAGGATGCTGTAATATTTTTTCCCACAACTCTGGGCTCCAGGTTCAAAAAGCAACCACCATAGTTTATTGTGACTTCAGGAATAGTGAAGTGGTTGCAGTCTGTGTTTTTGCTGCTAGATGTCGCTACATTGTACAGTCTCTCCATTGGCACCAGAATGTGGTTTTATAAAGATTTGGTTTTAAGTGACGCGTGATAAATCTAAACTGATTGGAGCTCCACAGTTTATGATTATTTGGTGCCATTAATATTCTTTTTCACTTGGCAGAAGCGGAATTTGCATGATACAATTGGTATTACGCATGTGGATCCTGAGGGCAAAGTTGTTTTACTTAAACCAACAACGACAAAAAAAAGGGTCATTTGCATTTGAAATTTTGAAAGGCTCTCTGTCTCTTAATGCTCTATGAGTTCTATTATTACACCATCTCCACTCACAAAACCATAGAACACAGAAAGGATGTTGAATTTGTATTCAAACTGAATGCTTTTGAAGGGCAAAAGCAAACATCACTTACCGAAAAAAAGTGGTTCAGTGCAATTTATCTTCACTGTTGCCTGGCTGTTCTTTTCATTCAGCTTGTGACAGGACCTATTACTAGCAAGATGTACCTAATAAAGTGGGTGCCAAGTGTATAAACATATGTATATGTATATATACCTATATCTAATTTTATGCTGTCCATCGAATACGTGCACCACACACAAATAACCTGTATTGTAGGTCTCCCAAGCATTAAATTACCCACAATACAGAATTGTTCAAAACTTCCCTCTAATATTCTAGATAAGTAATAATAATTATACTTCAGTACAGCATCTGTATAGATATATAATTCACTCCAGGGCTGATGATCATATTAATATATAATGGTATCATGACAAGATTACTCTTGTAATACGACCACTGTAACATGTCAGCAGATGACATCCTCCCAGGTGTTGAAAGCCTCATCAGACATTATCAGAAACATTATTGGAACTAGAAAAAGCTGTTCCTGCAAAACAGCAGTGAGAATGCTGATAAGTTGAATGGGGATAGCTGACCATGCTAAAAAACTTTCAATTTTAGGAGAAAACCAGTTGCTGAAGTCTTGGTTGAAGGAATTTGAAGTTGAAATGACAATATTGGAATGATTTCCAGCTATTGGAAGAACTACAGAATTGATTAAAGTGCTGACAAAATGCAGAGGTGGCAGCAAAAAAAAAGGTGAAGGGTTAAAAACAACAGAAGGAGAAGAAGATGCAAAAAAAAAAACGCAAACCAAAAAGGGAAAATTTTGCAGAAAATTAGTTGCTGAAGTTTCAAAAGGCCTGAAAGGTATTTTTGAAAGGAGCTGGAGCTAGATGAAGGCAGAAAACTACAGAAAATAGACAATGGGCTGGAATGAAATGGGCTCACATTTTACTTCAAGGTTGAAGTAATGAAGTTGAAGCTCAAATTCTATAAATGTCAGCTCTTTGGTAACATTGGCTGAAAGAGAACCACTTTTCCCACATTTTAAGGTAGAATTTGTTTCTGTAAGTTAAACTGTATGAAAGTTAGAGGAATTTGTTTGTAAATTTAGTTGAATTTCAGAACAAGCAGAAGATGGTCTCTGCTGGCTCCCCATTGATAAAAACCAAGAAGGCAACATGTTCATGTTTTTGAAGCTGTGATATTTCAAAATTGGCTTAATATTTGAAAAAGCTGAACCATTTGGTAATAGCTGGATGTCTTGTGACCCGTTTAAAGTTTGAATGGTGTCTCTAGCTGAAAGTATGCAGTATTCAGATTGAAAAGAGGAAGAACAGTTTGAAGCATTTCCCATTCATTTGAATGGAATGCTTATTCAGCATTCTCACAAGAAAGCGGTTTGCGATAAACTATAGCAAAGACACGTTTAATTAATGAATGCAAAGGGACTGATCATTGACTCGTCCTACACATTCCCTTTGCTAATTCCACCTGCTTGCTTTCCTCACATACACTAATTATTTCATCATTAATATTTAATTAGATAAGAGAAAGAACATCGCCCTAATTAAAGCAGTTCAGCAGGTACTAATGGGAAGAGTGGATGAATATTATGTGCGTCACAGGAATTCATGTCATTCTCCTACATTGGTCTGTGTATACTTGTCCTCAGAGTCTGCCTCAAAGTTCTTCTTTTATATAACTGATCATTTTGTTTGTACTGACAGTAGTTCATATTTCCTTTATTCAGACTGCTTTCCTTTCATTTCCACTTGCGATTTAGGTGCTCATTATTCAAAAATGTCATCTAGGGTTACATAACAATCTAATGACGACAAAGGAAAAGAGATTACCATCATTAAAATCAGTCCTGTAGCTCTATGAATCTTAATGTTCCCCATTCTGTCATGTGGCAGATATTTGTGTGAGCGGTTTGCATTGTGAACTCCCACCCACCCAGGATTAGCTCAAGTAGTCTAATGGGGTTAACCGCAGAATGTAATTCAGTTTAGATTAAAGAAATGAGGAGACACATCACCAACAACCAGTGACAGTGATTTTACACTCTTTGTTACACCGGTAACTAGTTCAGAGTCACACATTATATATTTCGTAGTATAAAATGATCGTATTTAAGAATTCTTAATTAATCTGGAGATGGAATTCTGAAGTTTATAAAGACGAGACACAAACCAAGTCTTAGTTTAATCTATGAGAACAATGTTCTGTTTTAGAGAATAGTAAAGTATACAACAAAGTGCCTCATCATTGTTCACTGTCAAGACATACCCTAAGATTTGTGTTGAATTTTGCATAATAAAGACAGTTTTGACAATCAACATTTTTTTCTACCACTTTTGAAAATTTCAACTCAATACGTAGTCAATGAACTCAATCTAAAGTCCTGCATAAACTCCATCTATCTCATGTAGTTTGACAATAAGAACTGGGGCGCGTTGCTGGTCAAGCCAGAAACTTGGTATGTCCCAATTACATATTAATGGAATGATGCACTACTCTAATTGAATACAGTAAATGCTACAGTGAAGAATTTCACCGTAAAGTAACAGTAAATCAGACACTGTTTTCCTTCATACCCAATATGAGGCACTATAGTTCCTGTCTTGTCTTGTACAGAGTAATTGGTATTCATCACACTTATGGCCCAGTAGGCCAGAAAAAGGTTTGCACACAGACGTGAATTTATCTTTCAAAGCAAGACATGACGTTTTTACCAACCCTAACTACGTAGTTTTTAATGTCTAAGCATTAAAGGAGAAGCTCAAGTTAACAGAAAGGGGAAATGAGAGTTTGAAAAATGACGCAAACAAACAAACCAGGGGCTTTAGGTCAAATGGGAGACAAATTCAGGTTTCCTTTTTGACAATTATGTCTGTGACTTATCATAAGACTGGCTTGGGCTACAATACCTTCACATGCTTTTGTTATCTGGTTACAGAATGCTGTATGTGTCTATATCAAGTTTGTTTTGTTTAGTCTTATCTTATATGTTAAACATTTTTGTCGCGTTTATTTTTGAGTGTATGCTTAGTTTTTTGTGTTTTGTGATATTTTTTAAATTGTTCTTTGTTTTAGTTGTTGTGTTTTGTCCAGTTTTGCAAATTTTTGTTGTATTGTTTTTGTTTGTGTTTTGTATGATTTTTGTTTTGCTTTTGGTCATGTTTTCGCGTTTTTTCCAGTGTTGTTTTTTTTTTTTACCTCAGGGCCACCGTAGCTCCTTGGAGAAAGAGGAAAGCCTCTTAAAGAAGGCTGTTTTTAGGGCTCAGTCTTTGACTCCTATTGTATTACAGCTCGGCCTTTACATCTCCACCTGATGTTACTGTATTTGATTGGGACTCTGCAGCAGCCAGCCATAACATGTCTGAAACATATTAAGATGCTAAGTCAGGCATGAGGCAACCACCTATTGCATACATGATTCTGGTAACACAGAGAGGGAGCAGGGTGGAATTCCTGGCTCTGTTACCCCTGGAAGCAGAGGAATGAAAAGAATGGGCCCCATTCACAAAGTTACACTCAAACTGCTCCTACACTAATAGAGATTGACATGAGGAAAGACGACAAGTTGTTTTCACACTCACTGGCTCTTTTGTGCTCTTTTCTGAGGGGCGTAATGCAGACAGTGTGCTCTGAAAAAAGGCAGAATTTGATGCACTTGTTTTTCATAAGTGTAGACCACTGTGTCTTGATTGGAGTGTGTGAGAAATTAGGGCTTTGTTGCAAATGTCATTGTGAGTAAACTGGTGGAGTTATTTGCCTCGCTGAGGGACAGATTGTTTGTTCGGTTCAAAAGGAGCAAGTTTTTAGAAAAAATGCAGTTTTTTTTCTCAGCTGTGACATTTTTTCAAATAACACGGGACATCTTTAGAAAAAAAGACCCAAATATTCCTCTTAACATTGAGATAAGTCTGATAAAGACTTTGCAGCTCTGAGTATGTACATTCATCTTTGAAATTACTTTAGAATCACTGGTAATGACAGCATATTATTATGTTCCCACAGCTGAAAACATGCTGATGTTGAGCTGGTAATGATTGTCAACATTTTAAAGTGTCAATGTGCAAGATCTTACTAATTAACACTGTGCACAAGTGAGACTGAGGGGGATTTGATAAGCTTTACAAGTACACCATATGAAAAGTTATTGCCATCCTTCCTAAGGGAGCCAAATCCCAGTATATCCTGGAATTTCAGCAGGAAAGCCTTTGTAATCAATAAACAATCAATGTTTAAATGTTATAACTACATATGTTGTGAGCTTATGGCTCAGACATGCTTGGTGTCCATCATTACTCCTGCAATGAGCTACATTTTCACATAAGTTAAAGTCTTTTTTTTTATGTAGTAGGATGCCTATTGCTAAAACTATCATGCCAGATTTCTCTTTGACAATTGTCCCCTTTCAGTTTACTTCTCATTTTTGGCCTAGCGGCCAAGTAACGTGTGGTATTGGTTTTGTTGTTCACTGAATAATGCATAGATGCACCCATGCAGAGCTAAAAGATGTTAACATCTCAGTTTTCCTTTTTCATCACCTAAAGGGACCTAGAACGTCCTGTCTCATTGGGATTTTAGTTAGTATTCTGTATGCTCCGTGCCAATTCCATTAGCAGTCTGAAAAATGTGCTACTTGTGAAGGAGAAACTTTAATATGCAGCATGTATTGTCTGCATGTTCTAAAGACACATGATTAACATCCAAGCTGCCAGTCAAAAAGCCACACGGCACTGATCTTTGCGGTCCCAGCTTCCCTTTGTAGAGTGCAGGAACTTGCAAAGCTCTTTTAAGATTTGCTTGAGGAAGCAACGGCATAGACAAAATTCAGGCTCAAAATGCCTCCCGCTTGGTACTGTATGCACACATACATCTCTTCACAGAGAGAGCTGGAGTGGGTTGACTCACGCTGGTGTGAAAACACAGAGGATAGGTGGGAGGATGACATCATAAAACCCTGCAGAAGAACAAGGGCCTCGGTGTTGGACCCTTTTCAAGCAGGCACACAAGGGCACGCACACACATACGCGCCTATACATATATAAGGACACACAGTCCTCCTCAGCTGCCTCTCAATCACGCCAGCCGCCCACGCCACACGTGCACGCAAAATACACGCACAGAACATTTCCTTACCAGAAATAACACTGATTGTCCTGAGGAGACGTTTTTGATTTCCAGCTTCCCATGGGGGCGACGTGGGCAGAGGCAGGCTGGTGGTTGGCCAGGATGCGGATACGCTCTGATAGGATTTGGGGGCTCATGTTGGAAAAAATAGATATTAGAAAGGAAAAGATACCATTCATCTTAGATGCTCTGAGGTTCCCCCAATCTCTTGCACCTGCATTCAGTATGGTCCCGTTGCCCTGCATGGGCTACCTCCTGCTTTTATGATGCTAGGACGTGCAGAGAGCAGCTGCTATTAATTATCATTCATGTAAGTTCATTAAAATGCAAGAACGCTCCTATTCTTAGTACATCCAACATGATCAAAAGGAAGAAATCAGGATTGAAGCTTGATCTCTGACAAGTTGCTGATGCAGTGATTCACCAAACAGCACACATTTCTCCACACTTCACACAAGCGCTGCGTCTTCCTTGGCAGTGATTAAGAATAGTTTTCCAGGCTGATGAATTCCCACTTGAATAAGGCAAATATGGCTGCTCGTTGTTCAACTCAGTTTGATAGTTCTTATAGAGCTTTAAGTTGACTGACGTGGTCTTTGTGACCACACAGATATTACTCAGCTTTTAATTGATTGTTGTGTTTCAACAAAATTTTAATTGTCATGAGAACCGTAAATCTGAACTTGAAAAATTGAAGCCTGAAACGGTCATTGCTCCACTCACTTCAACACACCAATTTGAACAAGGAGGCTAATTCAAGGCGTCTAGATTCTGCTAATTTCTCTTTGCTGCATCAATAGCTTCTAAAAGGTAAGGCTAATGTGTTAATAGAGCACAGTTCATCCACAATGTGTCACAATTTGAGCTGAACTCAGGTTAGGACCCAAATGAAAACCCAGACAGAGCAACAAGACGAAAACAATTACCCGGCACAGAACAAAGAAAACCTGGAGGATATATACTGAGAGAGGTGATAACAAACAAAAATCAGGGGTGGCAATCAGAAACTGAAACAAAAGTGGAAATGAATGCGTCACAATGCACAAGGGGATAACTCAACAAAAATAAAACAGAAAATAAGGAAACTGATATACAAGATGAAGATAAATAACTGACAGAAAATAACTAGAATACAAAACATAACAAAGAAACTAATAAACCAAAACATAAAAACACGGAGCATTACACAAAGGAAATTGAAATTGCTTCACATCAAGTGTAGAATACATATACTAAAATAAGGGAAATTACTGAAGAGTCCAATTCCTGATGTTTTTTTTTAATTATTATCAGAAATCGAGCAACAAATTCAAGAAATAAAAGGTATAAAGCTTGAACTGAGAAAGTGATTTGATGTCCCAATGGAGCAGCTGAATTTAATATCAAGACAAACTGAGCCAAAACCAAAAGAAACATTATTTGGTGCCCATAAAATAGTTCATATAGCTCTATCACTTGGTAAAACCCAGCCTTTAAGGACTCAGATTATATCTCTTTCCTTTGGAGAGTTCTTTAAACTAAAGAAAATAGGTTAAAAAGTGGAAGAAAACCTAGAATGAACATGTGTGGTGAGAATTATTTTCACTCATCTCTAATTAGTTGAAGGTGGTTTTATCGTTTCCAGTTGTTTACCATCTCAAAGCACTGACAGCATTCTTTTTGGATATCATCTACATTGCAATGATAAAAACTCAATTCAATTTAAGAGCTGTTTCTCACAGCACCTCGTGTGTCATGGTGGTTCCGTCACATTCATAATTACAGATACTTTGTGTGCCCTGTCTCCCAAGTAGGAATTTTCTGCAATAAGTCGATAAATCCAATATATATTCAAATTTTGACTTAAAAGTAACTCCTGAGAAACATATGAGCATTTCTCAAAACACCAGCTGTCAATAAAATGCAATATCGTCCTTAACTTATTCTTGTTCTAATAAAACACGAGTCAGCATAGGATCTGAGCCGTTAGTCTGTCTGTTTCTTCAGTTGAGTGAACACAAAAGTAGTTTTTTTTTAGAAAAGAAATAAAGCAAACCTGGAGGCAGGAAAGCTTGTTTTTTTTTTTCAGAGATTAAATGTTATACAATTTTGATGTATCACTACCCAACCCTACCCCAATTCACAACAAAAAACTTGTCAAAGCAATACACAGAGAAAGTAAACAAGTTCAACTCCAAGTCCAATTAGATATCGTCTAATTAAATCTTATTAAATCCAATCATGATACAGTTTACTTGATAATCCAATAAACTTAAACATGCTTGTAATCAAGAAAGTCAGAGAGGTTTTCTGTGATATGGATACATTGTGAAAGAGGGTAAATGAAGGAGGTTCTGAGGAAAAACAGGTAGCTTTAAATGGCAGTACGCAGCCCCAGCTGGTGCAATAAAATGGAGGACAAAAGGATTCAGTGTAGGATCAGGCCGTACAAGAAACCTTCCACCTACACTGCTACATCTGAATGTGTGATTTAGAGTCTATTTTCGCCTCAGATTTTCTGGCTCACATGAAGCTACGGCTCTATTTGGAATGGAGGGATTGGCAAGGATGCTGGGACACGCAAAGCTGTGTGTGTGTGTGGGGGGGGGGGGGGGGGGGGGTCTGGGTCTGGCCTGGCAGGATGCTACAGTAGTTAATTAAAGCTTCTGGGCAGGTATTTCAGGATTAGGAGTGGGTGTGTTGAAAGGGCCTCTGGTGGCCTTAGCATGAAGTCGTCATCTCATGAGTAAGGCTGGCTGTGAACACTTGATTGTGTTGAGTGTGTCGCTAAATGTGGTCGCCTCTGTGGTATTTGCTTGATGTGCTTCATTTCTTTGTTATGACTGGCACTTTATGGCGCTGATCATCTTTACCAGTGAGACATCTCATTAACATTGTGTTAAGATGTCATTTGGTGGACAATGAATCAGACGCTTATTCAGCTTGAAATAATGGACAAGTGTGGGGTTCTTTTATATATTTTGTTTTGTAGTGATCACAAATTATGTCCCAGGGAATACATCAGTTACACATCTATCCATCCATCCATTTTCTATGTCCACTTAATCCAACTCAGGGTCGCAAGGGGGGCTGGAGCCTATCCTAGCCGTCATTGGGCAAGAGGCAGGGTACAGCCTGGACAGGTCGCCAGTCCATCACAGGGCCACACAGAGACAAAATTTTAGAGTCACTAACCTGACATGCATGTTTTTGGACGGTGGAAGGAAGCTGGAGTACCCGGAGAGAACATGCAAACTCCACACAGAAAGACTCCAGGAACCCTTTTGCTCTGAGGCGACGGTGCTAACCACCACACCCCTGTGCAGCCCATCAGTTGCTCATTACAACAGAATCATTTCATAATCAAGACACATAAATAACAGTCTTGTGGTCCAACAAATGAACCTAAATGCAGTAGTGATTCTTAATTGAAGCCTAGCCTGTAGTCCAGTAGTGATGGGTGGAGTGACAATGCCAAAACTTTTCGTTTGTCTAGTTTTTATTGTCATTTCTGAGAAACTGAACACTGTGCTCAACGTTCACATGACGGTTTGTCTGGAGCCTGGGCCTGCTGACACACTTATAGCCTCTGTCAGTATGGATTTGTGATGTGGCTCCAAAGATTTTCTTACTTTAGTTTCACCACCTTTATTGAATAGAGTTGAGAGTGCAACCTTCGTATGTATACGTCTTTTTTTTAAATTCTGCATAGTGTGACCTTAAAGATTCAATGAGCATTTTCAGCGATGCTTCGAAAGGCAGTCCCTGGTGGCCATCAGGGGCACAGCACCTAAAGGTTACGCATTGGCTTAACTTTTGAGACATTTTTACTTTTTTTTTCTTGAGTAATCCATCTATTATATTTAGTCTTTGGCTGCACAGGACTGTGGTTTTTGCTGTTTTGTTTTATTGTTTTGCCCATTTAGATATTCAGCAATGTAGTCGATGCTTATTTTCTAACATGCTTATCAATAAATCAATGTGACTTGACTGTAATAAAATAAGTAGAAGGCATAAAACGTTGAGGAAGAAGAAACAGTCCGGCAGAGATGCTGCCACTCTGCATTAAAAGGACCTGAAAGTAGACATGGTTCAGATCTAGTTAAGAATTCCTCCAAGGTGACGTGTGATGAGCATGTATGATGGAGATGCTGGACAGCTCTACTGAGACTATACAGGCTCTGTGATCCAGACCCGGAAAATCAGTAGAAAATGAGTAAATGGAGGGATGGAAAGATTAAAAAAAAAAACTTACAAAGGTTTTTTTCAGTTTTCAGACTGCCAGGCAAAGACTTTGCACTGTAGCATCAAAGGTATTAAGCTCAATTTCTTGTGCGATTGAACTCTGCTCTCTGGATTCACATCAGGGATCTTGTCTGTTTGTCTCCTTCCTTATCAATTTCCCACAGATTCATTTATATAATCACTACCCCCAAAACTTCTCTCATTTCCTCTTACATACTTTGACACACACACATGCACGCACCATATGGCTGAATGTCAGACAGCTGCAAAACGTGAAGGAATGCGATGGAGTAGAGAAAATGAGGATGATGATGATAATGATGATGATCGCTCAAAACAGCAACAAAGAGCTCCCTCCCCATGTACATGTATACGTGTGTGTGTGTGTGTACTGTATGTGTGTGCGTGGGTGCTAAGTGTCAGTATGCAAGGCGACTTGTTATTCTGTACGTGTCTTGTGATAGATACTGAGCTGTCACATCTATCAACCAGACAACCGTTCCTCATGCACATTCTTCATCATGGTAAATTCAGCTAAAATGCTTTCATGAGTTCACAACTTTAACAGCTCAGATGAAGTCATGAACAAAAGCTTTGTAGCTTTTTTTCTGCAATTCTTGCTGAGAAAACCCCTCCAATGACTAGTAATTATGATTGCATTTATTTAGTTCATACATTGTATGCACTGTTCATCACAGTGAACTGAATCTGTCAAGTTTTGAGTCCTTGCATAATGTGGGAAGATGACCACCAAAGGGCAACTACATTTCTATGTGGTATCTTGTTGTGTACATTTATAAATGACTAATGAAATCCCCATGATTTATCATTTTTAGTGCCTGAAATGAAAGCAGGCATTGACAAACTGAGGAGCGGAATAAGCTCGATGTGGGGAATCTGTCACCTAGTGGTTAAATTAAGAGATGACACATAAACTTGTTCTGTCTTAGGATCAGAGCTTTGTTGACCAAGCTTCTGTAGATAATTATTATTTATTTTTTTACAGTACTGTGCAAAAGTTCTTTCTATTTTGCTCTTAAGACCCACACTGTCTTGTAATCTTTTAAAGCGGTCTTAAACAATAGTTTTTCAGGCTTTCTGACGGTTTTTCAAAAGTTTTTCTTTGAAAATTGACTGCTTTTTTATTTTTTTACTCATTTTCAGTTCAGTCCTTGAACCTGACCTTTTTCATAAGAATGTGTTATTTTTTCATTTATTCATTAATGTACTTTTTATTTATCTATACACCACCCTATGAATCATTTAAGTAACATGGCCTTAAAAAACTGTACTTAACTCAAGTTATGAACCTGTCTCGTATTCATACATGTAGACAACTTGGCAACAAACCAATTGCTCAGCCCTAGTCAGGACTGTTGGAGGTAAGTGGAGACAGTTCAAGAAGGTTCTGCATGATCATGCAAAATAATCACAGAAAACAAGGAGGCTAAAACACTGCAACGCATCATGTTCACATCTGAACTTCTGAACACGAATATGTGACTGCAGGAATGCAGTTTCTTCAACAGATAGAGCCATGATGTTAAAACAGATACTCAAACTTTCTGTTTGCTTTGTAGTTGAGATCTATTCCTGTTTCCTGCTATTTTTTTTCTCCTGCTAACAGGTGCCAATCTGGATGGGTTAAAAGCGGAGGACAAATTTCGTGTGTATGCATATATGCATGACAATAAATCTGATCTTAATCTTATTCAGTGATATTCAATGCTTATTACCTGAACACAATGTAATAATATTCACATTTTCATTGTCTTAAATCAAGGAGTACCTGAAACTCATATTCACCAAAAAGACACCCTGGAACGGTCATATATCTGCAAGTATTTACTCATAAACATCTGACACTTTTCTCCAAGAATAACATGTTGCATGTAATATATTTCCACAAATACAGTTAAAGTAGTCTACAAGAGGAAAGAAAAAGTTCCTGAAAAACAACACAGATACATTGCGTATCTAGAGCGTACATCATTCAGTACAACATACCGCCATATCACACACTGCACACATTAACACTTGTTTTGAGTAGCATTTAGTAATATGAAGTTGCAAAGAATGTGGCCAAAATTCTTGATAGTCATTCTGTGTAACCTTCCAAGAGGCAACTCTGGTCAAATGCTGTACTTGTGTCACTGTACGGCAATAATTAACTTCACTGAAGTTGCAGTCAAACAATGCAAAAAAGGCTGAATTGCATGCAAAACTCTCATTTGTACCTTAACAAATCTGCGAGAGGAAAGAAGAAATGGCATCTTCACTTGACTCGGCACAAAACAGTGAAAAAATGACAGAATGATCAAAACATTATCTTCACAAAGTAAGTATTTCAGACTATTTAGAGTTTCCACATGGACTTAATATACAGCCCTCTAATGGTGACACAGTAAAATCAATAGAGTATGGGTGTTGATGACTTTATCAATCTATTATGCTTTGGAAAATCTGGTATGTACAATGTAACAAGCAGTTATCAAACCACTGTTAGTGGAGGATATTTTGTCCTAATTAAACCACACATAAAAAAATACCCTCTGTTTTGCTACAGGGAAACTGAATAATTCTTCTCTCAATACCAAACTTATGTGATACTAAGTGTAAGTGTATTTGACTTGTGAAGTCAATGTTTTTTAATATGAAAACAAAGCAAGAAAATAAAGAAATAGCTGCATATATTTAGGATGATTTCATTCCAGTAAAGGTATCCACTGCAAGTGCAATGACGACCAAAAACATGGGCAGAAGAAGAAGAGAACAAAACAGTCTACCGAGGTCAACTTAACACAGGCCACGTCTCCCGTGTGTCCTGTTTTTCCAATGCCTGTAGCACCCTCTTGTGGTAAACTCTTACACTACATCTAAAGCGGTCAAAAAGAAGAGCAAAATGTCACTGGTTTATTGAAGAAAAAATCAATAAAGGCTAAGGTGAAGACCAGATGTAATCAGTCAGATTGCTGATTCGGAAAATAATGCCAAAAATAATGCTGTTAAATGCTTCAAGTCAGAGATGGACAATTCCAAGGCATCCCCTTCCCTCCACTTCATTGACTTCTGTTGTAAAACTGCAAAGAAAAGATTATCAAATCTTCATTTACATCTCTCCTGAAGGCTTTGTGCCAAACATTCTGTCCAGCTGAGGGAAATCTTTACCAAACACTTGGCACTTTGCGGCAAAATGTTCCAACTTTCATTCTTGAAAACTGCACTCAAACCATCCGGCAGTTCTTCAAAAAAACTGAGTGACACAGCTGGTTTCAGAACTGCAGCTAGGTGGCCCTCTTTATTTCAAGCTAAAACAAAATGGGACACATTTTTCCAAGAGTGCGCAAAGTGTGTGGAGATGACAAATGCTCAGTGAGAATTCATGTTGTTTCTTTAACACCAGCAGCCTTCGTGTTGGTCGCTGGCTGCTCTGTCACAGAGTCCCTCCTCTTCCTCCAGAGCAGTGAGATTAAGCTCGTCGTTGAGGGACATCCGGAGTAGATCCAGATCCTTCTTATTGGCTGCCAGCACCTGTTCAGCGAGTCGCGTAAAAGTCTTGCAGGGAAACAGAGCCACGGGAGAAGAACAAGATGAGAGATTCCGTCATTCCCTCCTATTATATCATAACGACTACTTGATTTTGTTACTTGGTCATGACATTTCTCGATCACCTCACCTCTGTTATATTATGGTTGGTGAAGGCACTTGTTTCAAAGAAGTCCATTCCGTACGCCTTGGCCAGCTGGTGGACAAAAAGCATCATTTATCATTTATTATAATCTTTATTTTTGAGATATATAGCATCAGCAGGGTCCTAATTAGTTTGAGCACACTAACAAAAAACCATGTAGCTGTCCTTGTAGAATATTTCAAGATAAACTCGAGTAAATGAAACTAGCCTGACAGTTTGTCAAATGACTAATAATCAGTACGAGCTTTAGCTGAAAATAGAGGTCTAGAATCCACATAAAAGGGTCAGCACTTTCATAGGTGAAGGTTTAGACTTTTCACGTCTTCTTAAATAGTTTTAGAATTAGATAATAAAATCATTTTAAATCACTCTTAGGATACATGATTAATATCACTCTGAAATATTCAAGCGAAATAGCTGTCGAAGACATTTTGTCAACGACTGTGCATCATTAAATGCACTCAAATGTGCATATTTGACTCCTGAAAGAAATGTAGTCCCCACTACAATTTTTTAAAAAGCCCCAGGGATTTGAGCATCACGGTCCTTGTATTTCACATGTATAGTTCATGGACTTTGGTCTGATAGTAAAGTTACAGAATAATGCCAGTGACTGACCCACCTTGACACCTTGCTCAGTGGCCACCTGCCTCTTGTCCACCTCATCTGACTTGTTGCCAACAAGAATCTTCTGGACCTTGTCTGGAGCGTACTGCAGGCGGAAGCCATGTGGACATAACAGAATATTTACAGATAAGGCAGGAGGAGAGCAAACAAAATTTAAAAGATAGGAGGAGCGATTTCAAATGTCAAGAGAAGGCAGAAGAAAAACACAGGAGAAAACGCAGGAGCGACGGCGTTCCGGAAATGAAACCATGATTAAAAGTAAGTGGGAAGCATACCAGGATCAACAGAGAATGTATTCAGGCAGAGCTATAGAGGAAATTAGGTCCATAATCTCTAAATTAATAGAGCAAAATCATCTGGGAAATGACGGGGGAAAGCAGGGCAGATGAGAACCGTACAAAGACTGAGCTGAGTGGAAAAAAATATGTTCTTTCCAATCATTTACGACTACACTTTTATTAGAGCGACAGATATCGGAAAATAAGATGAAATCTGACACAGCACAGCTGTCAAGTCTGCATTTGGTTCACATCACACCATCTGTTGTTTTTCAACCTGAGCTGTCCACACGCCCAGCTCTCTCATTTTGAGTCTTTCTGCAATGTGGAAAGAACGCTTGCTGATTTTCCAAAACGTCTGACTTCGCGAGCTCTTTAATCCCCCGTCTGCGTGACTCACCTCGTCCACATCGCTGGCCCACTTCATGATGTGCTGGAAAGATCGCTCACTCGTGATATCATACACCAGGAAGATTCCCTGAAATGACATGGTCAAAGGGAAAACAATATGATTCCTGTAAGCAAACACACTTCTTGGAACATTTCTCTTTTTTACATTATAAGCCACAGGCTGAATGAGAAATCCACTGAATTCATTTATCGCTCAAAACAGGAACAAGACACTTTCCTTCCAATTCCATTACCAGTTTCTGGTAAATGAACAATTCACTTTGAGCCACTTTAATCTCTTTAGCAGCCCAAAGCAAAGACAGAATCCATAGAAATAAATGTCAAGGTGCTGCTGTAGCTGTGGAAGGCAAGTGAGGAGAAACAGCTCATTTTCACTGTCAGAGGTGACATCAAATCTTTCTACTATATTTTTCTTAAATGCTACGATTAGGCATAAGCTATTCTTGTAGCTGACTATAATCTGATTAGATTTACACAGTAATAATATAATAACATGTGTTGAATCATACATAGAATCATACAGCTGCTAAAGTCACCTGTGCTCGTCTGTAGTACTGCTTGGTGATGGTCTGGTACCTCTCCTGGCCAGCTGTGTCCCTGCACAGACAACAAATGTGCACACACCGTGTTTTGAGATATTTTGTTACAAACATGCGTACAGTGACACATGCATCGCCGTAGCCAAAACGCTGAGGTCATGTAGTCCCACCAATATGACCTCTTCCAAAACTCTACCAGAAAACTAAATTACATTGAATCAATGTGTGTAAAACGTGATATTCCTGAAATAATTAAAACAGCCTCGTTTTAAGCTATTACGGGTGTTTTTTAGTGATTTATTTTCATATGTATTCATTCATTTGTGTATTCATTTATTGTCTTTGGCTTGTTTGGGCATTTGCTGCCTCTAGATGCTTCATCTTGAGAATTGTTACAGCAGTTAACAGAAGAGATTCTTAATAATTATCCTGCTCTGTAATGAAAATCTTTATATCCTTAGTCGAGACTAATTTTATTACAACAAACGTACACACCCAAGTTTGATTCTTTCCACAGTATCAGCTCATGACAAATGTTGTTTTTGTTCATAAATGTCATTAACAGTAGATCCATGAGGCAAAATAAATTCTTGCTTTTTTTTTTTGGTCATATGAAATTCAAACATGTTTAACATGTTTTAAAATGTTCCCTATTTTTTCCTCATTTTGGACAGATGTTCATTCACTTCCTGTTTATAAATAAGCCATCATAAAAATCGCTAAAGCAGAATATCATTAAGTTATTATTATCATTCTTCTTCTTGTAGAACTTAAGTGCCCCTACATTTCAGGAAACATAAATTGGACAGCATTGCCTTAGCATTCAGGATAAAAGCCACCGCCCTGAAAATGACCAGTTACACAAGCATGTGTAATGAATGGTGAAAAATACAACAGTCTGTAAAACAGAATAACAAGATTTGAAGTACAAAGCTTTAGAACATATTGTCTCACTGCAGTTTCTTACCATATCTGTATCCGTACTTTGACACCATCTATTACTAGTGTCTTCATTTTGAAGTCGACTCCTGTAAGAGAGGAGATACGGTGATAAGATACAATATTACATTCATAGAGGAGTTCGGGATTTATAGGATATTGTTCCAGAGAGAACAGCAAGATGCCTTAAACCTCTGAGACTTCAGAGATTAGAGCTCTTTCCACTCAATAGGTGACAAAAGTCAATTAACAGGGCATGTCTCCAACAGACAGTGGACTTATCATTATCAGCGACCACTCTCTAAACATCACAGACCGGTGAGAGCCACACCATCTCTTTATAATGAGCCTGTTAGAAGACCCAATGATCCAGTGAACTGTTTGGTTCAATTCTTTGTATTGATTGCAAAGGAGGTAAAAAAAAAAAGGAGGAAAATGGTCAAAACGAGAGAAAAAAGCAGAAGAGAATCAGAAAATGGTGCAGGGACTGGACCTATTTCAGATAACTGACCGTGGTTCTTTTGCATTTATATAACAAAAACTAAATCCAAATATTGATCACACAGGAAGTTATTGTACTAAACTCTTCCAATGTATGTTGCTGTGAAGTAGGAGAAGGGTTATAATGAGCTTCTAATACCACTAACAAGTGTAAGAAACAGCACGTACAATATGAATATAGTCTCAATAGAATGCGACCAAAATAGCTAATCACTGTTTCTTTTTTTTTTGTCTCTCTTTCTCTCCATTTATCTTCTCAGATGAATGGATTTAAATCAATAAAAACACATCCTCAGGCATCTGGAGACCACTCTAATCCCCGAGAAATCAATTGGCAGTTCATCCCAATTAGGCTGATAGTCAGCACCCCTGCGTCACAGCTGGCATCACGCTCAGAGAAAGAGCTGCCGAGTCCAATCAATTCGTATGACTGCAACATCTGCTGTTTATGGTTTTTTACGGCTGCATTTCTGCAGGGTTCCGTATATTCCTAGAGAATGACATGAGGGAACAGATGACAGATGTACTACAGCTGGCCTGGCTGAGTTTTATAGATGGTATGCCACTGTATTGGTGTAGAAACAGCTGGAGTCAAGCGAGAGCTCCATGGAAGCTGGGGTGCAGCATGCTGCCACGTTAAAGTCTTAATTCAACCTTTGCTTTTAACCACAGAGCACTAAGACCAAGATAAAGGTCAGCATAACTACCAGTGGCTTGCCTTGCCTGCAGCTTGTGGGGAGACTAGTGAAAGATGATGCCTTCTTACATCATAGTGTAGTTTTACTGGTATTAAGCTGTAGTCACAATTGAGTGAAGGAAACTGGGATGACTGAAGTATAAATTGGAGATGTGGTATGATGGATACTCCAGCTCAGTGGCAAAGTGGAGGATTCTAATTGAAAAAAAAAAAAATCAGTGTAACACGGAACAAATTGTTTCTTTTAATTAGAGGTCTGATATCCTTATAATTTGGGTTTTCTGTACTACAGGAGAAATCTAACTTCTGCAAAACCTCTAAATCTAAAACTCAGTTTTTAGAAAGTTCAGGGTAGATCACTGATTCGAGCATATGTTCAAGAGCTGCTGTTTCCTTAAAGGGATAGTTCACCTCTGTGAGCCGAGTTATGGCCTCGTTTTGGCCTCGTTTTGGCGTTGATGTATTGCAAATGTATTACTCTTTTGAACGCATATTGTTTTGAGAAGCAAAACGCTCTATTTTTGTGGCCCCAGCCAACAAGCCGGACTACCTTCGTCAACGCCAAAACGAGGCTGGAACTCGGCTCACAGGACGCAGCGGGGGGTAAGAAAATGTTCATAAATAATATTGCTAGTATGGGATGTCATACAGCTTCAAAAGAGGCGAACTATCCCTTTAAGGCGAGGCAGCTGCTCATTCTTTGAGTACAGTTGAAAAGTCAAAAAGTACACCTCCTCTCATCTTTTCATAAGCTCTTCTCCGTGACCTCGTAAGAAAATGTCATGGGGTTAAGGAAAGATAGGAGAAATTTGGATGGACAACCACGCTGCAATGAGAATCAAATCCCACTAAATTGTGATGCGGGTCTGCAGCACTAAAACAACTGTTTCATAAACATCATACAAAAAGTGCTTTAGATACTTCATCAAGGCTTTATCATATATATCATTTCAGTATAATAAGGTAGAATCACTGCTACTTAGATACTTCTGAATCATTACACCCAGATAGTAATCTTCCTGAGAGACAAACATTATATCACCAGACCCTTTGTTTGAACTGAGGTGTGCCAAAGTAGCCACCCTACAGGCATTATGCAGATGAGTTTTTAGGATGATGTAGTCCAATGAGGGAAGACAAACCTGGAAAATAAACCAGGCATTTCAGGTTATTAAGGAGTAGTTCCCATGTGGAAGAGAATAACTTTCTTTTGTGTGGGCTTTTAACTTTTTCAAAAAAAAAATCTAATTAACATGCTGAAGGAAAAGGAAAACATAAAAAGCATGACCTCTTTCTCCAAGTCTGCACGGATACAAACAGCAATACCTTTGATTGACTTCCTGGAAGTCAGAGTTGATGCAGTCTATTATCTTGGTCCAATTAAGTAAACATTTTTTGTAATTTCAGAAGTGTAAAATCCTGCAGAGCAGGTTGAAAAAAAAGAGCCGTTCTCGAGCTCCCCTCTTCTCTTCAGAGGTAACTGTAACAATGGAGTGCAATTTGCACAATGTGAGAGACAGCAGTTCATTTAACGTGGCAGCGTGTAAAAAGCCATGTAAAAACTAATGGGTACACACCCAAAATTGACTGGACTAATTGACTGTGTTTGACAATGCAAGACGGATTAGGCGGTAATGCGTGTCAGTCTGCTGTAGGTAATGGTGACAGGCTCACGAATGGATGGATGGACAGATGAATGCTTCGGCTTTGACACTAATTCACCGGGGCATGGATCTGTCATCCATGGCCATAATTACCATCAGAGGACACACAACAGCTGTCAACAGCTGGTTTCTTGGTGGCAAACCTTTCTTTTACAGTCACGAAATGTCACCAATTTGAGCCGAACAGCTGAGCTCACACGTGAAACAACACATGTGGTGACTATTGTCAGCATTTCTATTTAGAACAGAATAACTGAACCGAAAGGTTAACAATCAGTTTGGTAAATGTTAGCATATCACACACAGACATATACATCCCGCTGAAGAGCATATTTATCAGCTGTAAATGTACAGTCCTATACAGATCTTAATAATAATAATAGTAGTAATATATACAAAGATTTAAAGAGTCAAGATCTGTTTGCAGGTCTTGTGGAGGCTGCGCAGAGAGTTGTGAATTCCATGTCCTCGGGTGGAAATCAATGCATGTGCTTAGGAACACTTTTGTAAATCATTGTCAATGAACACGACTGATTACTGCATCCATGCAAGGCGAAAAACTCTACCATGCAAAGAGTGATGTATATAAACATGGTCAAGTCACTTTCAATGAAAATTTAAGATGGACTGAGGCTAAAGCAGGGAACTGAACTGAGGTAAGACACGTCATGATTTGAATTACTGTTTTGGAAAGAGAACTTCTTCCTGAACATAATTGCAATCTAACTTGTTATCACTGCACACCATGAAGTACATGCTAGTTTTTTTTTAGATATACTGCTATTATAATTAACAAACAAAAATGAAAGACTGCATTGTCCATTTCACTAAAAGTCCAGGAAAAAGCAAACTCTATGAAAACAACATGTTTTTTTTATTACATCTTTTACAACAGGACAACCATCTGTGGCAGCAGGGATCCATGCCTGCCCCTTCAGAATAACAAGCAGTGGTGAGCTAAGTGGAAATGACCACGGCACCATGAGGACAGTTCCTTATTGAGATATGATATAGAGCCAGGACAGGCTGATATTTCATAAGGGATTTGACAGCCTGGAGCTCCAAAGGAGTCCAGTGACGAGACCGCCGAGGTAACAGAAGATTAAACTCAGGAGTGTGACTGAACATCAATACTAAATCATCTCAACAGCTGCTCTTTGCCTGAGAAATGTGCACGCTAAAGCCCACAGAACCATGACCTGTGAAAATAAAATGGGCCACTTCAACAAGTGAGGGTGTATGATTCATTCAAGTAAGATCTCAGAACTAATCCTGTAGTCTGTATGTTATTTATTGTTAATATTTTTCCTTTATGGTGTTTTAATTTAGGAAAAAATATTATAAACTAAACTTTGGAGTTTGGTATGGAAGACCACACATCTCCTTCATAGAACATCAACCTCTTTCAACTTCTCTAAGCTGTCAGGCTTTAAACATCAGTGGCCCATCTTACAAATGATCTTCTGGCTGAAATGAAGCAAATCCCTTCAATTGGGCTTCAAAAGCTTGCAGAAAGCACTCCCAGGAAAGTCAGGATTACAGATATTTACAGACGTAAGTGCATCTCTTGGATACTGCTGAAACTATGCAACTCTTTATGGAGTGACCCGTCCGATTTAAACGTCTCACATCAAGGACTTGCTGCTCTCATTACAAGTGAAGTGTGTGGTGTCATGTCTCTGAGATCTAAAGAGGAGTGGATGCCTACAAGTCTGACAAGGATTTAAAAAAGAACTCCCAGTTCATTGAACAAAATAAATGAAATTTCCAATAGCTTCCGATTTATGTATGTGGATGGAGAAATCACAGATAGAGTTGATTGACCACAGTAACAGTAGACATGCTTGTGCCATCCCTAAAACATCAGCCCAACTGCAGACTGCATGACTAAAAAAGAAGTCATTAAGAGCCACAGATTTCATCACAAGATAAAAGTCTGTTCAAAATTCGGATGAGATTGCACATGTTTAAGCTGCATGGGAGGTTTGCCAGGTAAAATCTTCCACTCGCCAAAAATAACGTTAGTGTAAAACTATAGTTTGTCAATGAATAGAATGAGGCATTCTGGGGAAATGAATCAGAGTAGTTTGGTCATGGAACAAAAAAAACAAAAACAAACACAACTCCGAAGCATGGTGCTAGAAATGTTATGGTCTGTGCACGTCGTTTCACAGTCTCAGGGGCTGGAAGGTTTGAGTCAATTTCCACAGGATAATGATCCTCAGCATACTTTGAAGTCAATAAAGAATGAATGAAGTCGAGTCCCAGATTTAAATCACACTGAATGTTGAATGATTGATAAACCTAGTTTTATTTGTGATTGTGTCTGAGTGCACCAGCTGTATCCGTAGGCACTGATTCATCCGTCCAAGTCAAGACCTTGAAATTCAAAGACAGTTAAATGTTTGCTTGTCCAAATATGTCAACAAAATCCACTCTACAGACAGCTCGGTGCCCACAGAATAACAGCAAAGCACAATGTTATCTGGGAGCTGCTGGTGGCTGAATTTGAGTGTTTATCTTCATGA
Source organism: Odontesthes bonariensis (assembly GCF_027942865.1). NCBI lineage: Eukaryota > Metazoa > Chordata > Actinopteri > Atheriniformes > Atherinopsidae > Odontesthes > Odontesthes bonariensis. The sequence goes on along the minus strand of NC_134529.1, from coordinate 8,632,537 downwards.
CTAAACAAGGGGAGGCATCAATCTTTATGTGCTAAAGAGGACACTCATAATATTTATGGGAGGTATAAATTTGAAGGCAATAGGCAAGACATCCTGACAGATTTAGAGATAATTAAGAGCAAAAAGTGAGTGATTAGACCACCAGGGGAACTAATAAATAATGGAGCTACCCATGAGATGAACATGGGAAAGAATTCATATCCTTCCGTGTCTGTGAAGGTTGAGGGATTATTCCCTGATGGTGGCCGACTTTTTTAATCATTGAGGGTCCGTGAAATGCCTCTCAGCACAACGTCTGGACAGCCCCTGCTGTTTGTAACTTTTCTATCCACAATGAATACCTGGACATGAGAGTCTGACTCCTCCAGCTGTGATGGTGAGCACTGCCGCAACAAAAGCTCAAAAAGATCACAACACTCCTCTTTTTTTTCAATACACACAGACAGGCTGAACTTTTCTTGTAAGGGACAAGAGAAAGGGATGCCGAGTTCAGTGTAAGCATCGCACGACAGGGTGGAAGCTTCCTGTCGAGCACCATAGGTCTTTGACTTAAAATAGAAAACTGCCGTCTGTGCAAACTGAGCACATACATTCCCTGGCCCAAAAAGAAGTCGCCACCTACAGAAAAAAGGTCACACACTCGAATATTTCGTTGGACCACCTTTAGCTTTTGATTGCCCACGCAGTAATTGTCCAATAGGAGGCTCTTACCTATTTGCTTAGTTAAATTCAGGTGGCGACTTTTTCTTTGGCCAGGCAGTGTATCATAACTGGATGGAGCAGGTGTAAACACACAGGGGAGGATTCATGAAAAAAGCAAGTATTTTGGCCCTATCACTGAATCTGTGCACGTCCAACTTCTGATTTGACAGAAAAGTCTGAAATCGTGGATGTCTGTGAAATAGCTAAGCTACCGAAGCATAACCAGTCAAAAGCTTTGCTGCAAGAAGTCAACAGACTGAGACAAGATGGTCCAAACTGAATCGACAACACCTAGGAAAAATAATAGTAAACTAAGAAGGATCCATCAATCATCCTTCTCTCCCCATATATCTATTCAGAACTGCAGCCTGTCCAGAGTGTCAAAGTGTCAAGTGAACAGAAACAAGGCTAAACTGAAGAGGGTAACACAACCAACAGTGAGTAAAATTCACAAGCCTAAGAAGCACGATGCAACAAGACAGATAAAGCAATGGACCCCTCATGGAGCAGATGAATGGGACTGTGCTCGATCACTAACAGTTCAAAGATCATCTTCAAGTAATTCTCCAGCACAGTACATGAGGGTTGTTTGTACGGGCAGCTATCAGTGAGCTGATTGGACCTTTTCTGCTTGAGGACGAACTAAAAAACAACTCACAAACAGACTTTGTGGACTGCAGTGGTTGCAGGAAGAAGTCTGCAGCATTCAGGAGGTGCATGAACCTTTATGCAGGACAGAGCCTCGGTGATCACCAAATAATGACTGAGCTCTCTTCCTCACCTGACGTTAATACCTGAGAACTTTGCCCTCTTTGAGAAGCATAAGGTTGCTGTTTCAGAGTAAGTTAATTGTAAAACCATCAAGAAAAATAACTGCTCCATGTATAAAAGGCTTATGGCAGTTATTGGAGGAAGAGTGGCCTTACTATACATTAAATATTTTCAAAAGAAGAAAAATACAATTCAAATGTCTTTCTTTTTCTGTTACTTATTTGTCACCCTCCTCCCAAAAGCCAGAAAAGATTGTTTTGTAATTCAGTTGCTTTGTAATTCTGCACATATGTATGTCCACTGAGAAAGGAAAACCTGCTTGTTTTGTTAACCAATTAGCTGTAAAGTGTTTATATTGACTAAGAGCATTGCATTTGTTCACAAATATAATAAATCTTCAGAAATACAATTCACCTCATAACGGTAAGTGCAGTACACATCAAAACATTCACATACTCCTAATATAAGGTAAATGAACAGCGTACATATGAATAATACTGTTGCAAATACATGTTTCTTGCCTTTTAAAGTATGTGGTTTGTAAACTCAAAGATTACCAGCAGTTTAATAATGAAAAATTATTTCTGTCTTTTAATTGAATTATCTAAAAAAGATTTTCATACTTTTTACCTTCCATCTGCAGCCATGCATTCATTTTGTCTTTCCCGTATTGTCTCAAATAACTGCAAACGATGTCAGCCAGTAGCTGGTACATTGCCTCACAGAAAGCAGCTTAGAGAGGGGGGGGGGGGGGGGGGGTCACTCTGTTACAGACGCATTCACACAGAAAAGATAAGAGACTCCACAGCAGCATGTGGAAAAAGGAAAAAATAAACTGTGCATACTTAATTTCAACACCTCAAAGTGAAGCATGATAATGCGCCTGTCATGCTCTGGTCTCCAGATCCAAACCATGAAGGCAGATACACTGCGAAGCCCTAATTAACCACTGGAACAGGCGCTGGTTGAATTCTGCTGAGTAAATAATCATTTGAAATGGGGTGGAAATCCACAAGTGTAGAAATAGTTCATTAGAGAAGGAGCTGAACACGCTAATGGGAATGCAAAATACCTCACATGTGCTATAATAATCCATCAGAAACCTCAGGTTTAATCTATGATGCTCTCAGTTTGCTTGCACGAACCAACATATGACACCAACAGTCTCCTTTTATAAGATTTCATATTTACAGTGAGGACATCCCCTTACATATGCTGTTATTTTGTTTGGCATTGTGTTGCACAGTCAGAGCAAAGTGCTTATACTTTGTTAACTCCTCTGAATGGCTGCCAAGTGTAGGCTTTCCCCCCTCAAGGCTGCAACCAATATAATCACGTTCATTCGACAGTTAACACGTTTAATCCCATGCTGTTAAATACTCTTGTAAAACCACAGCCTGATAAATTCTTGTTCCAGTCCAATGAGCAGGATTTCCATTAAAAAAAAAATGGAATGGGCACAAAGAGATATGTGCAAAACCCCATCGTCAGAAAATTCTGAAAAAGCGTTTAAATAAATAGGGATGTCGATCATTTATTTGTGAGGGAGAAAAAACCTTTTTAAGGAGAGTAAATCAGTCATGCTGGCATTGCATGAGTCTTACCGATGGTCGAGATGTGAGACGGGTGAAATTCGTTGTCCGTGAATCTGCATAACAAACATGTTTTCCCAACCCCCGAATCTCCGAGGAGCAGGAGTCGGAAGAGCACATCGTACTGCTTAGCCATAGTGTTGCTGCACCGTACGGAGTGGTGAATTAAAACAGCTGGAGTCAGCTAACTCAGTGTCGAAAGGCCAATCCCTCCCCACCTGCACGCCATGTCTGCTCAGAAGGTCCACATGAGGCTGTGGCCGTGCTTTGTTTTTTTTTTTTGTTCACCGGTGCTGGGTCGGTCGGTAACAAAACAGGGATGCTCCAGCTTCCCAGGCAACCTCCAGCTTCCAGTGGGTGCGGTGGACCACTGTCAGCCTGGAGTCAATGAGGGGGGGAAACACGTCCGGTGGTGCTTTCCACAATAAAACCTGCCTTAGAAATATTGGCGTCCCAGATCACGGTGTATTCGTCACGATATTTAGCTTGAAAATATATTTTTGTATTGACAGATGACAGTGGAAGGAAGGTATGCACAAATAAAAACCCATACTCAAGTTCAAAATTGTACACGTGCTCAGGTGTTTAGCACATCTGGCAGCAGCCTCCAGATGTGCATCTGTCCAAACTCCCCTCCTGTTGACAGTAATCCTGCTGAGCAGGTTTGGAAAATGGATGGATGAAGTTTGTTCATTATTTTCTAATTCTGTATCCATTAACAGGTGCTAAACTAAAAGCAAAAAAAAAAAAATAATAAATGTTGTGATGAAGAATCTGCGCTTATTTGCTTACAGTTATTCAGTATAAAATTACCATGGGATCATAATAAATATTGGCATATTAAAGGCTTTACAAATACAAAAAGATGGGGCAACAAGTGGTGCACCAGTCTCTTTTCATTAATGTGATTATTTCTAAAAATTTGTTTTTTTGTGATTTGACTATTTGCACATTTTTTTTAAAGACGCTTCAGCTGCTACGGAACAATATTAACTAAGGCAACTGGTGTTAAAAATCTAATTTTAGAACATTATAGTATTTCATGTTTTCTTCACATGGCATATTTGGCTATTTGGTTTCCAGGTCTGAGCTTCAAGTGTTGTACTCTACTTCACGGGGACTCAAATTGAGCCTTTATTTTGAACGCTAACCCGCATTATTCCCGGTGGTTTTGTGTTCAAGACGCTGACTGGATTCAGATGAACGGTAGAAATAATACATGCGATTGGCTCTTCATTGCTTCCTTCGACGTCTGTACTGAAACACTTATGTTATGATGTAAATATTAGGGAACACCGTAAAACACACACAGTGGTAAACGTTGTAAAGTTAGTGTTAAACACTTTTCCCAGAGGCAGCACATGTACAGTAGGCCTATCTGTACGTTGCCACACTACACGAATGGAGCGGACTGAAATAAATTTGTTCCTTTGAAGTCGCCGTAGTTGATGGTCACGCAACTTCCGCCAATTCCAATCTGAGCAGGAAGCTATTGGAGTCAAGTGAAAAAACTACCAAAACAAAGTAACATTAGTTAAATTAGCGTCTCACTCCCATCGCCTCTGCAGATAGCGGCCCCGCTTATCACCATGGACGGCATGCCGACATCTCTGCGGTGCTTCAGTGAGCACCACGCGGCGGAAATGTTCGTGGATGACGGTGTGGAAACGGTGACTTCAGTGGAGCAGGTGAGCAGATTAGCTTCGTTAGGTAATGTGGCTAATGCTAACGTTCTGGTGTGAACTCGGGATGGAGGCGCGTCTGGAAAACCGTGTCAGAGTTTCTGTTGTGACACACCACATTTAATTTATTCACCCAGTTGATTCAAAGAGTAAAAACTACTTCGCCTTCGTTTCCTCGTATTTTATCCCTTTTCAGTTAGCAAACTGAAGCCTCTACTTAGCTAGCTTTAATCTATAATGAGATTAAGTTTTTTTTAATGAACTTGACGTCGCTCCTTGCCAAGTAGTAAAGCTCTTTAGGCCATGTGTATACTGTCAAATCTCTGTATCTATCAGAGATCCTACAGTGTGCTCTTATTAGTGAGATTAAGTTGACCCAGGGCCATGGATGGAATTTTAGATTCTGTATTTTATGTTTTTTTTTTTTTTTTGTGAGATTAATCTATTATTGTTCCAAAAAAGTGCTCTCCTTGTAATCTTATGCATAGTCTTCAAATTCTCGTTTGATTAATGGCAGATCATCAAATTAAAATAGCATACAGTTGTTTTTTTTTGTCCTCTATATGTCAAACTTGAAATTACACTAAAGAGGGAGCAGGGGCGGTCATAACTTCAGTTTAGACAACTACAGTGTTTCCAACACGGTGTGACATCAGCTTCACATTCTCCATAATTCTAGCAGTTATGGCAAAAAATCAGAATTGAAGCATTTCATTGCGCTTTAAATTCGCTTTTTATTCGGGTGGACTGATTGAATTTTCAACTCAGTCAAATCTGTAGTTCCAGCCATGTGCAAATTGTTTATAATGTTCAAAAACAGTTGGGTGGAAACAATGTACTGTTGCACCTCAGAATTAGCGCCAAGTGCTGTGTTTATTAATGAATCGTGTAAGTGAAGGGGACCTGTTGATTATTTTTGGACTTCAACTTAAATCAAGATGAACTGAAACTTGTCACAGCTAGTCGGCAACAGAAACAGAACTAAGAAATGTCTACACACGTCTTATTGAAACTCACACAGGGAGTTTCAATGGAGTTCGATAGAGTCTGTTCAGTTCAATTTCTATAAATGCATGTTTTTTTTTTTTTTTGTTGCCAAATAAGCAACCTCCACTCTTCATTAAACTATTTGTGATATTCCACTTTGCTTCTTTTTAAATCTAGAAAAAAGTGGAGAGCAGCATTGAAGAAGTCATCACCGTTTACAAGCAAATTCACAGCTTACGACAGTAAGTACCTGTAGTCCCTGTAGCCTTTTATCGATAAGAAATAGAAAAGAAGAGCATTTCGAGAGTTTTGTCTCAAAGTTTTCATTATCAGTGCTTATCTGACATTATTCCCAGTGAACCCGCTACTCCACCTACTGTCCTGGCGGTGAATTGCCAGGCAGCACACGCAAGCGCCGGCAAAGCTAAATGAAGCATAAACGTCTCGAGCCATTAACACAAGCGCAAGACGCAAGCGCAAGGGCAGTTAAAAGAAGTATAACTCAGCCTTAACTCCTGTTTTATCTGCAGCATATGAAAACATAGCCTGTACAGTATACAGTCAATGTAGAGATGATCAGAAGGGAGACGCAGATGTTTCCTTCAACAGCTCTGTGGATCTGTAAATCATTTGTTTTCTTTTTAAAGTCTCATTAGACAGGTCTTTCACAGCCATTACACATGAGTGCGATGCATGGCTGAATTTATCACATCCGCAGCCTCTTTTTGCCTCAGAAGAGGGTTACACCGCTATAAAAACTATCCTGCCTGTTTTCAGAATGCAGAAAGTGGAGCTGCTGTCCTTTTGATTCAGGCATGAGGTCATGCATTCATAGGGATGTCATAATGTTGAAAAGGTCTGTAGCCATTATGAGGCATTTCCAAGAACGTTCCCGCTCACGGGCTCTTTGCTAATAGAGATGGTTGTACCGTGACGTATGACGGCTGTTATCTGAGCGCCGTGTTGATCAGCCCACGTATTTTGCTTTTGCTATCAGTTGTCATCTCATCTCAGTGAGGTGACTCATCTCATTTCTATGCCAACTGTTGGATGTGTTAGTCCTTCGGCACTGCAGCTGGTGTGGAAATGCATTTGGTACTATTAGAAAATAAATGGTATTAGGAAGAAGAGGGCCTTGCGTTTAGTTGATGCCATGATGGTCTATAGCTTGGTTTCACTTTTCATCAGACAGAAGGCAAAGTTAGTGTTCAACATCTGGATCAACATTAAGGGAGTTTTGATGTACTTTCATTTTAGGAAAGGAAGGCTTCCAGCTCTTTTTTTTTTTTTAAATCTGAAATCTCCTGATGAGTTTATACGTAGCTGATGCTGGTATGTAACAGAACAAAACAAATTTCACTTTGGTCATTTGAAATGAGATCGCATTAAATGCCTCCTGCCAGCATCACATATATGCTAGAATTAACACGCCACGTGGGTCAGCACTTGGAATCAATTTGATGCTGAGATAATTGGTTTCATTTTACCTTGTCTGCCCTTAACTAGAAGGGGCGCGATGAATCCGCGTCTGATGTGGTGGGCAGACTGGCTTTTAGCTGCTGAGCGCTGCTCTTGTGTTTCCCTCTGATTGTTGTTGTGTTGCATATTTGCTTCAATGAAAACTCTGATAATGATCTGTGACTAACCCTGTGTGGGAAGACACTCTGGCAGGGTAAGGGGGAGGTAAGACACTGCATGGAAAGGGCAAGCATAGAACAGGATCGGGTGGGTGCAGATGAGAGCGGGAGTGTCGTTAATGCACACTTGTGTGTGCAACAAGCGAGATGCACATGAAAGTTGCACAGTCCTTCCTGTGGTGCACACATAAAAAAACAATCGCGGGATCAGCTTTTGACTCGGGCTCTTATTTTTTTGTATGATCACGTAGTTTGAATTCTACAAGTTGTATTTAGGTCGTTTGACTTCCAACTACAGGGCACAGTTTTGATTTGTTTTAGTTTTTTCTACAATATCGCTGCAGGCTTGGTGTAGATCATCCCCTCATTCTGTGCCACCATCCTGTACATTGATGGGGAGACGTAGGTCGAAGCAGCAGACGCACGGCAAAAAGATCATCTGAAATTTCTTCCACTTGCTTTCATCTCGGACACTGTTGGACACTTGTCTAGTGTTGTCTTTGATGTTGGTCGTCTGTCACCTGGGATGGCTGAGAACGGCGCAGTGTGTACCAGGCTTTAGTTTAGTTTAGGTCTTGTTCTGCTGCATCATGCAGATACTTGATGGCCTCTGGCTGTTTAACGTGCTCCTCGAGCCTTTTATTTTACTCACTTCGGATGAATCGGATGAATGGGGACAAATGCTTTTTGTCTCGCAAGGCCACTTCAGTCAGGAGCTGTTGTTGCCATTGAGTGGGTGTGTTGAGGCTGCCGCATTGTTTCAGGTCCTGGACCAAGGATTTTTGAGTAGGGCATTTGTGTACATTGGTGCATGTGACATGTCCAGGATTGAAGTATTTGTTTTTAAGGAGTACAGTTTGTTGCACTCTGCACAAAAAGGAGTCACTGATTATACTCATGGGGTTCTACAGTACCTGAAAAAAATAATCAATCATACATTTTAGTGGTTAAAATCATTTTATTAGCTTGGTTCCCTCAGATTTTATGCTACCTTAAGGTTCCAGTGCGTGGACCTTGTTTTTAGCTGATTATTTCAAACGTATTACTCTCTTATCATATTGTGTCTGTGTCATAACTTTAAGTTACTCCTATTTAAACTGGCAAAACAAGTTTTGTTTGTAATGAATCTTTTTCTCTTGTGTTTGTTCTTCAGACCAACGTTGTTGCGGGAACAACACTACCAATATCTCAAGAAGGGCCTACGTCACTTATCAGACGCTTATGAGGTACAGTATCCCTTACAGTTAGTAAAGAACACATGAATTATCCTCTTGTGGATTTATATCATCTTAAAGTACGTGTAGTGTGTTCTCGAGATGGCGTAAATTAGCAGGTGCTTTGATGCAAGCGAAGTTCCTACCTGCATTCATTTCGAGGTTATGTGTGTTGCTGAGTGTAAGTATGAGCCGGTGCTGACAAATTACACCATGCAGAAGGAGTAATGCTTCTTTGCTTTTGGGAAAGTCACCTCAGTTTTTCTGTGTGTGTGCTTTACTGCCACCTGTGAGCACCTGTGACTGTCCTCCCCTCCAGCAAAGTAACTCACGGGTTTGAGTTTAACATTGCAGCCGCGTCACAAACGCTTGTCAGAGCAAAGAAACCGAGCCACGGTTTGATTTTTATAAAGGCGAGACCGAAAGCAACGGTGTTATTTAAAACATTAATATGAAGCACGATCATATATTAACCACACCTGAAGAGAATATAAGTGGTGAGATGTGTTTCTGTGCGTCTCTGCCTCTCACTGACCGATCTCACTGCCATGTTTATGGCTGTAATTGTACATCTGATACCCGTTTTATGATGCTGTGTGTTTGTAGTGTCTGGATGCTAGCAGACCGTGGCTTTGCTTCTGGATTCTTCACAGTCTGGAGTTATTAGAGGAGCCTATTCCTGCTGTTGTCGCCTCAGAGTGAGTCTAACACAAACACACACACACACACACACACAGGCTTACAATCTACAACGAGGAACAAAAGCAGCTTAACAAAGCCTGTGCACTGCCAGGGATTTTTCATAATTGATACAGAAAAGCAAATACAACTGCGGTGCTAGATTATTAATAGACAATTAGTGTAGTTGTACAGTGTGCAGCCAGCCCTGCAGGGCCTTAAGAGATACCAGATTTTTTTTATTATTCCAACTAAAAACATCACTTGATTAAATTACTGCCTTTCCAAAGTAACATTTTGCAAACCACGTAGCAAGTATTGATGCCAGACTGCCAGCCCACGCTCTCATTATTACTGTGAGGTGTGCCAGCACCACCGGCTGGCGTGGCCCCTCATCGTCTCACACACACACACACACACACACACACACACACACACACACACACACACACACACACACACACACACAAACACTAACACACTGGTCCCCTTGAAGGATTTCTAACAATGCCACCCTACAACAGATTGCTTGCTCTGTCCCGTGACTGTTCTCAGGTCAGTACTGGCACCGGGCTGCTTGGCCAAAGTTAATGTAGGCTTTCCTTCCAACTCAGTTGGCTCCAGGCATACTTACAGTTTTGTGATTCCTCTCCACGGCAGAGGATGAAAAGAACATTTGGGAGAGGGGGAGCTTTGTGCACCGAGGCTGGGAAGAAAGGAAACTGGCTGAGATGGTTTGTCCTCTGTGACACGTCAGCTAAACTAAAATAACACGATAGTGCTTGTTTTATACTCTGCTGTGTCTCTGCAGCCCAGAGAAGAGAAATGAGAGCTCATGTATGTGTAAGAAAAGATGTCTGTCCATATTTTTAAATGTAATGAAGCCATTTGTTCTGTAACTGGGGTGTAGTCCGGCTTGAAATGGTATTTGATACATTGAGACTGTAATTTGTCCAGTACAGATGCTAAAACCTTTGTAGGATTAGCGGTTAGTGAGAGAGATGAGATGATTACCTAAAGCATAAACCCCAATTAACCATTTTCTAGAGTTTTCTTTGCATTCAAAAGTAGATGAATTTGTATATGTATATATTTTTTTTTCTCAGTGCTTTGTAGAAACTACCAGAATGAGCAGAATCTGAAACTCATACACATCTGTTAGCCTCGTGTAGTCCAGCATACTTCACTTATATCAAATAAAACCAGGGGGTGTAATTTAATTGTATAGTTTGAAGCCAGCAATTTTTCACATTGTTTGGTATTGTTTTTTTCAGCTTAGGTTTAAAAGCCTTCACCTGTTCATTATGCTGCCTGTTTAAAAAGAAGTTTATGACCTCTAAATCTTTTCTCTGCAGCGTGTGTCAGTTTCTGGCCCACTGTCAAAGCCCGACAGGGGGGTTCTCTGGAGGACCGGGGCAGCACGCCCACCTCGCACCCACCTACGCTGCCGTCAACGCCCTCTGCATCATCGGCACAGAAGAGGCCTTCAATGTTATAAACCGGTATATTCCTCACCACACGGCTACATTGCCTCATGTACTACACTTTTACAGACTTACTGGTTCACTTTGTTAGCTGTAGTTTGTTTAGACTGACACATCTGTGGATGTTTCCTTTCTGAAATCAGCCGTGTAAACAGTAAATTACTTCAATTTCCAAAAAAAAAGCACGAAGCAGTTCAGCACGAAGAGGATCGCCTTAGGATGCAGTTTGTTTCAACACCTTTCTTAAAAAGCCAACATTAATCTTTTCAGAAATCTGTGCTGGCATAGCTTTTCTGTTGGATCGGACAACACTGATAACCCAGCAGTTGTACTTATTAGGTCGTCTATTGGTCCAAATTAACCACAGAATATTGGAAACACCCCAAAGACGAGCCATGTGTTTCCAACACATCCATTACACGTCTTTTTTTTTTTTTTAGAAGATAAGAAATGTGATTCTCCTGTCAGCGGTCTTAATGTGTCGCTTTCACCAATGGCTGTATTGATGATCAGTTGTTTCACATTCATGATTCATTCCTTTAAATCCCTTTTAGTACCATTGATTAGGTCTGCAGTGCTTCGCCATAAAAACTGCAACATTCTTGCAGTCTTAAGCAAACACTTCAGTCATATAGTCTTAATGTTATTCAACTATTTCTAATAAAGAGCACTAAGAGATGGTGATTTTTATTTATTAGTCCACTAACATGCTGAAGATACTCATTTTTATTCCTGTTTCATTAGTTTGAAGCAGATTATTTTTTGACTTTGCTTACTGCATTATTGTATTATTGAACTTGGAGTAGTTAACACTGTTCCACATTCTTTTCCCAACGGTTTGCTTCTCCTCCTCCTGTTTCTCCCCCTGTGCTGATCCTCTCCAGGGAGAAGCTGTTAGATTTCCTATGGTCAGTGAAGCAGCCAGATGGCTCCTTTGTGATGCACGTTGGAGGGGAGGTGGATATCAGGTGAGAGTCCAGAATATAAAGCTACCTCCTCCACCTTCTGTTTTCTTTCCTCTTTTATTTATTTGTTTGATTGTTTGCATTTTCTTTTTCCAGGATTAGAATTAGCTTTATATGGACTGTCCGTGTGTTTGCTTCTCTTTCATCCAGCTTTCTCTGGCACTGTTTTACCAAATAAGTTGTGTTTCAGGCGCCGTTCTCTGTTTCAAAGAACCTCAAGAGTCAAACTGGCGTATTCACTTTCAGAGGAGCCAGTTATCTGATCACCAATAATTGAAATTTCCCTGAGCTTTTATTATGAGTTTGTTAAATTAATAAAAGCTCTGAGTGTACTATCGGTGTCAGTGAAAACCACGCTTCTTAAAAATGTCAGCTTCTAATAAGCCAAGAAAAGCAGCCATAGTCATATCTGAGTTGGTCCTGTGGGTTTTAAAAAGGTTTTATTAGCATCAGAAGTAGCAGGAACTGCTCAGAGCTACCATTAATTCCACTATGAATTTGATCATGCTCACTATTTTTCTTCCTTTCAAAAAATTCTCTTAAAGGACAAAAAAATGACAATTCCTTCATTCATCACGCTGTTTTCTGAAATTAAAACATAACCTAATCATCTGTGCTATCGATCTCCATAGTCCCTAAACACGGCTGCATTAACATGAATTTGGCTTCTGTAGATTTATCTGGAGTCAGTGGTGCAGACTCTTATTTGCTGCTGCCAGTACACGCTGCAGACACAAACTGTGTGTCTGTCCTTAACTGAAAAAAGTCCTCAACGAGTCTACAGACCCCAGCTGTTTTTAAGAAATCACTGAACACAGACTTTGTTGTACTGGATAACTGCTGTTTGTTCCCATTTCCATCAGCAGGGACGTGACAGAGCGCACAGAGTAAGAGAGAAGCAGCATTATTTTAGTTTTAAAGAATCAATGTTTTTTTTTTCTTTTAGCTTATTTTATGAGACGACCACTGAGCATGCTCCTGCAGGTTTTAGACACGTGGGCTCTTTAATTCAACTTTAATTGATCAATTCTTGATAAGTTAATAGTTGTGAAAGCTTCACAGTTCAGGAAAACAAAATGTCCCCCGTGATGACTTTATAGCGCCGGTGAATGCCCAACTAAACGATGTTTTTGTTCGGTCTGCCAGCAGTCTGAAAGCACAATGCTTTGGAAGACGAATGTAATCTGAGCAGGCTTCTGGCATGCCCACATCTTTTGTTGTTGATCTGTATCAGCCCATATTTTGTGCTTTCATAGGAGTGCCTACTGTGCAGCTTCTGTAGCATCGCTCACGAACATCATCACTCCTAAACTGTTTGAGGACACGACCAACTGGATCCTCAGGTACGGCTGAAGGAAGCTGCGGCTCAGTAATAAAGCCTTTTTTTGTTGCAGTTTCTCTATAATCTCTATTATCCAGGATGTGGTTTGATTGCATCTTTTAGTTACTGTTTCTCCTGACTGCAGGTGTCAGAACTGGGAGGGCGGTCTGAGTGGAGTTCCAGGTTTGGAGGCCCACGGTGGTTATTCTTTCTGTGGCACGGCCGCCCTCGTCATCCTGGGTAAAGAACATATGCTGGATCTCAAAGCCTTGCTAGTGAGTGAGCCTCCTCCTTCGCTCTTTCATTCCTCAAACTCAATTCCTTCATTCCCTATCAGTCTCAACAGAGCCTTTGTGTGTGAGCATTATCTTGTTTCTTGAACACAGAAGCAGAGAAGAAGAGATTTCATTCCATAAGATAATTGATAACTTCTTCTCCTCGTATACAGTTCATCTAGCTTTGGCTTAAGCCAATACTTTATTGATTCCTGCATTGAAATTCTGAAGTCATTTTTCTCCTTAAAAAGTACGGAATGAGGACAGTAGCAACAGAGCTTCATCATTGGCAAAGATCTCCAGAGTTATGTGCAGGGATTCTGTTGCAGACGTCTTGTGTGCAGTCAGTATGTCGGGATATCAGAACTGTAGCCTATTCATCTAATCTATTCAAATGTTGTGCAGTTAAAATCCAATTTGCATGTACCTGGTCAAAAATCCACTTGTTAACTGGTTTGTAAAATTGTTCACAGTGACAGGAGAGCAGAGCCTCAGCCGTCTGTCCTTTCCTGAAGAGTCTTTAGAGACGCAGCAAAAGGGGAAAGTCGACACCAGGACGCGAGCAATAAAATGTTGTTTGATATCAGTGTAAGACAATAAAAGTCTTGTGTTCAAAGCAAACATTACATCAGAACTTAACACTTCATTTGAAGGGTTGTTCTGCACCAGAGTCATTCGGCAAGTTTTTACACTTTTAATGCAAATGTTAACATCAACCCGGACTACTTAACTCATCATAAACACGAGCTGCAGGAACAGCCTACTTATCAAAGTCCATGTCACATTAAAATGTCACACTCTGACACTAATATGTGTCATGGCATGTTTTGTTTGAGCTATGATGCAGGTCTATGATAGGTAAGGTAATTAATCATTAGTACACTGTCCATAAAGTTTTATAGAATCCCCCACAAGCCTCAGACTTTTGTCTGAAATGAGAAAGAGTTAAGTATTCAGTCCTGCATCAAATGACTCCAGCCGCTGAAGATATTGATTTAACTCTCAGAGAGTCACGCTTGTCAGAGATCGCTCATTACTGCAGCCTGTAGGGTAATGTGCAACATTATTCCATCCTGTTTTTGTAGCCAGGAGGAAAAAGAAGTTGCCAAACACAACTAGTTCTGTGAGTGCATGTGTAGCCTTCAGCGCTTTTAAGGTCAACACGTTGCTGCTGGCACTTGGAAAGGGTTTGAGTCTGTTTTTTAAAAGGGGCACACCTAGCTATAGCTCATTTTAGTATAAAAAGGGTAAAACAGTGTGTTAAAAACATGTCTTATTTCTTTAAACTTTAAAGTTGAACTCATTATATGAAGTTATTATAACAAAGACATGTTATGCAAGACCAACTTTTCAATGATATGTTCACAAATGTACTTTAAGACTCATTAATGGTCACCACATTTGTCATGTACCATGGCTGTATTATGGTCACATTAAGTGTTTCTGTCTATTATTTCTGCTGATCTGGAAGTAACTTCGGAAGCAATGTCCACTAAACCAAACGGCACACCAAGTCTCAGAGTTCCAGTCCAACTTAGTTTCATTTCTGTTCTGCGGTCGCTGTTCAGGTCGTCCTCTATAAGGTGACGTAGGATAAGTCGCTGCATGAGATAGTCCCGGTTTCATCTTGGAGAGGATGAATTAATCATTAACTTTGAGGAAAGATTTCCATTGCTGGCAGCTCACAGGTCTATGCGACTATTTTAAACCCAGAATTATTAAGTCTCTACTCTCGTGAGGAGCATCGACTGGACTCTGCTTGGAATTTGTACAAAACTCTGAAAAGTGAAGGGAATGAACACTTTGGAGGTCTTTAAAGTGTGTTCAAAACTTAAAAATGGGCACTTTGAAGTGAGAACCATAAATTCCTCTCTTTTAATTTACTGCTGCTCGCTGCTTTATCTGACGATGGTGCTGGGGTCGTAGGAGAACCACGTTGTGTATTACCTGCCAGCTAAAGAGGAAGTGAAATGATTTCACGAGCAGCAGCATGTTTGATTCCTTTGAGATCATGTAAAACGTCATCTGATCCGAGTGTATTTGCATGTCAGCTAACTGATTCTTTCATGTTGAACCTATGTGAAAATGAGAAAAGGGGGATTGAGCTTAAAAACTCTCTAACTGTATATCAGGTGTGTGTATCAGGTGTGTGTATGAAGGAGCACACAGTTCTGTAACTCAGCTGGAGTGGACATCCACCTCCTTGAATTATTCAGTTAAACATCCCTGCTTCCTCTTCCTCAGGCAGACTAGACTGTTATTAAACCTAATATCCCATAATTACTCAATCCCAGCCGAGCAGACTGAATGTGTGTCAATTAGCTGTTTCCGTGGCAACTATACAGCAAGTCCCTTTCCATTTCTGAAATATTAAGACCTCCCTCTGCTTTGACTCGGTCTCCGGTCCTCTGTGGACACTGACGGGGTGCTGGTGACGTGTAATTCCCCTCAGACTGACTCTGAGTTCACATTTGGAGTCCCAGGGGGATTCACATGTGTGTAAACAAGCTTTACGTTCACATTTAAATCGCTTTAAACGTGCGTTTGTCACCTTTTCTCCTCAGCGCTGGGTGGTCAGCAGACAGATGCGATTCGAGGGAGGTTTCCAAGGCCGCTGTAACAAACTGGTGGACGGGTGCTACTCTTTCTGGCAAGCTGGACTTTTGCCTCTACTTCACAGAGCCTTATTCAAAGAAGGTGCGTTCTCATTTTGGCTCGAAAAGGTTGTTCACGAACCGCATGAACAAGTAGCTATTAGTAAACCGTTTGAGTTACATTTTGAACTCCAGGATGGGTAGGATTTGAACTATTTTCAATTGCAATAAATTGACCCTCAGACTGGGTTCATTTTGAGTTCCAAAAGAAGTTAACAGTTGCCAATCACC
This sequence comes from Odontesthes bonariensis, assembly GCF_027942865.1. Classification (NCBI taxonomy): domain Eukaryota; kingdom Metazoa; phylum Chordata; class Actinopteri; order Atheriniformes; family Atherinopsidae; genus Odontesthes; species Odontesthes bonariensis. The sequence goes on along the minus strand of NC_134529.1, from coordinate 8,616,344 downwards.
ACTGACACGGCTCTGCTTCGATGGGAAGAGGCCTGTGTGTTACATTCACACCCCCTTAATGATGATGATGGATGGATGGATTTTGGCTTTAACCAGTTTTTCATTGACTGGAGGTTTTGATTATTTCATAAAGCCTCTGTTTTTAATCTATTGTCTCCAGATTTAAAAGTTTTCCCTTTTTTTTCGCCCGTTAAAACCGATACGTTACGTGTTGTTTCTTTTTATCAGTTTCGTTTGTCTTTTGTTTGTTCTGTTGCGTATCCGTGGTAGAGTTCTCACAATTTTGGACTTACTGATCTGCGTTTGCGCAGGAGAGTCGGAGCTGAGTCGGCAGTGGTGGATGTTTGAGCAGCAGGCCTTGCAAGAGTACATCCTGCTGTGCTGTCAAAATCCAGGAGGGGGCCTTCTGGATAAGCCTGGCAAGTCAGTACCGCACCATCTGCTCTCACACACACACACACACACGCGCGCGCGCACGTAAAGGCAGCGCACATTTACACACTGCAATCAAATAGGATTCATGTGCTTATGCTCATGAGTATCATTTGTACTTTGCTGTGATGCTTTTGTGTTTCCAGATCGAGAGACTTTTACCACACGTGTTACTGCCTGAGCGGCCTCTCTATAGCACAACACTTTGGAAACACTGACCTCCATCACGAGATGATCCTCGGCAAGGAGGAGAACAGATTGGTGAGCATGCAGCAGCGACGGGGACGGGCGGTGTGAAGAAACTTATTCAGAAGCTGATTAAATATTGTTTGCAATAGATTTTATGACGTTTTATGAGGAAATACGTGACATTTATTTAGATCCACGTTTGCCTTTGTGTATTACTTCCCATTTAAATCCATGGAAAAGTCCCACTCTGACATCAGGGAAACGGCCAGTATCGTTTTGTCCAAAGGTCTCAAAATCTGCCAACCAGCATCTCATAAGCTCACTTAATAGGCTGAAATCTCTGGTTTATTACACTCTGCTGCATGATTAACAGAACAGCTGAGCAGACAGTGGCATGGACTTAAAGTCTTTTTCTTTTAAACTATAACTACATATATGGACAGATTACTGAATGAGCTTTGGGGCCCAGCAGTCAGAGTGCTCCTGGTCTTATTACAGAAATATAATGTATGTCCCAGACACGGAAAGACGACAACAAAGCCAGAAAAAAAACACATAACATCCTAAACAGCCTCAAATGTACATAGAATAGCCAATGAAAAACAATAAAAAAAGATGCTATTTGAACCCAGGGCTAAACACAATGACCAAATACAACCATTACAAAACGTTAAACTACCTCTAAGACCGTCTGAATGAGACGGAAAATTAGACACAAAGCAAAAAAACTACAAAGGTGGGGGCACGAAACAGAACACCGTGCCTCATAATGATCCGGGGTCTTATTAATGCATAGATAATGTTAGATTAACTAAAAGCCTCATGTCTAATTAACTCAATTACAATTTTGCTTTGGGCATATTTGCACCATTTCATTTTTCCAGCTTGTAGTTTCTTTGTTGTTTTGTTTTTTCTTAGTAAGTCAAAGTGAAACGTCCTATTGTTTTAATGCAGTCAGTTAGCTGAAACTGAAAAGAAAAGCAGTGGAAACAAGACAAATGGCACGTGGTGACACACAAAGATATGAGTGGCACTCAGGTTGTCTTACTGGCACTCACAGTTGGTGACAGTAAGTCTGCCCCCATGCATACTGGTGCATTTCAGCCGGTAGATTAAAACTGCAGACAACGTGACAGCAGGAACATATATGTTTATGTGTAAATGTGTGCACACACTGCTCGAATCGCAGTGAAACTACAGTCACACCTACACCGAATCAAATACGTTATCATTCTGTTTTTAACTTTTAGGCTCCAACTCATCCAGTTTACAACATTTGTCCGGAGAAGGTGGCTCAGGCCCTGCAGCACTTCCTGCGGCTGTCGGTTCCGGACGACAGCAGGCAGCCGGGAGCCTCTGCCAGCACCAGCCCATCGCAACCGGCCGCCGCATCAGCCGAGCCTCTGTCCTAGTTTATCCTCGGCGGAGGCGTCGCTGAGCGTGTGAACCGGCCAAATCTGGGAGATTCGACTCAGCCCAGGGAGCCGCAGCCAGGTCTGATGTGGACTACCCGAGAGAGCCAGCGGGATGATGGACCCTCAGAGGACGAGAGGGCTGGGGTTTAGTAGGGTTCGCCTGCATAAAGGTCTCCAGTTTTGCCTGAACAGCTTCAACTTCAGCTGAATTCTTGCTTGCATTGCCTAAGTTTTTCATTCTCTGAAAAGTGTAACTTTGGAAGGTTTCAGTATGATCTCAAACAATAAAACTTGATACAGCATTTTCATAATGGTGTTGGCGTGTTTGTTTGTGGACTTTGGACACATCTGAGTTTGGAGCCTCATTTCTGGGGGTTTTTTTTTCCCTTGAAAATATCCCTGTTGTGCCTCAAAATGGCTTAAATGTAACTCTGATCCTTGCCTAATTTATTTGACTGTGATAAGCGAATATGCAAAGTGTCCCCGCCTCTCTTCTCTGCCACATGTGAAACAAGTCCACACAGGCAGACACTTTCCTCTTGGCTGCATTTTAACAGATAACAACAACATGCTGCTAAAGTTAAAGCCCTGGAGTTGACGCTCTGCAGGTTGGTTTAAAATCTTTGCTTGTGAACCTGCAGCTGGAGCGTTGCCATTCCAAGATGGAAAACTCATTTGCGATGTTGACAACTTGTTTCACTTATTTAACTTTAAAAACACTATGTGAATATATTAAAAGAGACTAAGACAAACCGAGAAAAAAAAAACCTCTAACCTGTTATTTTACACAAACTCAAAAGTGATGAACATGATTATCGGGATTATTTTTTATACTTGAGTGCTTGAAGTCTGGATCCTTCCTCGACAGGCTTTGTCAGGCCCTCACTGCAGCTGTCCTTAGTCGCTGCTCGGTTGTGAGTCTTTGTTCTTTCAGTGACTCAAAAGATGCTCTGTTAGGTTGAGGTCAGCAGGATGACTTCATTCATTTGGCCTCTTATGTTTTCGCAGTACATCTCAATATTCATTTTTTCCCCCTGTGAAGTGGTTTCCTTTCTGTTTTGCAACATTTTAAGCGAATCTGAGCAAAATGTGAAGCTGGTGTGGTTTCTCGGCCTTTTTCAGACTCATTTGTGCAGTCTTGATCTTTTAGATTAGTTTCATGTGGCCTTTTTGTTCAGGCGTGGAACCCGCGGTTTGTATCTCGAGGTATCCCGACAGTATACCGAGGTGGCTTTCTTCACCAGGCAAAGCATTCAGCTCCACATCAGTTGTCTCCTGTTGGCTTTCAGGCTCGTTAGTTCAGATGATTGTACTCAATCATTGGCCACGTTTCTACTCTTCCTCTGCGATTGGCCCGTTTTACCATTTCAACCTCACGACAGGCCCCTTTCATTTGCATTAGCACCATGTTATAATTAACATTTTATCTCCACTTATAAACAGATGGAAAGCCTTACTTTTGAAGATGTCAACTTGTTTTTTTGGTTTTAAACTATTCATTTTACACCAACCTTTTAACGAGAGATTGTAGATCATAATTTATCCCAAAATTAAAATAAATTCAGAATAAATGATCCTTCCCCAATATTGTAAGTGCAACAATACCACGTTTTCCTATGTTGTGACCATAAAACACAATGAATTTGCGTACATTGATAATCCATGGCCATGCATTAATAAATCTAACTATCATTGTCACAAATAAATGTCAGTGTTTTTGGTTGTAGCGATACCTGTAAAGTTATAGCAAATCCAAATGAGGCCCACGTTGGGAACCACTGCTCGGGCCAACTGGGAGCTGGAGGTGGAAACCCAACCATTAAAATGTGCATATTTCCTTTTTGACAGCTCATCAACCACACAGAGTACTTTAAAGGATAAAATAGTTTATTTTATAGTCTCATAGTAAAGGTAGGCCTCAACTTGCAAGACAATTGTTGGCAGTATGTACAACATACTTGTAATTTCCATGGAATGGAATCAGACAAACAAAGACCCACTACACTAATTATATCCTCCTAACTGGAAATAAAATGGAAACAATATACATACACACACGTTTCCTAGATACGCAAAATGCTTCCTGTTTTTTTTCCTTGGGGGAATTCAGCAACATTGATTATTTTACTGTGTAAAGCACAACACATTGACAGGGACTCATCTGGTCTCCTTGTACTGCAAACGCCAGGAGCTACCTTTTAACATTCAATACCTATTTCATACCTTCAAAGAAAACTATACGTGACAAATTGGCATTTTCTCCACGACTCGTGTGATTACTACAAAATGCATAACATACCTTTGAAACCTTGAAAACATCCAATTAATGCTTTGTATAATTAAAAAAATGAGATGCCTAATGTTTTCAGCCACCTAAAGTCATTCACTACTTAGCTAAAGGACAAAATACGATACAAGTTTAGGAATATTCTCCCTCAAAACATCAGTTCCAACAAAAGGAGTTTTCTTTTTCTTTTCTTTTTAATCTTGTGTTAACAAACGTGTCGGGCAGAAAACATCTGCGAGCCAGTGGGCCTGAGGTGGGTATCACTTTAACATTTGCTCAAAGCATCTTCACATTGTTTAGTGGAAAAAAAGTAGGCTACAAATATTTAGATTTTTTTTATTTTAAAAAGGTAAACTTTTTCAGGACGTTTTATCTAGGTGTGTGTGTGTGTGTAAATCCTAAACAGGTTTTTATCAAGAATAACAAAATAAACAAAAAAATATATAATAAAGCAGTGCTTGGAAGAGTACGCCTGGCTTCCCCTTCTGCCCCAAACATTAACCGGGAGAGGAGGGGGTTGGGAGGGGGAGGGGGGCTTTACTGAGGGTACAAAAAAAGCATCAAGTCCTCAAGTAGCCAAGCTGCCTCTTTTTGAGTTTTGGATTGTTGTTGTTGTTGCCGCTAAGAGGGGGGAGGGGGGGGCAAAATGATGGAGCACCAGAAACAAAACAAAGGGGGATGTGAGGCGAGACACCTGAAGCTCTCTTGATAGACTGAAGCGGCCGTCTTCCACTTGTTTGCTTCCTCTCCCCTGCTGATGGAAATCGGCTGGACAGACGATTTTGGCGGCGTTGTGAGGACATTTCAGGGGACGCGAGTCTCAAGTACGAGCACGACCAGAAATAGAGGAGACAGAACGACGAGAGTGGCGAGGGAAGCGGGGGCTGTTGTTGGCATGAAGGAGAGGAAGGGCTGATGAGCCTCGAGAGCTTTGAAGGCCAACTCTTCTGGCCCCCCCCTGCGCCCCGCCACCCCCTGCGTACGCCAGCTTTTCAGCTGCCCGGCTTTCTAACTTGCTTCCACGCGCAGCTTCTTCCTGTTGGGCGGCTCCTCTGTCTCCGACTCGGAGCTGGAGTCCGAGCCCCCGTCGAATGCCGAAACGGCGCTGCCTTTGGGGTTGGTGTACAGGCTGCTGTCGGACGATGAGTAGCTGGCCTGGAGCTGCGCAGAGCCCTTCACTTTTTCCAGAGCACGAACTGCATAAACACAGACACAAAAACAATCATGGAAGGAGGAGGTGAGGCGAAGACGAACAGCGAAGGAACCGAAGAGGGAAAAAAACTGAAGACGTGTTCAAGAAAAAAAAGACCGTCGCAGATAAAGTCAGAAGAAGATGGCAGGAAGTCCCAACTTTTGGCCTGAAACCTTGAGTGAGAATGTCTTTTCACCAAGCCCCACAATTACAGATAATGGTTTCACACTTCTGGTCATTAGGAGGGAGGAAAAGCTGTCAGTGTGAGTATAAAACAGCCTGTTCCAACAGTAAGGCACAAGTCAATCCGACTTTAGTCACAACTGCGCCGTCCATTAAACTGATGTGTTGCAGGTGTAATATTATGGTGTAAAAGAACTTTAGTGGTCCTGCCTGTGTTCAAACAGTCTTCGGAGCGAGTAAAGAGCAAACATTAAATAAAATATGGCTCAATTTGGCTGATTTACAAAAAGCTGAGTTAATTTCCTGGGAAATGGGATTTAATTCTTAATATCTTCTTATTCAACGCTACTTCCAAGCCTTTAAATGCACATGTGTAAAAAGTTTAAAATCACAATGAGCGATTGGTGAGTAAGAGGTCTGTTACTGGTCTGTTATCTTGAATATGAGCGTTCCAGAGCAGGTTATGCAGCACAAGAACACCGTATTAATAAACCTGAAGCCACCTCGCTGAGCCCCAAAGACTCATACAGGCCTCGGGTTACAACAAAAAGAATCAGACGGTGTTCACATGAACTGGAGATGATGAGTCTGAAATCCAGCTGTGGTTACCTTGCTGTTCCAGCAGTGCGTTCTGCCTCTTCAGGTCGTCGATGTCCTGCTGGTGCGTGTGGTTTTTTCGCCTCATATACTGGATGTATTCTGTGGCTTTGTCTAGGATTTGAGCTCGAGACGCCTGTTTGGTAGACTGCTGTTAGTGACACATGCAAAAAGTGAAGCAGTGAAGCATACATACATACACACATCCTCATCACATTTCTAACTCTGAGTCCTGCCTGTCGTTCTGCTGCACACAGCGACTCGCTGCAGGCTGAAGCCGCTGCAGAGACGACCCTGCTCGCCCTCTCTTAGCCTCTAAAATCTTCTCACACTTCAGCTAGACAGGATAGGTCGCCACCCTGACACTTCTCTGTCAATCAGCGTGTGCTCCCTGAATGCCTGCTAGACAACCGGCTGCCAGTCAGCTCGGAGGAAAAACACATTCACTGATGATCATAAGCATCATAGTGCTTCCACAGAGCCAAAGTGGTGGATGAGCATCTAGACGGCTTCCAGTTGTTCTTTCATCGGTTGTAAACCAAAGGAGTTTGACTGTGGTTTAAATCTGACATTTAGAAAAAAAAAAAAACTAAGTGTCATATGGACTTTTTCCAACGTATCTAAACAAGCAAACTTTCTGTCCCTTATGAAACAGTACTTATTAACTCATTTCAGGCACTGAAACACATGACCTGTCATTATTAAACCCACCGGTCTCATGGAAACCGGGAGCAGACCTGCATCGCACCTTTGGAAGCTTTTTAAGAGCAGAGCTGGCTTTGTTTAAATCTCTGATACTGAGGACTTGCTGCTCTCTTTGCTGTTTAATGTGAGGTGTCATCGTGCTAAGAAATAAAGAGCTCACAAAGGCCTTGATGGGAAAGAGAATGTTGTGTGCCAATGATTTTAGTAAGGGATTAAAATTAGGGCTGGGACTTTAGCGCGTTAATTTCGATTAATTAACTACACACATATTAGCGCGTTAAAAAAAATAACGCATTTTAATCGCACACTATAATTATTTATTTATTTTTTTTTTTAAATACAGACGGATGGAAGCGTCGACAAGAGCGTGGTCAGCAACCCCATAGCTACCCCAACTTTGGGGCTAGAGGCAGGTTTACTGCTCACAAAGAACAGAAGTGCAGTGCAACAACGACAACAATATTAAGAAGTAAAGAATCACGTATGTTGCTGCGTGGTAGCCTATCCCCGTTTTTCGTTATTTAGCTGATAAATATACATATGGAAAGGTATAAAACACCAGCTTTACTGGTGAAACGGCTATCCACATTGTTCCTAGATCTACAGTAGCTGTGGTGATGTCATTCTACAGTCAGCCAAATTACAATTACAAATGGATATTTGGTGATTCTAACTGGAATATGGCGATTTTGAGAATGTCCTTCTTCAAATAACACAAATAAGGTAGGAAATCCCAGTTGTTTTTCATATGTTCGCCGAAACACTATCATCAAATAGTCTTCTTGTGACTTGGTTTGTTAGTCGACTCTAGGTGCTTGCAGTCTATCTGGAGCTACTTGCTAAGTAGCCTAGTGTCAGTGCAGTTAGCACCATCTTTTGAAAATAACGGACACACTTTTTACTTTATGTTAGGTTGCCAGCGTGCTTCCTCTGCCATAATGTGATGCGAGTAGATTGGCTTGAGTAGGCAATGTGTCCGCTGTGGCAGCGGACAGACTGGTGTGAGCAACAAGTTTGAACGTAATGTTGTGCCTGTGTGATTTAGCACTGTACGAGGCTACTGTTGGAAGCCCGCCGGGTAGAACTATCTCTTGAAAGTTGTCGCCTACAACTGTTGTGCGTCAGATGAGATGAAATAGAAAGTCCGCACTGTAGCTCATTCACTCCTAGCTCTTTTTTTCCAAGATGAAGTTGATCAAAACTTATTTGAGGAACACAGTGGGCAAAGTAGCCTTTGTGGATTGGCTATTTTATCCTTAGTGAACGGGCTATGAATGAATGAGATGGACAGGTATGCCTGTGTGTGCGTGTGTGGTTGTGAACACGGGCTGGGGCTGTCTTGCCCCTGGACCTTCAGCTGTTCCACCACAACGCACAGTGCGACATCTGTCTGCTTGTGAGCAGTAAGCTCCACTGATAACTTAAAGTTTACACTATGCAAGGCTGCATGCAGACGGTGGAGTAATGGGTCAGTAACGTTGTTGCGTTGATGCGCGGGGGTGTATGTGCTGTTTTGACTAGCAACCCCTCACATTCATGCAGCAACTGCATAGCAACCCCAACGAAAAATCGCTGGCGCCGCCGCTGATCAAGCCTCAAATATCACCTCAACGCTAAACATGTAGAAGCTAGCGTGGAAGCTAACGGGGGCCCAAGGCAGCTTAACATCCCAGATTCTATATACTGTGTTTTCATGCATGCTACATTCAGATTTCAAATAGGGATATGTTCTGTGTTTGTTAAAATATTGTTGAAAATGTTAATTTTCTAAAGGATAAAGTATATGCGATTAATTTCGATTAATTAATTTCAAAGCCTGTAGTTAACGCGATTAAAAATTTTAATCGAGTCACAGCCCTAATTAAAATCATTCAAACCTGAGGCTACATAAGGAACTGCAAATACTAAGGGCTTGAATCAGCTCTTAATGGCTTAGAAAGATGTCATTTATCAATAAAGACAAGTATTGCCTTTTGGATCCATGTGCCCTGCACAGACGAATCAGAAAAGCTTTTTTTAGCCACAGCAACAATCGTCACATTTGGCTCAAACACTTTCAGGAGAAGAACCTCAAACTAAAGCACAGACTTGTGGTTTGGCCTTGCTTTGATTCTACTCCTTTCAGCTGGATGATTACAGTCTGAAACCGGTTGTTCATGTAAGAAAACCTTCGAAAATCGAATGGCAGAAACTTGTAGGAGGAGACTTGTGGACAAGAAGATTTACAGCCACAAGTCCTTCCTGTTTAAGGGAGTAAAAGCTGCTACGAAGGCCTAACGCAGAAGAGTTTCTATTGATATTATTGTTCCAGAAATGATGGAAAAGCCTCATTTTCTTTAATGTTTTGTTCTCGGATCACTTTTCTCTGAAGGCACCACTTGATCAAATGATGGTTTGCCTAAATATATCAAACTATTTGAAGCTAAAGTGTGAAAATTGGCTAAATTCAAATTTGAAACACAAGCAAACATGACTATAAAGGAGTTGCTGCTCTCGCTACTTTATGCTTAATACATTTGAGCTGTTCTCTAACAGGACAGCGGTTAATAACCAGTCATAATACAAATCATTTCTGAGCTCGTAAGCTGTACACCTCTTTGGCCACCAGACGACATCATACGAGCAGTTTAATCCTCGGAGGGAAAATGGAGACTGAGGAACGAGACGCTTTATTATCAGTAGATATCCCTCGTGTCATCTCATTAGGCCCCACCCTTTGCACTCGCTGACATTTCTTAGCTGTTTTTTTGAGGGAAAATAAATTTGCATGGCCAGTTACTGAACCCAGTCCAAATCTTCTCAATGTCACCCATGTCAAAACAGGAAGAGAGCAGCAAAATTTCTTCGTAATAGCTTCCTGACGCTGGTCCAAGTATTTAGACGGCATCACCGCCTTACTGCTGCCAATCTGCACTCTTCCACCATCTGCCCCTTTTCCAGTCTATTCAACTATTTCTCTGCACTGATTAACTAACTAAACACCCCTGAGCGTTTACAAGAAGTTATTCAATAGCAGAAATACTCTCGTTTCTTACTAATTACAATACAATTCACATACATTACACACACAAAACAACAATATTTTTGGCAAAATCAATGCAAACAGTTTGAAAATCTTCAACATTTGAGTGTCATTTGTGTTGCTGTGGGACTTACAGGCTGAGCGTTACCAACCTTTTCTCCCTGCAGAGCGGGTACCGAGTCCCGGAGGCTGTGAAAGCTGTCTTTGATGTGGTCCCTACGTTTGCGCTCCAGTGCATTGTGGTGTGCCCGTTTGTCTGCCTGCAATGAGAGGAGACACAAGGCCTTCAGCCTGCAGCAGAGCAGCGTGGGTAGAGGACAGCGGGTGTCCAGCCATCCCAGCTCACACCTACACAAACCACTCTGCTGCCAAGTCTCCCTCTGCCTTTACAATGAGAACGCCACTGTGCTCCTAATTCAGCCTGGTTACAATTAATCTAACCAAATATACACGGTTAGATGTAAGACGACAGTTCATCTGATTTATCAATAATAAAAAAAACTGTTAATGTTTAATCCACCACTGAATTGAAAGACTGTTCAGAATTTAACAATATCCATTGACAAAAAGGCAATTAACGACTGCTATTCCACAATAAACTAAATGCAAATTTTAAAAAGCGAATTTATAAAGACAAACTCAGGTTCTGAAAGTGTCCAAGAGTCCTGTCGTTAAACTACAAATCATGAGCTGATGTTGAATCCTGCTTGAAGCAGGTTGCTGCCCTACGTCATAGTTTCACATCAACTCTGAAGCGGTTTCTTCAACTTGAAAATCTAAAATTTTAAAAATCCTCAATCTTCTTAATGCTTCAGCAATGTGAAAAACTGTTAGCAAAACATTACATGTTACCAAACCCGTAAGTGACATCTCAAAAATCCTGTTTCCTTCAAAAAAGGATTATTTATGCCTTTTATTCCAATGAATTTGCCAACATCGTTTAACTGTATCACCAAAAATATATACATCAGACCAATCAAAGTGTTAATGGTCGATTAATTATTAAATAAAATTAGCTCTATAGACAACCGAATCCTAAAAGAAACGTGAACTGCCTTTTTATTGTAGGGGGCAGCAGCAGGTATCCTGCTCACAGACCAACTAAACTAAATAAGAGTTCTTAGACAACTATTTAATGATCTAAAGAGTAATGTGACTAATGGCTTTATAAACTCTGCTTCTATGGTCCTTTGACTGGCTCTGCCCTGTCCTGACTCCCCTCTGCTGTGACCCACGCCCATAAGGGCAGATTTGTCGCACAGGAGTGGCTCTCACCGTCACCAACAGGTCAAAGTCATGACGCCACAGTCATACAGACGTGGGGGGAGACAAAAGCCTAAATTAGGACTATAAGTCTAAATGAGACTGAAAGGAATGAAGAAGGACGAAGACATTACAGAAGATTTGATGATTTATGGCTCAAGTGTCAGGGTTTATAAACAAAAGATTTAGATAACGAGCAGAAAGTGCTGGGTTTTTTTTGTTTGGGAACATTTGTCTCCTTCAGTATCCACTGTGCTTTTGCCTCTAAACAGCTTTGTTATACGATTATCACACGACTCTGAAGGACTGTAGCAAACTAAGATCTAATTTGGGCCGACGGGTGAAAAACAACCTGATTAAACAACCTTGTACCTTCAATGAACGGCAACTTGAAACATGACTTAAAACTTTAACACACATTTGCATAATAATTGCACTGTAAAAGCACAAGATGGCTGCCACCGTCACATGACCAAAACCAGGCATCAGGTCAGTTTGCTGCCTGTAGTGCAACCTGTTTTCAGGACAAACTATTAAATGTGATTCACTCCAAATCCATGCTGTCACCCGACAGACATTCAGCTCCACATCTAATCACAGCCTGAACAGCTCATCTGATCGTCCTCCATCACACACCTCCAACAAAACAAAGACATGATTTAAACATCAGCAACGCAACTTAATAATGCCTGTGCCCACGACATCGCCTCAGGCAAGTGGAAAAACAAGTCACATGACCTGCATCACCTGACTCAGTTCATCGCATGATCGCAACAAAAACCAAAGTGTCCACAAGTGAGACAATGCAGGTTAAAACAAGTTTCTCGTTTCCGTGTACAACACGTGACTGAAAGGTGACTCAAGGCAACTAATTTAGGAAAACCGCCAAGCTCAAGCAGAGGATGTAGGAGTTACAAAGTAAATGCCGGAGAAGGAGGAGGGAGCAACTCTGACAGAGAGGCTAAATGTCATTCAAGTGAAACTGAAACTGTCCTAGAAATGCAAACATCCAACCACAATGCCGGTGTCTCGTGATTACTGTGGCCGACACGGTGACTGCAGCTCCTGCAGACTGTTTCATAAGAGCCAAAGATCAACCTGGAGACAAAATCCAGCAGCACCGCAGGTCTCGTGGCATCACACTCTCCACTCCCTACATTAACCCCGCCGTAAACAAACACATGACTGCCATTGATGGTATGTACAATTACAAGTCTGGCTGCCACGTTCACATGGACGATTTCAGTGGAGACAAACATGGGTCCGAAGTAACACATGGTTGGTATACACGCGACTAACTGGAATGACAGAAACTGAGTTTTATTTCACTTAAAATAAGTCGGGTGACACGCAGCACAATCAAAACCACATCTGAGAGCATCAGCTTCTGACAAGATGCTCAATATTCCTCTGAAAGGTCAATAAACGCATGGATCTGGGGCTGTTCCCAGAGCCACCGGACAAGTTTGGACTCAAGCTGCCCTCAGAGCTAAAAGGTTTTTCTTTTCACTAATTAGCCATTTCTGATAGCTAATCCCTGCAAAATGAAGCTTTCCTGAGTTAAATCAGCTCCTAAATTATAATCTAATGATATAACAAAGATTAATTTCTATTCCTTCTGATCTCCAACATTTCATCTTACTTTGTGAGACACTGATCCCCTTATAGGATTTGCAACAGTGATTTATGTAGAAGGTGAACCATCTCCTCTGACACAAAGCACATCTTTCTGAACAACTTTTCTTGTAATAAAACAGTAATTAAAAAAAAAGAACAGGGCCCGTGTCTCAGAAAAAAAGTAATCATTCAGTAATAGTCTTGGTAGTCACTTAGGAACTTGTGCGTTGGCATGATCATTATTTTTGATGGCTATACAGCGATGCCAATAAGTTTCTAAACACACTTATTTACTGTAGCATGTTAACATGCCTGCTACTTTCATTGACTTGCAATCATCTTAACTACAGGAAGCTCAATTTTGCATCTATTCAACATGGATCAGATCTGGAACAATAATAAAGTAACGACTAATTCCTTTTCTGGTTAGTTAAACAAGTTAAAAAGCTACAAATGACAGTATTTTTGAAAGATCAGGTTAGCCATGCTTCATAGTTAATGTGTATTCTCTGGTTTAATTTACTGATAACATTCACTGCAATGAAAATGTCCCAATTCAGCTCACTGAGAGCCAACTATCATTTCACCAACACGCTACTTTGTACAACTGCAACACCAACAAATATTTAGAACCCACATTTCTCAGACTAATGCATGAACCTTTCATTGCATGCTATATTAATCATGTCAGCTCATTAAAAATTGCCATTTTGAAAAGGCTCTGACAGCAAACTGCCTTAACAAATACAACTACATCTACTCGTGCTTATAAAGCTCAACAGACACCACCAAACAGGTGTCAGATTATCCCGAGTGCAGTCATTCTGAATTCGTTAAAAAACTGAAACCTTTTGCTGGCCTCTTAGGACACGCCAGCTGAGCTCCGGCTCCATTATATTCATACCTGACCACGAAACGTTACATAACAGCTCCAGGTGCCGACTGGAAGAGCTAATAGCTGCTGCTTCCTGCTTACTGATGGCTGTCTCAAATTCAGCGCATGAAAGCCTACACTTCTGTTAGGCCTCTGTTAGAGGACATGGAAAACCTTCTTGCACTAATAACGGTGGAAACACCAATAAGGTAGATGCTTCAGCAGCTAAAATTCAGTTTAAAGTAAAGAGTGTGTTCTTCCATTACTGGAAGACGTAGTGAAGAAGAGAATAACTGATTTCATCGCAGATGCGTCTGGATATTTCCTTGATTCTTATTATTATTGTCCAGTTAATAGGAAGAAATCCTAAAAAAAAATCTTCTGAGAGCACAAAGGGACATTTTACAATAACTTGAAACCCTTATTTTCCACTTACAGTACAACTAAATCTCCATATTCAAGGATTATAATCTGAAAATGTACAGTTTTCATACAAATATTCTGTCAATCCAACAATTACAGACCTATATGTATATAAGAAATATAAGAAAACGATTCTTGGCGTTCTTTTTACTGCAGAACCAGACGTTGCCAGCCAGTCTCTTATCTTTCGTTTAAAGCATATCAACAAACAACAGGCCCCCTATATAATCGCTATCTGGGTTTGAATACCTACAGTATTCAATATCTGCCACGTGGTAACCACCATCAGAGCTAAAAGATTTAGTTCTGAACCGGTTTGATCAGGACAATGTTTTGATATACAAATTGCCATTTAATTTATGAAAGCTTGCAGGAGCGGGTCACACCGTCTTCAATCATTACCGTTAAATTCACACAGCTGCGCCCAATTAAAGTTCATCCCGAGAGCCGCTAACACCCACAAAACAAACTCCTGGCTGTTTATGGGCTCGGCTTAGCTACACTTAGCTAAATTAGCACCTAACAAAAGGCGGTTCTGTGGAAGACGCAGCCCCGTCATTTTTGTCGTTTGGGGAAAAAAATACAACAAGTGCACATTTAAGATCAAAGTGACGAACCACCTATAAACACGTGAAAAACGGCAGAGCTGACGAATATGCAGCTGCTGGGGCCATTGTTGAAAGCCCTGATTTGAGTCATCAGAAAACTGAATATCACCAAACATGCCACCGATGTGACATCTTGATAAGCGTGAGCTGAACTTGTCATTTGTTACTGTAAACGCAGGCAGGTTCACTTCACTTTTACTGAGTCACGTGTTTGGCGGCACAACGTTGGTCACCGACTAAAGATTGCCGTTTCCCTCGAAGAATAATCAAGCTATGAATACAAATACTGTGCAGCAACGCTGTCATTTGATAGTGTCTTGGATACGGTCGGCCCCGGGTTTGTGTATATTTCAGGAACAGGTTCCACAATCAAATGAAGTGACACAAAATTAAAGTAAAATATGCAAAAAGCGATACGATTAAGACAGAATATTCTGACCTGAGGTCTGTTGGAAGCCATATAATTTATTTTAAATATTTAATTTTCATTGGACATATGTAGATTCTGAAACATAACCTTAATGTTTCCTAAGGCCTCCTTTGCATACTAATTTTGACAGCGTAAAGCATGCTTTAATGCAGCAAACAAGCCGTGGAGGGTGCACAAATCGCGGCTATGCAATGCAGCTATACGTCATTCATTTAAGGCTGCCAGCCCTTTAGTTGCCTGTAGAGAGAAGATGACTCTAATCACTGGCTGCAATACAGGAAAACATCCCGCTGCACCCCTTCCTGACACGAAGCCGTGTCCGAGATGCAGGCGCGGCTCGTCTACATAACCACCAGCCGCTCTGTGTTTCCTCTGCATCCTCATCACAGATGCAGAACAAAATGCAAGCCGTCTCCTTACTGCGATGACCTACATGTAAAATATGCGAGCCTGATCATAGAGCGGGATCCCCGTGGTGTGAAGTCTACCGCCGGGGGAAAACCTGGAGAACACGCAGTTTTGTACGAACCGGAAAAAATAACAAAAAAGCCTTTGTAGCGGGATAAAGCTTTGGTCTTAATATAGACGTCGTGTCACCGTCTTTCTATGGCCGCGTTTAAACAGGATGGGGACACCCTGCAATGCACTGCTACAGCTTATACCGAGCAACAATCGCCACACTATTAGAGACGCGTGACTAGTTCCGTGCTGGAGAAAATGATGCGAGAACTGTCGTGCGAAAATACCAATTTGAAAAATTAAGCTGATATTATGTGCAGGACCAGTATTCTGAATCATTTAGATTAGAACACCCCCACCCCCCTCCCCAAAGTGCAACCTAACAAATGATAAAAAGGAAAGAAAATTGTGATAAATAAATTGAAAAGTGAAACATTTTCTCGACAGTGGACAAATCCCCCAGCTTTACGCACCACAGAGTGATATCTCGGTGATTCTTCCTGCAAAGAAACAGAACAAAAAGTACAATTGTAGCCATAACTGTTCCGCAACTCTTACTGTTTTGCTGAAGTCACTAAAAATAATTTAGCTGGTCAGCAATGCGTTTATGCGAGATAGGCTAGTGTTTCTCATCAGTTAACTACAAGCTTGACCAAAATACTTAAGAAAGCAGAGCTAGCCAGCTTATTGGTAGCTAGCGCTAGCTGAGCAGCTAGTTCAGCTGTATCGCCAGCGAGAAGAATAACATCCTTAAAAAACGAAAAGTGGCCATACTCACGTCACTATCGACTTCGATGTCATCGTTATCACTCATACTTCGATAAAAGAGTATAGTTTAAAGGGACGGGTGGCTAAAAAAACAACATGAACTTTGGCACTGAGCGGCGCACTAACAGAACGACAGCTAGCAACAGCAGTTCACGTTCTGTTTGGATAGAACCGAGGTGGAATCTACCGTCTCCACGTGACTACACCACACGCACAGCTGTTGCTGCACAGTACGCATGCGCGACATTTCTCGGGCATCTGGGAATCGTAGTTACACGAGGTAGCTTTCTGTTTTTAATCGAAAAATACATCATTTCTCAGATATTTCCACCAAGAGACATATATATAGACACAGTTGGGATGAAATATAGTTAGAAATGTCAACAAGCCGAGGCAGAATATTTTTTAAATAGCAAGCTAAATTCATTATAAACTACAATAACCAAGAGTCATTAGGCTTGCTTGTGACGCCACAGCGTCATTTTCCTGAGGTGCACTATGGGAATAGTAGTTTGAGCCGAATTTCTGTCAGTAGCTAAGACAAGACCACGGCTAAGACACGTGGATTTTAAGAATACTCTGTAGAAACTTGAGAATATTAACGGGGGATTGATCTGGGCTTAGAATAATAAAGATCTTGTCGGCGGTAAAGTTAATGAAGAGTATTTACATTAAATACATTTTAAAAAAACACATTTTAAGAGTACACCGAGAGGTAAAAACATTATTTTTTTCCTCTTCCCCCCACCTGTTTTTATATGTATTTGTTCATCCGGTTGATAGACTGACGTATCAGTCAACATCAGATTTAGTTTTACTTAATAATAAATTTGTATTCTGACTGTAGTGTTTTTCCATGCAAAATATAAAATGTTTCACTGCCTTTTGAATATGAATCTCAAATGTTTTTGTTATCTGCTTTGACACTAAAAAATCATCTTGGGTTAGAAAGCTCAGTGTTTTAATGGGAATTTTTCACAACTGGCGTTTTATTGATGAAATAAATAGTCAATGGAATTACTGCAAAAAGAAACTGGGCTTACCTAGAGTTTTTAACAAACAGCTCAGTTCCTGCAACAATTCTTTTGAGATTGCTTTATATAATGCTGCTGGAATAAATTAAGTGTGGGGGCTGGTCTCAGTACAAATTGCAAATAATCTGCTCTGGTGCTTCCTTTTTTCACAAAACTGTGCTGTAGATAAGGAGCTTACACTGAGGATTATTTTGCACAGCAACAGAGGAAAATAAAACAACAAGCTGCAAGCAGACACATGCTTACTCCAGTAGGTCAAGAGGCCACAACAGCTGCAGGAGACACCCTGCCCCTCATCACTTTCCCTGCAGATGCACGCTTTTCCTTTTTTTTTTTTTTTTTTTTTTTTTTTTACCTGCACTGACCTTCATTCGATCATCTCTTCTCCAACTTTAGAGCCTTTTGATCATCCTCATCTCTGTCCTTCCTCTTTACAGTAGCCTCTGCCAATTTAGCTTCACATCCAATATATCTTTTTAATTACATGGTATGTTAAGTAGCGGAAGGCCAGAAAGGGTCACAGTTTATTTAATACATGGAAACACAATAAGGTCAAGCTTTAATAATGCATCTGCTCCAGAGAAGCTGAAGCTGACAACCAGAACTCATTTATCTATCATTGTGCACGACTAGCCCACTGCATTTAAATTCCCTCAAGGAATGGGTAATGTTACAGAAAAATGTGACAACGTTGGAGTGCTCTCAAAAAACAAGATGTTTTATTCTATGCAGCCACACCCTAAATGGCATTTCCTTATGAGCTGAGCTGAGTTATGAAGTCTTAACTCCACTTCAGATTCAGGCTGAAGGGAGCCCATCACTGGCAGCACTGATTAGCAGTGAGTGGAAGGGAACAGAGCTTGTAAAAAGACAGATATATGAAGCATTGTTTTAATTACAACTAAACTGGCTCATCATGCAGGCAGAGCCTCTCTACCCTCCCCCTATGTCCTTATAGGGGTGGTCTGCTAAACCATTAAAATGCTCTCCTTTTGTCCCCTTACAACTAATGAAGAGCACACTGGAAGGGTCTCAATGTGCAGATTTGTTGTTAGTTAGATCTGTTGTTTTGGATACATGACTTGGAAGGGGGTGCACTGTCAGATACACACCCAGATTAAGGGTAGAGTAGTCATAGTGAAGCCATAAGCCAGTGAAGCGACTTAGAGGATGATCATGCAATTTCCAATGTATCAATTCAAGTGCAAACATTAACAAAAATGTGCAATGTGCATTTAAAAGTGACTCTATGATGATAACATCACAAAATATTCTTCAGTACTACAACCCTAATTCCAAAAAAAAGTTGTGACGCTGTGTAAAATGTACAGGGCCATGTTTACCACCGTGCAGCATCCCTTATGCAACAACAGTCTGAAAAAATCTGGGAATTGAGGAGACCAGTTGCTGCACCTTTGGAAGAGAAATGTAGTCCCATTCATGTCTGATATAGGATTCTGGCAGCTCGACAGCCCTGGTCTTTTTTGTTGTCTTTTTCATCTAATGAGGAGCCAAATGCCCTGTGATGGACTGGCGAGCCGTTGCACGACTCTCACCCCATGGCATCTGGGATAAGCTCCAGCCCCCCTGCGACCCTGAAGTGGATTAGGCAGGAATTAAAAATGGATGGATAGATGATGCAACAAACGTTTTTTAGCAGGTGAAAAGTATGGACTTCAGGCACGCTGGTCCAGCACCTAGATTCTTCCACAATGAAGCCATGCTGTTGCAGTTTAGCATTGTCTTGATGAAATATGCAAGGCCTTTCCCGAAAAAGTTGTTTGGATAGGAGCGTATGTTGCTCTAAAACCTGTGTAAATACCTTTCAGCATGGATAGCTTCAATTCTGAGAGACTCTGCTTCTCTAAGGTACTCTTTTCATACCCAATAATGTCAGTGACCTTTTGCCAATTAATCTTATTGGTGTCAACAGGCACCTCCTTACTAAAGCAATCAGAGAAGAGTATGCTCTTGGGATAGTGATGCTGTTCCCTTCCCTCAAGGGTCCATATACCAAGAAAGACTATGTAATAGTCATTATTATTGTTTGCATGACAGTTTCATTTCATACTAGCATGTTTTGACATGAAGCTGTGTGTATGACACTGACATTTGAATTGTCTGAGATTTCTTATGAGACGAGTATGACCGCATTTATTTTCTTTCATTTCAGGAACACTTCTATGATGCTGCAAGCAGCACAGGATACATTTCTTGGCGTCTGAAAACAGTACGGTTAGGACGAGTAAGGACGATTCGTCGACGATCTGCACCACCACCATATACCTTTAGTGACGTTTCTCCAGGAGGCCCAAATTTCCAAAGGACTGTTAATGTTGAAAGGCAGCTTGATGGGGATGCTTACCAAGAGGCCATGTCTTTGCTCAACCATACCGCAAACAATTCTCAGATTTTTCCAGAAGATGAGAGAGACCTTTCAGCACCGTCAGAAGCTTGTTAATGACCCAAGCAGAAGTGTGGATAGTCTCCACAAAGGGATTGGTAAGTTTGGAATGAGGTGTTCAGAATGGCTTCACATTTGAAAGTATTTCCTGCAGTAGTAATTTAATATTTTCTTTATTAAAGGTGGATCAGGACTTCACTCTCCTATTTGATGACGAGACATCCTCCAGGTTGCTTCAGAAACGGGACGTGTTCTTCAAGCCATATGTCAGTTGAGTCGCTTGGTGCAGTCAACAGAAGGTCCCCAAGGAAGTGATCTTGATGAAGCAACAAGTCAGTTGTATTTGTTTTGCTAGTTTTAAAGCATTTGTTATAAATGCAGTTGTCAGTTAATTGTAACTCTTTGTCTTCAGCCTACGACCCAGAAATGGCCTCCCTGTTGTTGTTGCTACATCTCCTTCCATCACCACCAGGAGGACTGAAGTCTCCAAAAATTAGTGCATGTGATGCAGTTGAGAGACTTGTAGTGTTTCATAAGGTAATTATATTATTAAGATGATTATAATAATTTGTCTTAGCCACATGTGTAAATGAGGGTTGTTAAAAAGTGGATGAAAATTGAAATTAAGTCTTCATAGGCATTCCCATCTTGCACTAGCCAGTGAGAAGATGTTTGAATAATGACTTCTATGATGTTGTTTTCTCTGTGGCTGCACATTATTCTTGTGTCTAATGTTCATTTTCCTTATCTCAAACCTAGTCATGCTGGAGTTTGGAGGAGCATCTCTGCAACCAGCAGGGTCGGCAGCCATACCTCCTTACTGTTGGGCGTCAGAAGAGCAGGATTGACAGCTTCTACATTCCCATGGATAAGCATCCCATGCCAGGCAAACCGCTCCATCAGGAACTTTTCAAAGCACATTTTGTGTTTAATTTGTCTTACGATGCTGCATTGGTGAGTTTTTACACATTCTTGCAGAGAACAGTGTATAACATTGACGTGGGGAAAATGAAGGAGTCACCCAGAGTTTGAGACTTGAGAGCCAGACTGCTTAACCAGCCAGTAGCGCTCACACTGTGAGTAAGAGGCTAAAACAATGCTGACCTGTTTCAAGTGTCAGAAACTGTATCCCAGCAGTCAGCAGTGAGGAAAGGTGTACAATAAAAATGTCTGAGCTCAAATTTTATAAACCGTTTGATATGCAAAGTTCATACAATGTTTCAGATGAAAGTTTGTACATTATACCTTCATTCACAATGTTTTAATTCAACTGTATGAATGACTGCATGGCTGAAAAAGGAAAAATAAATGTTATTTTGAAAATGATTTTGTTTATTGGAATTAATTCTCATAATAAATAAAACATTTTTGTGTGTTAGTTTCATAGCATGACACTTTAGGGAGTATAACGAGCACTACCCGAATAGTACACAATGTAACTCAGCAGTGTTACATGTTTAACTATTTTGAAAGTGTTCATTTAACTCTGGAGAGTGTGGAGCTATATAAACCCTGAAAAAGTGTTATCGACTCTGTGGGAGTTAATTCAATACTCGTCTTTTTGCTGTGTAGTTTCAACTCACATTTTATTCAGCGTCCCAATTTTATAGGAATCAGGCTTGTAAATCAGAATCTCAAATTCGTCTCTGATTACTCTGCATTCAAAGGCTTTGGCCTCTTTTCCACCAATGTGTCACAGTTTTAACTTTTAAAGAACCACTCTAGCAAGCTAATCAAAAAGTAGAAGTGGTTAGCCTGAGGAAAACGTGAGGAAAACTCAAAGGCAGAGTCGGCAATGTGTACTGCTAAACATGTAACTAGTAATCTATCTGCTATTGAACACAAATATGAAAACAATTAGGAGTAGATATCTTAAACATATTTTCGAAACAGCATAATTCAAATATATAATAACCGCTGAACTTTACAAAGCCTTATTTGTTGTTACTCATTTATTATATGTCATACATGCTAAACCACGTGTTAAATCCTATCTGAGCACGCAAGGCCAACAACTCACATTATCATAAAACTTGAGTAGTCCGGTAGACAAGTATATTACAGCTATGAGCTTGTTGACAAACTCCAGCTCAGAATGTGATATGTCAGGACGCTCTCTTGTTAGCTGTGCCTGCCATCGGTGTTGCCAGATTACATTTGCTTTAGTTTGACTATAAAGTTGATCAAAAGGGTCAAATTTGGTGGCGATGGAGTGAGATGGAAATGAGAAGAGACAGAATGCAGTTTGTTGTATCAGGCCATGGTCAGTGGGGGCTACATGGCATTGTGGCGATTAGCACTGTCGCCTCCCAGCTGAAGGTTCCTGGTTTGAGTCTTAGCTGGGGCCTTTCTGTGTGGAGTCCGCATGTTGTCCTCGTGCATGCCTGGGTTCTCTCCGGGTACTCTGGCTTCTTGCCACAGTCCAAAAACATGCATGTTACTTTAGTTGGTTATTCTAAATACTGGTCCTGGGAGTAAGAGTGTATGGTTGTTAGTAGGTTATGTGTCGACCTTGTATTTTGGTTTATTGCGGGTATGCTTTACGGGTGAAGGAGTAAGTTCTGTTACTCCGTCCGGCTCCCCTTTTTAAGTAAAAATACAATCTTGTGCACTGTGTGTTTTGTTGATCACTGGGATTGTCTTTAGTGAACTGTGTTCCAGCTTGGTAACTTTTAGACCCAACAGATATGTTTAATCATCTTACTTTAACTAGAGAAAGCTGTTCCTGCAAAACAGCAGTAAGAATGCTGATAAGCTGAATGGGGATAGCCGACCGAGTTCCAAAAACAAAAAGAAAAAAGTTCAAATTTAGGAGAAAACCATTTGCTGAAGTCTTGATTGAATATGAAGTTGAAATCACAAGAGTGGAATGATTTTAAGCTATTAGAAGAACTGAAGAATTGACTAAAGGGCTGAAAAAATGCAGAAGTCTCATTAGAAAAAGGTGAAGGGTTGAAAACAATAGAAGGAGAAAAGAAGAGAAATGTAAAATTTAGCAGAAAGTTAGTTGCTGAAGTTTCAGCAGGGCTGAAACATATTTTTGAAAGGACTTGGAGCTAGATGAAGGCAGAAAATGAGTGAAGAACAGAAGAAAAATGCAAACAAGGATTGGCAGATGGAAGGTACTTCTAGTACTGAGGCTTCTAGTTCAAAATGTTCTGAAGGCTATGAAAGTCACATTGGTTGAAAGAGGACAAATGTTCCCACGTTTTGATGCTAAAATGATGTCTATGGGTTAAAGACTGTGGACACAGTGACAGGTTAAAAACTTTTTCTGAAGAATCTTTCTGTTTTCTTGCACTCTGTCAGCTGGAGCCTCCATTTTTTTGCATTGTAAGCTCAGAAATCATCAATGATTTCACTAAATTTTTAAACTTTGATAGTTCAAAATTGACAGAATATTTTAAAAAGCTGAACCATTTTGGGCAGCTGGGAAGCATAATTGTATGTCCTCTATTTAAATCCTGTTCTATCAAAGCAGATGGCACGCACGGCACAAAGGGGTTTTTGGTTTTCCAAATTCAGATGTGTGTGTTGGACAGTGTGGGTTTTATTCTAGTTAAAGTTTGATCTGAGAGTTTTCTCTTCTCAGAAGGTGCACAAATCCACAGGGCACTAGATGGCACTTCTGCACAGCCTGTAGCCTCAGTGTGTGGATTGTGATACTTAAAGACCAGATGTTATTGCGGAGAAAAGAGAAGAGTTGAGGAACCCGCTGACTCAACAGGTAAGCCAAGCTGGGACTCTGGCTGCACACATATCTGTAAGGTGTAAACTACGAGCAGTGACAAGTGTTTGTTTCCAGGGAAATCAAATGTTAGTTTTCTGTCTGCTCCATTGTACAAGCTGACCTCTAGGAGTAGGCGTGTAATTCTCACCTTCAGCTTTATGTAGAAGTCGGCTTATCTGCTCAACATTTCCACGAGTCTCTTCCACAGTGGAGTGTTCTGATACCTCTGCTTCTTTTAATAAGTGTAAAATAGACATGTGAAATCTTGTGAAAGTCATTTGTCTGCACACAGTGTTGTGTGCATGCTGGCAGGGAGGATGTGGTTGTCAGCTCTGGAGATGAAGTCTGAAACGTGAAGGAGTGTGTGTGAGGTATGAATGCTTTTCCTCAGTGATGCACAGATTCAGATTTGAGTGGCTTCCTCAAATAATTATGCTGCAACATTTTTGCAGCTTATGTTTGTGTTTTTGAATGAAAATCAGCAAATGCACAAGTAAGAGACGGCTATTCTAGTAAATTGACAATGTCTGGGACTTTAATATTTTGGGAAATACCCATGTGCAATTGAAAATGCCTGATTGAAATGATCTCATTTTGCCACATGCAGCAGGGTTCACACCGTTTCTCGCCGAAATGTCTTGCAATGATTTATGATCACCAATTAAATTGCCCTGACTTGACCATTTTTATAGGCAAGGCAAGGCAAGTTTATTTGTTTAGCACAATTCAACAACAAGGCGATTCAAAGTGCTTTACAGAGACATTAAAACAGTAGAAATAAAAAGCATGATTTAAATTTTAAACAAAAAAGAAAGAGATAAGAACAATAGATAAAATCAGATAAAATCAGTCGTTAAAATATGATTAAGTTTGAAACTCAAGCTTCAGATTCTGAGCTTTTTTCAAATGCAGCTGAAAATAGGTGTGTCTTCAACCTGGACTTAAATACACTGAGTGTTTCAGCTGATCTGAGGCTTTCTGGGAGTTTGTTCCAGACATGTGAAGCATAGAAGCTGAATGCAGCTTCTCCATGTCTGGTTCTGACTCTGGGAACTGATAAAAGACCGGATCCAGATGACCTGAGGGGTCTGATAGGTTCATACTGGGTCAGGAGCTCACTGATGTATTTTGGTCCTAGACCATTCAGAGCTTTATAGACCAGCATCAGAACTTTAAAGTCTATCCTCTGATGGACAGGCAGCCAGTGTATAGACCTCAGAGCTGGACTGATGTGGTCCACTTTTTTGGTCTTAGTGAGGACTCGAGCAGCAGAGTTCTGAATGAGCTGCAGTCGTCTAAGGACTCGTCAAAGAACGTCAAAGGATATGCTTCAAACTTTGACACCTTGCCACTCATGTAATATTAGGTTAAAGGCTTTCAGGGCCATATAATGTGTACTATGAACTGGAGCACAATCACTGATCTGATGAATAATGCTGCTTATCAGCACAACAGCAATCTCTCTGCTCTCTCTACCGGCTGGAAAAAGAGGGAGCAAGAAGACAACCCGTCAGGTGCAGGATTACCTGCACCCTCTGTGCCTGTGATGCTGTTAACACTTAATCTGTTATCCGTGGAAAAAAAGCCCTCTGAAGATTGTGTCTGTTTTTGGCTGCTTTGCTCTCGTCATGCTCTGATAATGTAACTGTATGACAAAGAGCAGCTGAAGTATTACGCATGACTGATACATGAGGAAAAGAGTAAAACTGTGCAGCTTGAACACACACAGCGGCTGTGAGCAGTGTCTTCTGTCTGTACCTTACAAGCTCGTCTCTGTTTGTGTTTCCAGTCACAGCCCTGTCCCTCCAGTTCTGCCCCAACCATGGATCACGCAGCAGAAATGTTCTCCGAAGCAGATTTGCTGCAAAACGATGGCTTCGCCATCAACGTGACAGCTGCAAACACCAGCTCCCTTTCAACATTTCATCTGTCACCGGTGATGGACAAAACTGTCAACATACTTTTGATTGTCGTCCTCTTCATCACAATGGTTTCACTGGGATGCACCATGGAGGTGTCAAAGATCAAGGTAGCAGCACACTGTCCCAACAAATCCAGCTGTTTAAAGCGATCCATAGATATGAGGATACAGATACTTTAGGAGGTTTTTTCTTTTTCTTTCCAGGATCACATTGTGAAACCCAAAGGGGTGGCCATCGCCGTTCTTTCCCAGTATGGCGTCATGCCTCTCACAGCCTTTTGCTTGGCTAAGGTTGGTACGGCAGCTTCTTTCAGAAGATTACACGAAGGCTTTAAAAAATATGTGAAAGCCATACAAAATGTAAATAAGCAAGTGTATGTTTACCACTGACTGAGGACCTGAGGAGACCATCTCATATTGAAAAAAACTACTGAGCATTTTGTAGGGTTGGCTCCTGAGTGGCGTGCACATTTCAACACAGGTTTCCAGAATGCGTGGCACAAAATTTATTTTTACACACTGGTGAGATGATAAACAGATGACTGAGTGGATGATAATTTCTTTCATCACCGTGAAGGGTGGAGTTACATAACTTCCTGGGTGTGCCTACGAGGTGACAGGTGGTGCTCTGCAAATAGTGGCTGTGGTACTTTCCAGTTAGATGATGGAATACAACCTGTGATGGACCACATGTAGTTTTTAGAAATCGTTCCCAATTTGCCTAATATAGAATTTCAACTAAACAGTTCACCCTTCTTTTTATGGTTATTGTTTCACAGTCCATCAACTTTTACGGGTGACAGGTTTGGACAGCAGGCCTGTTCAGCACTCCTTCACGTCAGAGCCTTGTTGTTGTAATACCTGCGAATCAGCGGTTTGATTTCCTGTTGATAAAATAAATAATGCCTGACAAAGGTGTAACCTGAATTGCAGCATGTGATGTTGCTCCAGTTTGTCTTTTCTTCTTTGCATGAAAGAGTTTTAGGATGCATTTATGTATACAATTAAACACTGTTCACTCACAATGGTTTCAGAAGTTTACCTGCACAGCACAGTGATTCCCACCAGTGTTAGGTTTGTTCAGTCCAGGTTTACAGCCTCGTCACTCACATGCAGACGTATTTATCATTTTTTTAATCATAGTTTCCACAATCACCGTGAGATCTTTTATTACACATTTCTGTATTCTTTACTTCCGTGTGTCATACTGCCTTGGCTGACAGACCAGAACTCTCACCAGTATTACCCGCTGTCAGCAGCTTGTGTCATTGTGTTGTGTTTCAGGGGTTCCAGCTGCCTGAAATCATGGCTGTGGTGATTCTGATTTGTGGTTGCTGTCCCGGAGGAGCCCTGTCCAACATCTTGGCTCTGGCTCTAAAGGGCGACATGAACCTCAGGTACGCACATTAAAACTGAAATGTGCATTGGAACAAAGCCTTTTGTGAGCTCAGTAGCAGATTAGGAAAACTTTACAGAGTCATTTTGCTTTGTAAGGACATAAAATCACATTGTTGGTGTACTTTTTTATAACAACCTTGGAGTATACCCATGACATTCTTCAGAGGCCTGACAAAAAAAAAGCAGAGATAACGATCAAAAATGATCCTTTGCTTTGCTTCCTTATCAGGGTGAACACGTCTTTGTGGTTATGAAAGCTGAGATTAATCACATGTTTGATCTGTGTTGATGGAAATATATGAACCAAAATCACAGTACGGACATTCATTTCGACCTTATGATGAAAGACACGTGGACAGATTTAGGTTGAAGTGCTGAAGTGAGAGATGTGCGTCTGGGATGTCTGGTGCCAACTCAACTGTGCACAGAAAACTGCTTTTGGAAAGAAGAAAAAATAACATCTTGTTTTTGCTTCATAATTCATGGTCCTTAATGGACGCAAAGCACAGACCGTCGACCTTGAGTTCAACGACCTCAATCATACGTCCAGACCCTTGTTTACACATATTAATAACCAGGCAATCACAGTACTCCTGTGACACCAATCATTAGAGTTGAATGACCGGCAAGACATCGCCAGCTTGGTCATAAAGCTGGGATTTTATCATAATAAGTTGATACTAAGCCACTTTACTATCAATAGCTAGGTCTTTCACCCCATTACTTATGTCCTCTACAAAGGAGTAGGTGTGTACATTATGCTGTTGAGGACATTCCAGCTCTATCTGATGTCTGTAGAGCTTATCTGACCTGGGTCTGTGAGGCTGCTTGAAACATCAATACAACAATCTCGAGTTCAAAGGCAGTTAGTTGTGAGACAGCCCATGTTTTCTGTAAAAAGATTTGTGATATGATTTTTCTTGATAATTGTCCAGGCAATTAAGAATATGTCACATTGTGCAATTTCCACGACATCAAAGTGTGGGAAGGAGTTGTGTATTGAGTTGATGGAGGACATAAATTAGAAGACAGGTCAGTTGGCTGGTTCTTGTTAGATCTGCTACTGACAGGCACTAATGGCGGCCCCTGGAGGCTTCATCGTTCATTACATCTCACAACATGAACGTTACAGACTGTCCTGTTTCAGTGTTAGGAGAAAATCTTGCCCCTCACTATTAGTCATTATTACCATTATTTAAAAACAATAATGTTTCAGCCTTCCTGGGCCCTCGCCACAGCGTTGTGAGCACAGGTGTGAGACAATTACAATCACATGGGTGTGCCTTTCAGTAATTGGCAATCACACTCTCAGATGTGAGTTCAACCTTCTTAAAACAGAACTTCAAAATACCAACATAATCACACGTCCCAAATTACAACTCTGTGGATTTACAGCATCATTTACAGAACTAAACGTCCGATGAACAGATCAGTCGGCCTTCTATCTTTCATAAGTCACCCGAAACTGTGCAGTCATGTGAAATGCAACTCTTATATGTATCCCGCTTTAACATTTAGTCATTTACAGTTTTAATGAACGTGACGCTTCACAAACAGAAGCTAATCCACAAACTTGTCGCTGGATTTGGCACAATAATTTGGCATTCATGGCACCCATTTGAGAGAATGTCTGTGTACTTTTTTCCTCTCATCTTAAACTAGCATGTGCTAAAATAAGAGGTGGCTCTTTTAAATGTGTAGATATTGCTGGATCTGATGATAAGATCTCTTAAAGAACTAGGGGTATACAAATGAGAGAACTCAGCAAAATGCATCTCAACATATCAAATATTCAACTTCTGGTTTGGAGATCACATTATTTTTTGGGCATTCTCTTGATAAGCAAAAAATCTCTGTCAGTTTCCACTACATTTTGATGCTAAATCATCCAAAGCTTCTTCTTCTCTGGTTATGTCTTTCTTTAAATGTTCATGTTTGAAGTGGGCTGAGCACACCTGAAGTTGTTTGCCAATCACTGAGAGTTCTAAGAGTACCTGTGCATTCTAATGAAGCTGGTATGAATAATAACTGGTCACGCTGAGCAACAACATTTTCTACTAGATTTGAATCTGTAATGATATTTTCCCACACACCTGCCCGTGAAACTTTTGCATGTGCAAAAATCTTCCTTAAAAAAGCCTGTTACAGTTCAAAATTAAAAAAAAAAAATTATAAATAAAAAGTTAAATGCATTTGGAGTCACGGACTTCTGTACATTTCAGCAAACGCTGACGTATTATGGAGGCTGTGCAGATCATAAACTCCCTAAAAACCAGGAATGGTCTCATAGTTTTCACAGTATTCAGACCAGTGGGCTGCTTAAGTGTTTGACAGGCAGCCGAAATAACTCTAATAGCTGTGGACAAAAGTCCAGTCAAGTCCAGTTGTAAGAAACCCTCTGCTGTTTGTTCCCTCAGCATTGTGATGACGTCGTGCTCCACGCTGCTGGCTCTGGGCATGATGCCTCTGCTACTCTACCTCTACTGTCAGGGTTTCCCAAACCTGCAGAACGCCGTGCCTTATGTTGACATCATTATTTCCCTCGTCATGATCCTCTTGCCCTGTGGTGCCGGCATCCTCCTCAACTACTACCGGCCTCAGTTCTCCAAGATCATTACAAAGGTCGGTGCATGCTCGGGGGGGGGGGGGTCACAGGTGTGGATATCACACTGAAATGCAGAATGGAATCTTGATTGACCAGCTGGTACAATCTTTTACAGTTTTTAGACAACACTGGAGCTCTATCTTACAGATAAATCAAGCCTTAACAGTTGTTAGGGTCAGTTTTATGGGATTTGTTGTTTATATGAAAAATACTGAATATGAACAAACTTATTTTAATTGAAAAATATAGTTGCAGAGAAAAGGAATCCAAAAAGTCCTGAATCCTCCTGTGTTGCTCTTCTCAGGCAGGCATCACTATAATGATGATATCCGTTGTGGTGATTGGCATCATTGCCAGCGTGGACGTTGGAGGCTCCATCCTGACGGTGTTGTCTCCTCCGCTCATGGCCATCGCCGCCCTCATGCCCTTCATCGGCTACAGCTTTGGCTACATCATCTCCTCGCTCTTCGGGCTCAACCAGTCGTAAGTCTCCGCCACTGTGGCGGGAAGCACCGAATCCCGAGCCTTTCGGTAAATATCCCCCGACTCATGTGCAACTACCCCTTCAGGGAGCGGAGGACTGTTGCCATGGAAACAGGCTGTCAGAACATCCAGCTGTGCTCAACCGTACTGAAGATAGCCTTTCCCCCAGCGGTGATCGGGCCTCTGTTTCTGTTCCCGCTGGTCTACGCGTCCTTTCAGCTGATGGAGGCGATGGCGCTCATCCTGCTGTTCAGGTGTTACCAAAGGTTGACAAGAAAAGAGAAAGGTGAGACTCACTTTCTAGCTGCAGGCATTAGACTTCATTTCATCTTCACAATGAAGAATTAACTGCCCCAGTGTCAGCATGTTAAAGGATTTGTTTGATTATTATTTCTGTTATGGTCTCTTAAAATCACTAAATCCTAATATCTACGTGATCTGAGTACCCAGTTTTATCAGAAATGTATAGCTTTGACAGTGAGAATTACCAACTCTTGGAATCCACTGACACTTGCAGACAAAATGAGTGCCTGCTATAAAAAAAAAAAGCTAACTAAAGCTGTATTACAACCAACGGTCCAGGGCCTTTTTCCCCAGGAGCTAAAAGATAACTTCAACCCTCTGTCTGTTGAATTTCCACTAAAGTTTGGGGTAAATTAGGCAAATGAAGTCTACTGAAGTGTGCCGCTCCGCCCTGTCAAAGCTCGCCGGAGAGTCAGCACTGCCATGCTGAGCCACAGTGAAACCTGGAAGTGCTATTCAACTGTTCCGACTCAAAATCGCTCCACGTTACACACTTTTATGGGGTTTTAAGTGTTTTTATTTGTGCCTCAGAACCCAGAGTAACCACTGTAAAATGATCAGAGGTTAACGTATCAAATCTTTTCTATTATTACAGCTTGCAGCCTGTGGCGTCTAAATGCTGCAGAGGCAACAGTCTGAACTATATTTCAGATCCAGCTGAAAACAAAGAAGTGCGCTTCAGCTCTATGAACTGTCTGTTATACACTCAGGTGTTTTCATTTTTTGTTTTACAGCATAACAGCTGTGATAAGATCAGAGATGAACGTTTTATTCCTCTGATTTCACTGTTTTCGAGTCACAACTGGAGCAATCTCATTCTGGAGATCCCCCAAATTTATGTTGGTTTAGATTTTGTGTTCACAAACTAAAACAACTATTCCAGAGGTATAGTTTGAAGTTAATAGATTTGATGAGCTTTTGTCGACATTAAACCTGAGATGACTGAGACAGGAAGGTTGAAAAAAAAAATGCTGGGAATACTCAACCAATCAGAATGTTCATGATAATCTTAAAACCTCCGCATCACGGCCTTTAGCCCCTGCGGTCAAAATGAAGGAGGCTAAGAAAAGGACCACCTGAAAGTCCCTGGTTCCTGCAGTGGAAATACAGGTATTTAAAACCAATTAGTATCGATACATGATAAAAGACCAGCGTGTGGGGTTTGAAGCATTAGGGGCAGCCATTATCAGCAAAATGCTGATTTGAACAGCAACAAGAGGAGGGAACCATTGCAGCAAAATGGAAAAATAAGCACAAGTGGAGCCAATAACATCTGGCTTCCCATCTGAGTGAGCCAACATGAACCAGTTTCCCCCCCAAAAAAAAATCCTAATTAAGCATACCGGTGATTTTGTTGCTTTAATAGTGTCAAAATGTCTGTATTAGCATGTTTATTAGCTGGTTCTGTTCTGGGGACGGCTGTGGAACCTCTGGAGACAATAATGCAAAGAAGGATTTTGCATAAAATCAAGAGAATTATGGACAACCCTGAACATCCTCTCCATGAGACTGTTATCAGAAAACAGAGTCTCTTCAGTCAAAGGCTTCTTCAGTTTGGATGCAAAACGGACCGCTACAGGAAATCTTTCCTGCCCACAGCCATCAGCATCTATAATAACTCTTTGATTTAATTGAGCTACATCAACATTTAATTTCCCTCTGGGATAAATAAAGTATTTTTGAATTTGAATTAAATTGAATGTGAAAACTATACTCAGATAAATGAC
Organism: Odontesthes bonariensis; assembly: GCF_027942865.1. Taxonomy (NCBI): domain Eukaryota; kingdom Metazoa; phylum Chordata; class Actinopteri; order Atheriniformes; family Atherinopsidae; genus Odontesthes; species Odontesthes bonariensis. The sequence continues at coordinate 8,584,275 of NC_134529.1, read as the reverse complement.
CTTTAAAGAGACTGCAAAAGAGCAAATTACTATAAGAGGAATGAATTTTAAATACTGGTCCCAAGTCCAGTGTTTGAACATGTTCTCAAGATGCTGATCTGCATTTGTATCCAACCTGCAGGGCCTTACCAGCCAGTAACTGTGAAAGACGAGCTGAAAGAGCTCTCTGAAGGGGCCGTGTGATGGATGAACATCAAATATGATCCTGGATCTTACTGGATTACCCTTCAATACCCCTCCAGGCATATTTCAAAGCGGCACACACCATGAAGAAGAGAAAAAAAACCTACTTGGGCAACTCGAAAGTAAAGATGTGCAATGGCATGACCGCCATTTTGTGCCAGATGACTCGAGGCTGAATGTTATTGTAAAAATATTCCACAGTAAAGCACGAATCCAGACAGAAGCAGAGGTTTAATTAAAATGCCTTTATTGGTTAAGTCTACCGTTTTCATACACCATACAAACATCTATCATTTTTCACTGAAAATAAAATCCTCATGTACAAAAATGTGTTCTTCCAAACCCTCGTCTACATATTCATTTGAACCACAGTAACATCACAGTACCAACACGTATTCTTGGAATTGCATTTAAAGGCTTTTGAACAGAAAACTGCAAACTGTACACAATCCTACATAAACAAGAAAATAAAAACAATACAAAGCGGAAATAAACTGCATTCTGCGAGCAACACCATTGCAGAATAGAGGAAATTTAGGTGTCCATTTTCTATACTGGAGTTCTGCCTCTTAACATTGAATTTTTGTTGCAGATACGGTCTGACGCGTGAAACTAAGAAACCACACTGTTGTTTGGTGGAAAAAAAGGGAACTGTACACAAGTGATCTTGATACAGAAGCTGCCAATGCCGGTTAAATCGGTGGTCTGTTTGAGCTTTTAGCACAAATAAAATGCACTCTATAAGATGTAAAACAGAAGGACATGCAAGCATCTTAAGTCAGATCATACACACGCGCACACACACACACACAAGCTGTGTATAACAGGTTAGAAAAAAGGTCAAAGGGCTTGGAGAACATGAGGGACCAGGACAGAAAATGTCCCAGTGACAAGCAAAAGTATCACAAAAAGCTAAAGACAGTGGTCATACGACTCATCAAGAGCATCCTTGCACTGCTGGAAAATGCAGAATACCCGTCCAAAGTGTGGACGTCAATCAAATGCCCAATAATTTGGGCGTTTTGTGAGCATGAGTTCAGATCCGTTGATTAATAAGGACAATACTTTACATGTGTAGTTATCGGAGCGGTGTTTTTATTCAAATGCTCCCTTACGAAAATATCTGGCTAAACATCACCGTTCGATGTTGATGATGCGTCTGTGTGAATATGAAAAACTTTAAGACCGTTACAAGAAAATTCCAGAGGAAACCAAACTTTACTCAAAAGAAAACTCAGCTCAACTTTCAGAGGAGGCCACAGGAGCTCCAGCGTGCACACTCCTCCAAGCTGCTTCTACCTTAGACTACCAATAACTTAACCGTTTAGCGCTGGCTGTCAGTAGAAGGAGATCTAGAGCGGGAGCGGGAGCGGGAGCGGGAACGAGAACGAGAACGGGAGACGGAACCTCTCTGGGCGGGTGGAGGGGAGGACGGGGTGACGGACTTGCTCGTCTTGGAGGAGCGCTTGTTGGGATCCTTGGATTTCGGGCTCATGGAGGAGGTGCCACCTGCAGGGGAGCCGCTGCGGGAGCGGGAACGGGAGCGGGAGCGGTGGTGGGCCTTGGCAGGGCTGCGGGAGCGTCTGGGAGAGCGGGACTGAGAGCGACCCCGGGACCGGGAGCGGGACCGCGAGCGAGATGAGCTCTCAGAGCGGGAACGACTTCTCGACCTGTTAAAAGTAAAAAAAAAAAAAAAAAAAAAAAAAAAGTAATAATTATTTGATTAAGCCATCATGGTTTTAGGGATATATGCAAAGTTACAAAATCAAAAGCAATGTGACCAATCAGAAGACGACCGCCAGTAAAGAGGGTTTAAAGGGTTAAAGGCCGTCTATGCTTTAAATGTGTTAACACATTTGAAATGATAGAAATAAAAACTTTACTACTGCATTGATTTTGTATCCACTAATTCAGATGAAAGTAGGTTGATTTTGGAGGAATAAACAGCACAATGTGAACGTTGGCATTTAGAACACTGGTGTAATTTGTTCTGAAGCCTCCTGCAGGAAACGCACCTCTTTTTGGCTGCTTCAATGAGTTTGATTTTCCTGCCATTGATTTCCTTTCCAGACAGTTTCTCAAGAGCATTTTTCAGATCGCTGTAAGAGGCAAACTCAACCACCCTGCAAAAAGTTGAAAAACAAAACAAAACGTTTTAGTTTGTCTTTCCAGCGTCAATTTCCATCACACACACGCCTTGTTAACCAGGTAACAAACGGTCTTACCCTTCATTGAGCTTGGGACGATGTGCATCTGCGAATGTCACCTCCCCAGCTTGTCTCATGAAATCTTTCAGGTCCTACATATGCAAACTTCAGTCAGTTTTTGGAGGCTCACAATAGAGACACAGGCTGAGACATAAAGAGGACTGAATTACCCAAAGGAAGAGATGGTTAGATTCTCAGAACTACACAGTCTACTGCAGATAAAGAGGATGAGTCCAAGAAACTCAAAGTTAACCAGCTGCTGCTTTAAAAAAAAAAAGTAGCAAAAAAAAAAAAAAATAAATAAATAAAAAGTATCAAAAAAAAAATAAGGAAAAATAATTACAGATCCTTAGAAAAAAGGTACAATGTGTGTAAATTTAAAAAAAATAAATAAAACATTTTTATAAAAACTTTGAGGTTCTACTACTGAACAAGCACGTTCTTGCAACAGCTCTGAGATTCTTGGACGCACCGCTCGTTACAACTACAGAGAGATGAACACCATCTGCAGGAACTGAACAGCAGTGGCGCCACCTGGGCAGCATTTGGCAGTAAGAGCCCCCATCTTCCCTGGGAAGGAGGGCACAGGGCTCGGCGCCGGGGCCGTCCCTGCCTCGGCACCCCACCTCAGTAAAGAGAGTGAACAGGGTGGAAGAGAGGAAACTACTACCTGAGAGCGAAACCCTTTGGGGCGGGCCGCAGGCTCTCCGAGCCCACCATAACCAGGGTAACAGCAGATAATATCCATGGGCACCTGGGAGGAATTCACACTCTCTCGCGATGTGCGGGAACACCACAGGGGGAAGGGAGGGGGGATATCAATCGATCGAAGCCCCTCAAATTAACGAACCATCGATCAATACGCCACCACCATCACCATCGACTCTCGCTCTTTCCTCTGCTTTCTCTCTGCCAACTCTGTTTCCTCTCTCTCGCTCTCAACCACACATCAGGCGTTGCGAGCGAGCGAAGGGCCGCCAGCGCCTCTAGTGTGGAGCGAGCGCTCACATGACCAGCAGGCATCAACTAGGAGTAGGACAGACTGGCTGACACCACAGGCTCAACCCAGACAGAAGGACCCAGAAGGGGTTAACTCCACCATAAGCGAGCTCTTCCATATGACACAACAGTCAGGCTGGCAAATAAAGGGGTGGAGAATTGGTTACAATTTGAAAACAGGAACAAATTTAAGTGTTTTTGCTTTTTGAGTCATTACTGAACTGCATTAAATGCGGTTTAATAAGAGCTTATGCTTTTGAAAGAAAAATGTGGGCTTAATTCATAGATTATAAACACATGTTATTCAACTAAGTCTGATATTTATTTAATTTCATAGACAGTCTTTATTTTAGATTTTTAGCAGCAATTCAATTGTATGTGTATATTGTTGGAGGCAGACAAAAGAAGGTGACATAATCTGTGAAGTTGTAGCTTTTAAAGCAAATACAAACCTGCCAGCTGACACGAGACGACAAGTTCTCCACTATCAGGCGGTTCTCTGTGCGCATGGGAGGAGGATTTCGACTGAAACGAAAGAGGATGAAAACATTCACTTAGGGGGAAGATAACATTTTTGGGCAGACACAAAAACTATTGCGAACTCAACAAGCTTTTATTTTCAAATAATCAAAATTGTGCAGTGAACACAAGACTTAAGTTACATCTTAAGCAAACAGATTAAATTTTCCAGCTCGCAGACCACATAAAAAGGATCAGACATCTGTGAAGACCATTATAAGCAAGGCAGGATATTTACCTCCGACTGTTCTGGGAGCCCCTGCCATAACGATCAGAGAAACGTCCTCCTCCTCCACCGCCGCCACCACCACCTCCACCACCCCGGCCCCGACCACCTCGCAGACGCACACGAGCGTGCTCAATGGTCACCCTGGTGTTAGAGGAAAGTTTTCTTCAGAAAGGACACTGGTGAGAGGTGCTTTCAGACCGCAGGAATCTTTCCATAGCTGCTAAAAAAGGCTTCTCTTCTTTATTTGTGTCCGCACCACAAGAATTGTGCCCAATTTAAAAATTGTGGAAACTTTTTCAGCTTCCAGTTAAGAAAAGGAGCTTTCTATGAAAAAAAGAACAGAAGAACGAGGCCAGAATTACAATGTGATTTTCACTGGTCTACCAATCACTGGCCGGCCATCGCCTCAGCAGTGCAAATGCAACCAGAGGAAAAGAAAAAAATGTATATCCTTGAGGGCATGTTCTTCAGGGAGCTCCAAAGTCCCCATAATCCTATGAATGCATCTTTTCAAAGTTTTTATTGTTATATGCACAGTGGAAACACATTTCCCTGTGCAATGAAAAGCTTACTTTGCTGTCTGTAAGAATGCCAGTCCATTTAGAGTGTGTATATATATATATATAGAATAGTGCAAAAATAAACACAAACAGGGTATTGGTAGTGCAATTTAGTAGCCGTTATGGAATCTGATGGCAGTGGAGGAAAAAAAAAAAGTTCTTGAGCCTGGTGGTCCTGCATTTCGTACTTCTGAAGTGATGTGGTAGTTCTATGTTCTTGCAATGTGGACACAGGGAGAGGAAACATTTCCGCGAGTCTGAAAGCATCCTGTACAAATAGCCAGGACGTGAGTGAATTTAACAAACAACTAATTCACTACCAATCCTACCTTTCATTGCAAAGCTCCTTGCCATCGAGCTCATACACGGCATCTTCGGCATCTCTGGGATCATCGAACTCCTGCAGCAAACCAAACATACAACAACCTTCATTTAGCATATCCCTTGAGGTTTCTGTGAGATAAAATTTTAAGTGTTGGGTCTCAAACAACATGTCATCCACACTCCTTCATCTTGCTCTGGGAAACTGATATTTTACAGTTTGTAATTACCCTTTAGACAAAGTGTTTAAAGCTCTCTTTGCACCCAAGGTACATCAAATGTAACACTATTTCAAAATGGTGGATGGTGCATGCTCAGGCCTTTGAAGACGAGACTTTTGGGAGCCTCCTTTATTTCTATTTTTACACTAAGCCATTCAATATGGAAAAGCAAATAACACCAAGTCATTTTCCAGTATCTTTAAACAATGCCAGGACAAGATTTCCTTATCAAAAAGCATGACCACGTTACTGTGTGCCCATTCTTTATTACTTCCGGGGCTTTTAGCCAAACAACTATTTCAATCGAAGTTAACAGGATACATTTGAGCTCGGTTTATAAATACGTTTTAAGATTTATTATTAATTTAACCCTGTTAATAAGCAACACAATGGTGTGTGCGAATATGTGATTGTAAGCAGGACTTGCATCATCTAAACCTTTCAAGCGGCACTTTTTGTTCAAATCATTCAATAATTTTGGACGTTGAGATCATAATAGTCGTTTTGGTGCATGGGTGTGGCAGAAAACAAGAGGCAGAACGAACACAGAGGCTTTAAGTATACACAGTAGTATTATCCTGAAATGATTAATGATGTTCTGCTGATCTGAGATCGTGCCACAGTCTCAGCAGACTGCAGTTTGGCTAAATTATCCCGACCCATTTTCCGCTGCAGTGACTCACCACGAAGCCGAAGCCCCTCTTCAGGTCAATGTCTCTAATGCGGCCGTATCCTTTGAAAAACCTCTCCACATCCTTCTCCCTGGCCGATGGGCTCAGCCGGCCGATGAAAATTCGACATCCACTCATGTTGAAAATCACTTTTGATCAACGACAAACAGGAGATTTACGTTAGTCAAGTGAGGCCTAGCCAGCGATTTCAAGAAAACCAGTTTTTCAAGCGAATTTAACCTAATAATACCTGAAAACAATGAATAACGTTACTTCTAACCATGTCGATTTTGCATAATGACACTAACATAAGATTTAATCGCTGCACACATACCTTAGTAAGCTCGTAAAAGGAATTGTCTTGCCCAACTGTCGAGAACAACCTCAAACACCAGAATAAAACAAAATGGTGCCTCTGCTCACTAAGGGCGGGGTCTCAAATAGCAACTCACGTGACCCATTAGGAAACCCGAGACTGCAGAACGCGAATAAAGCCGAAGTGCCACGAGAGGTTTTTCCGAATGTGACGCCACCAACTCTTCGAGGTTTTCATTGCTGTAGTTTTTAATGCTGACCACTAGGTGTCACTCAGACACAACAATACAAATATTTGATCACATTTTGCACAATCCTTATTCCTAAACGAGGCAAAATGAAGACATAATATATATGTATATATATATATATATATATATATATATATATATAAATATATACACACACACACACACACACACACACACACACACACACACACACACACACACACAAATGATAAACTATTAAATCAAAAGATGGACCAAGAACAATATATATTTTTTTAGACAATGCTAGCATATGTGATAAATATATCAGAACAAGCCACTGGAGTTTAATGTAGGCTAATGCAACAATACTCAGGAAAAAGAAATCAGTCATAAAATCATAAACAAATAAAAAATTATATGGATAATAAACCGACGACCTTTCCCATGTACGTTCACTTTAGATAGGTTAATGTTTGACTTGGCAGTGGATGTAGCACCAGACCAAAGTTGTCAAACATAGTAAAAGGCACTACAATGTGACTAACACAAACCTTAAAGGTAACTTATTAAATATTGCATTGATTACTTGATACCAAGTTCCAGGAATTGTGCTCGTGCATTCATTCAAACTGGACTGAAGCAGGATATCCATGTGAAAAACAACATTCAGGTCACCCAAGATCTTGTCCAAAGGAAAATGATTCATATTCTTCTGAAACCAACAAGTGGATACACATGGCCTTGTTTGGCACATGCTGGAAACAAGTTGACATGAAACTGAGAGATCTGTATTTTCTGAGCATCAGAGTAGCATTGAGAGCGAGTGAGTCAGATTTAAACAAATGACACAACATCTTCCACATTTAAAAGAAAGCTTTAATTAGAAAGTTATATACACACTGTAAAATTAAATTAAACTTTATACAAATATTAAATTACTATCTTCACACCCACTGCCATGTACAGAGGAGAAAAAAAACAAAGCTTAAAGCGTTGAAATTAAGAATCAAGATGTGTACTTTTTAACCTGTTATTTTCAGGGAATCAACACCGTACAACAGTGCTTCTCGTGTTTTCTTTCTTTCAATTCTGTTTCAATGTAATGCCTTGTTGCAAAAGAGAGGCCAAGAAAAACTGAAATGTTGGCGCTTATAACTTCACCATCATCATCATCATCATCATAATCATCATCACAGTAGCCGGAGAAGCTGGGGGAAAACCAAAGAATGGACATTCGTTTAGTCGTGCCCATAACAAAAATAAAACTCATTGATAAATATAAAGACAGTTTTATGCATAGAATAGAAAAGAATAGAGTAAGGCCATCAGGAAAACAACATGTTGCAATGCTGTAAAGCAACTAATTTGGAGGCTTACGATTATACATAAAAAAAAAGTACAAGTCTAAGGCAACATTTTGTTTGCATTAATAATGTAGCCGTTGACAATGACGAATGCCAAATAAAACTGAAAACAACCAAAAAAAAAAAATAGACATTGTTGTTGGACATGTGTTTTCAGTTGTTTTTTTTTTCCTTTTCTTTTCTTTTTTTAACCAGTTAAGCTTGAAACGTATTTCTCAGGATGTGTCCAAGTCATGCTGTTTCCACGGTGACCAGCTCAACTACCAAAGCTTTTCAAGAGGCAATGAAAACAACGATGACTCCTAAAAGATTCACACGATTCTCTCTTTAATTTGCACTTGGCATTGGAGGGGTGACTGAGTATAAGTGAAGGGGGGGGGGGTGTGCCGCCATATAAGAAAGCGTTTCTTATTTTACTGCAACCAGTTGCAGTTTGTGTCCGCAATGCACAACAGTGGAGTCTTGAGCGTGAAAATGGGCGTGAGACAGTTCCTTTAAGTAGACTTGTGTTTTACAGCCATTCAGCAATAACAAGTATTCTAGCTCGAGAGTGGATGAATAATACACATATTGTGTAGTGAAGTTGATGCTTGAAGTGACGCTGGTTTGTTTATGAGACTAATGCTGGGAAAGATATTTTCATATGATGAACGATAGGGATGTTGGGAAGCCCACCTCTGATCAGAAATGGCTGTATCAAGGCCTACCACATGAGGACGTGTCCTCTCCTGCCTGGCTAGAATACAAAAAATGCACACACACACACACACACACACACACACACCCACATGCACACAGATTCAGCAACTCAAAGCAAACAGAGCCACACACAAACAATAAATACGATGGGAAGAAAATTATTCAGAAATAAGTTGAGTTGTGTGCCCAATCACCATTTTTTCAACATAAGATGTCTTCAGCTCCCAGAAAACATTACCTGATTTCTCTCTATCCATTTAAAAGCTGAGACGTGTAGCGGTCATGAAGCCAAAACAACAACTAATCTAACTCATGTGGCAGAGGGAGCGCCTTCTGTGCAGTACTGTTTGCAGGTGGCAGCAGAAAAGAAACAGGTAGGTCTTTTTAGGACTGTGATATGGTGCACGGTGAAACTCCGCACCCTGCTTTTTAGCTTTTGTGAAGTAGCCGTCACTCCTGCTAATCCATTTGCGAGACACCGACAGAATGCACAGAGAGCTGGAGAGCGACAGAGGAGGCTTCATGCTTCGTTCAGTCGGCCACCGTGCAGTGACAGCTATAACCAAAAAACAACATGCAGCATTCGCAAAGAGGGCCGCGAAAACTCAGACGTGACTCACAACTTTTCAAGTACAACGGGAAGACGATTCTGATTCTGAGCGCCGCAGCATCAGGAGCCAAAATACATCATGTTCTCTTTTTGGTACCCACAGTAATCCTGTAAAGAATCAATGTGTCTTTAGTCTTCACACAGAGGAAGCCTAATATAGATAACTATACTGGGGTAGAGGCAAGTGCATGGTAATCATAGCCTATAGTGCACAACCTTGACTCAGTATGTCTGATTTATTCATATTCACAGGATCTACAGGATCTACAGGATTTACGTTGAGCTGGCACCACTTTGTTTGTCTGGCTTGTCTTCGGTTTGATCCAGTCGCTGGGTCCTGTGGGGCTCCATCATTGCTTATGTTGCAGTATTGGTATTGGTTGTTGGCTTTGCTCTGCACGGGCAATGGCAGAAAGGTCGCAATGGGGAATGGGCATTGTTCTAGTCTTTTATCTGCTGGCTGCTTGGGGGAGAGGGAGAGTCAGGGGAAGCGGGTTAACAGCCACAGTCAGTTCCAGCCAGCAGCGAGAGATAGGGAAAGAGGAGCCGCTGCTGATGCTGATAGCAGGCTTCATGCTTCCTTCAGCAAGGGAATATCTGCAGAGGGACAGAAGAGTCAACATGAGAAGAGAGCAGTGGCTGTGGGGTGAGCTTTGGTGCAGCTCTTGTTACAATTCACAATTGATTTGATGTGTTTTATATATTCATTTGTTTGAGTTTTTGGTTTTGTCAATTTCAGATTTTGTTCATATTATTTACTGTGCATGTGCTGTTCGTGGAAGACAAGCTTCTCAATGGCTATTTGTAAAGTTTACCACTCCATCTATGGTTAGGCCTTATTATACAAACCTTATCCAATGCAGAGAGGCGGAGTATTTCAGACTGTTATTGTGCCTTTACTGAGTCTAAACTATAGAATTGATTACGCCGGCCAATGAAATAACTTTTGTCTTCACTAGTTCTTGGTAATCCAGGGAAAAGATGTCCTTGAATGACTCGGTAAGTCTTGTTTTTAGATGAAGTGTGATAAAAACTACATAAAATATCCATCATGAGTAACTGAGCCTGCTTCCACTTACCATCAGAAAACTCATCCGTGGAGGTGACAGAAAGCAGACTGTGCTGGTCGCTGCTCTCAGAGTCTCTACGGAGAGGTAGGGGGCCTGCACACGCACCCCCAGGGTGCTCTCTAGCCCATGACGATGAAGAGGAACAGGAGGAGGAAGAGGGCGCCTGATGAACCAGCACCGTTTCTGCATGCCGGCGGGAGGAGAAGGATGATGAAGAGGAGGAGGTGGATGGGAGACAGAAGTCTAAGTCTCTGTGGTGGCGGGTTCTGCTGGAGCCCTGGCCTCCTGTGGCTCCCTGAGGAAGCCCCTCAGAGAGCACGATTGGGACTCGAGACTCTGGAGGAGCTGCAGGCGGTGGGGGAGAGGGAGGAGGACCGGAAGCGCTGCAGGGTCCACTGCTTCCGTATACAGCCTCTTCATACGAGGGCAGCGTGACCTGGACGCCCTCCACCATGATGGAGCAGGACTGGCCTGAGACTGCCTGTTCCCTCCTGATGGACAGAGGGACGAAGACAAGTGTGAATAAATACCCTGACACAAAGACAAGTGTGGATCACAAAAATAAGGTTCTGGTTATCAGACTGACGATCTTGTGAGTAATGTGACGCAGCAGAACCTCTGAATGGCGGTGATTAGAGTTGACTTTACAGTTCCTTTTATAGCAGGCTGCAGGCAGCCCTTCGGCCCATTACACAATCAACAAGAGTGCCAAAGATCATTAGATCAAATCATCCTGCCCCTGTCACAGAGAAACAGCAGAGGCCGTCATTGAATGTGTTACGACTAAACGTCTCTATACCTTCACTTTCGTTTCTCGGGTAATCAAGAAATGACAACTTGCAGAGCAAGTCAGAAGTGAACAACATTACACAACCAGGAGTCATCAATACGTCTGAGCAACAGGTTTTCCAACAGAGAAAGCAACTTGTATTGTTGTGGCACAGTGGGAGGTAAACCTTTCCAGTTTTCACGGTTTTCAGCTAATTAAATACAGGGACGTTAAGAAAGAAAGGAATATAAAACGACCACATGGACCAGGAGAGCTAAATTAAGAAAGGATGAATACAGAACACAAAAGGAAAGGTGTGTTTTAATTTGGTTATCCAGGGAAGTGGGGCACCTTCCCTAGAAACTTAACAAAGAAGTCGCTCATTTCACTTGACAAATGAATCAACTGAGTCTGGAGTAGGGATTTGCATGAGGGCACTTTGGTGTGTCGTTGGTACACCAGAGTACGGTTACATGTAAGTATCTTACCTGCTGTGATGGAAGGACTTGAGTTTTGGCTGTACAAGAACAAACACCACCACTAAAAGCAGGATGAGGGCCACGGGGCAAGCTGTGTACATCACAATAGACAGAGCTGGTATAACTATCGGAGAGATTGGCTCCTTGTCTGTGGGACACAGAAAAGACAGAGAGGAAGTCAAAATGTGGTTCACACATTCTATAATTCTGTCACGTGGGTGTGTGTGTGTGTGCTCACAAATATACGATACACAGAGTTTAGCAGACACAACAGACCTTGTGTGAGTCTGCAGCTGATCTGCATGGGACGGTCCCATTCGCCATTCTCGCAAGTGAGGAACTTGTAGTCTCCTTTTAGAGCGTAACCTTCGTCACAGAAGTACTCAATGACGGTCTTATGGATTAGATGGTGGCAGGGAGACGGGTGACAGCGGTAGCCTCCGTTCTCTGGTTCAGTGGGTGGAGGACAGACTGGAAGGAGACAGGAAATATGACACTTTATAGTTGTCAACATGCACAGAAAATGTGTTTGGCACGATTTCTAGCTGTGGGGAGATTTCAGTGCTCAAATTACCAGAAATGACCCAGCATGCACTGGGAGCTGTCAAGGACAAACCTCTCTGTTGCTGTCATTATAGAGTGCAGAACAGTAGTGTTTTGAGATTTCAGTTTTAGTGCACTTGTGTTTTATGTGCTCAAGCTAAACCTCAGAAGTCCATAAAATTGACCGGAAAAACTATTTTCTAGTTCACCCATGAGGTGTCGTGAGTGTTGAACAAATAAGGTTAGCATGCCAGCACAATCAGTCAAAAATACCTCATTATTATAAAAACAAGAATAAACTAAATGTGCTCACCGTTGATTTTGAGGCAGCTTGGAGGCTGATGGGACCAGGCTCCAGAACTGGTACAAACAATGGTGGCGGGTCCATCTGCTGTGTATCCGGGATCACAGCCATATGTTAGCAGGGAGCCAGGGGGGAAGGAGCCCCGGTTGGATTCGGTCTGGTTCAGCAGGTCTCCGTGCTGCACGCCGGGTGGACGTGCACAACCTACAGACACAGAAACAAGAGAAGGGGATTATTATTGGCTGGCTGCTTAAAAGGTCTTAATAATGGAGGGTCATTTCTGAACATTTTTGGAACACAAACAGGATCCGAGACCTTTTTCCAATCCCTTATGTAACCGACTCCCAGCTGCAGGCCAGCAGCCACTTTCTGATCCTGATCCATATTTTAATAATGTGAGATAAAAAAGTAACCATAAGCTATGTAATTTAGCTTATCAGAGTCCAGCCTGCCTCCAGAAAGGATGTGTATCTTAATTTTCAATTTATGCAGGGATTTCCATGTACCAGCCTTCTGGGGAAACAAAAACTCTGCCTTTAGTGACCTCGCACTGAGTATTTACAACAGTTAAAATGTATGCTTTATCTCCAGTGATTGTTCAATTTAGATTAATGTAGTGTGACTTGTATATCTTCCTGTTTCTTTACGTTGACACAAACTTTTTCCTGGTTTCCTCTGCAGGCAGCCGTTTGCCACTGGGTCAAAGAACCTTTCACAGGCAAACAGCTGATGATTAAAGCTCAGTGGTATTGTAACTTGAAACTTGGCTGCTTCTTACACCAGCTACAGGGAAACACTGTATCAACATGACAAGTTAGGTGGAGGAAGCCATTCTGCAAGAGCACAGAAAATACCTCGAGTGCCTACAGTGGATTAAAATGTCAGAGGAAGCTTCATATGGATCTAATTTCTCTCGATTATCTCCTGCTCATTAAACCGTCTTCCTCCCACGCTAGTATTGGTTCCATCTCTCTGGCGGTGAGACGAGATCGTTCGCAAGGCTCATTTACTTTGCGCTAATGACAGACTTCAAGCTCTAAACCAGCCAATAAACAGTGGATGAGGCAGAAGACCTCAACTCAATTGTGCTTTGATCCACCTTCCCATGCTCCATCTATGACTGTGCGGGGTCCCTCCAGCTACTTGTGGTCTGTGTGAGACTAAATTATCTTATTTGTGCTCTTATTTGTGCTGCGCTCCAACAGCTCCAAACAATGCCTCCACACACTCTAATGTTAGCATACACAGACATTCGGAGCTGCAATCTGGAGGCAGCAGAAAATCTGACACAACATCGCAGCACCTGTGTAAACTGAGACATGACAGCAGGAGAAAGACTTTCCTCTGAGTGAGACCAAGTTCAGTGGAAATCAGACACAAACTAATTTTAGAAACTCTGATGTGGCTCATCTGTGAGGTGGAAATGTAAGAATTAGGGCTCGACTTTAATTATATAAATTTTCATTACCTTATGTGTTTCGTTCATCAAATAGAATTATACAATGCTTGGTGGTCTTTTAAAATGTTTGTATATAAGCTGTGTCTATTTTCTACAGTAATAAGTAAATTAACACACTAATCAACACTAATGACCACATGGCTCATTATTCAATCCTTGGTGCGAGTATTTATACAATTATATTAGCTGTGCTGCCGTTGCAGTGCTTTATCGCTCGCCTGAAACAAACAAACAAACAAAGCAACAATGCAAACAGCCACTTCGTCTTGCCTCTGTGTGTGTTAAGAGATTGAAAAGAGACTATTTCCACAGCAGTGCTTCGAACATCCTCTAATCTCTGGGGAGAAACGTCGCTCTAAGCTGGCAGCACAAGATTAAACGCAAACACTCAAATGTGCAAGCACCTACTCTCACACACACGGAAACACACACAGATGCACACAGAACAGAGTCTACACCCATTAACAAAGACACGCCCAGGGCTAAGACGTTCGACACCAGTGGGTGTGTTACTGAGCTGTGCCGGGGAAGATTGGGTGTGTGCGCTGAAAGTGGAAAAAAACATGCAGTTACCAGGGTTGTTGTAGGCGCATTACAGAACCACAGATGTCATTCTGCTTGATACGATCCTCTGAAATGTGATACTTCTAAATCACAAGATATTTGCCACACAGATGTTACACAATTGCAACTAAATATTACCGTCATCATTCACTGACCTGATGATAAATATATCAATCATTTGGTGGATAAAATGTCAAAAAGGTCCAAAATAAGTTTTCCAAAAGCTTATATAATTCAGTCAGATTACCTGGTGTGCCCTATGAATAATCAAAACCCTGATACACTACAAAATGACCTACAAAATGAGGCCAAGGTTTGTTTGACATGATAAAGCAATACCAAGGTTTATGTCTTAAAGTGGTACTCACACCAACAGCATCTGCACAACCACATTTTAGGAATGCCATTTGACACCACGACTTAAGCAATTGTTCACTGGAAAGCTCCTAAAGGGTCTCAGAGGAGGGGGTGGTGGTAATGGAGGTGGTAAAGGTAATGAATTGATGACCCCCGGCCGGGAGGCAGCAGGGGACAAAAAGGCCTTAGGGGGTAGTTTAGGGTGGAAGCCTTTAGCCATTGTTTTGATCTTTTGTGTTGAGCAGCAAGGTAGTCCATCGAGCTGTAGAAGACAGATGAGGGTTAATGATACTCATCATTTTTTCTTTTAAACAGCTCTCTTATCTGCAGGACAATTTCAAAGAGAAAGGGTTGGGAATATTAATGCATGCTTATCAATTAACTTAAAGACGGAAGAAAAGCTCTAAAGCTGCAGAACGCATACCTCATACATTACACTAGAGCATGCTAGTATCTTATAACCAAACCAAAGGCTTCCTCCACATTCACTCTAAAGTCCATGGTAATAAGATCAGATTACTTACTATATGTAAATGTACTGCTTAATAAAAATCAAGGGAGAGGGTGGAACTGAAGAGACCAGCAAATAATCTACAGTCGATAGAGTATCTAGTAAAAACTGTCTGTTTTCAAGAGTGAAAATATTATCCCACATAAAAACAAATGAGGTTTTCCTACAAATCCATAACTGAAGTAAAATAAACGACACATCCGCCTGCAATACCACCAGGGTCAGTTTATCAGGGGTTGGAGCAAACCCTGAAGTAAAAAAAAAAAAAAACAGTCTATAAGTGATAAAGAGATGAACACAGATTGTGTACTTGAATAAAAACTTGTGTTCTCGCTGTAGCACTCATTGAGCAAGAAGGGCCTTTTCAGGTTCCCGTATATGAAAATGGGATTGAAGTTTTTGTTTGTGGTTCTGAACTTTTGGTTGGACACTTAAAGGGTTCAGGGAAGTTAAACTTAAATATTTTGTTGACAACACAATTTCGCTATGTTAAGAATGAATCTTGAGTTTCAGTGATGAATGAAATAATCATTAGGCCCCACATTATACGACACTGTACATTGTTTAATAATAGAAACCAGCAACAAAGACTCCAAATATAGATCAGACGGATAGAAAACACACACACACACACACTTTCCGTCCTCACAATATCTCTTGGGATTGGAGCTGAAATCCACGTCTTCTTGCAGAAAAGATCAGAAATGTTTAAAAAGAAAAAAGTGGCTGTAAAATTTGTGGGTATTTGTGATAAATCCACTCTCTCATGGGAATAAAGACAAAGACTAAGCTTAGGCAACTTTGAAAAAAACAAAACACACAGATGAAAAATGTTTTTGTAAAAGGGAGTGAGCTGACAAAGTGGTGAGGAGACCAACTGATAGGCAGACAAGACAGAAATATACTGCCTGACTAAAAGTGACCAACTGAATTTAACTAAGCAAATTAGGGATTGCTTCAGTTGGTCAGGTGTAGTAGGTTCGGCAACACTATGTGTCCATAAAATGAGGTCAGCTGAGTACCTGAACATATTGCTTTTTTCCCCTGTTGGCATGGTCATATTCCAAGATGACACTGCCAGAATTAGTAGGGCTCAAAGTGAGACTTCACTTTCACACATGGATTGGCCACCACTGCAGTGTCCAGACTAAAACCCCACAGGGAATCTTTGAGAGGTGCTGCAGAAGGCTCAACACGCGCTCTACTCTCATCAATACCGTCATCAATACAAGATCGGGCCGAAAACATTCATGCAACTCTGGCCGGAAATCAATGTCGTGTCTGGTGGTCCAAGAAAACATTAGCTCCAATGTATTCATTTGCTTTGGGCAGACAGTGTATACTGTTAGAAAAATTTACATATCTAATAAAAAGGAAGAAAAAGGAAGGAAGAGGAGGAGGGGAAGAGGAAAGAAAACTAAAGGGAGTGATGAGCACAACGGCTCTGAATGCAGGAGACATGCTGTGGCAAGTTCCCTTAACCATGAGCTCTGAATTTGAAGATGTTCAGTACTGCCACAACAAGGAGATGAGGCAATAGTCGACTAATACAAGCTACACTGCGGCCGGGCAAACGGAGAGACACTGTTAAAGGAAAGAACAAATACTGCCCCAGTGTCCAGAGATGGTGCAGTGGTTAGTGTACAACTTTGATGTTCCTCGCTAGTCCATCTCCCAGCCTAGAATGAATGTTGGCTTTGAAAAACGCACGTGAAAATCTAAATTATGAAAGAACTACGCAATGTCTGATTGGATTTTGGGACAACACGTTTTGTACTTATGAGGAAGGGAATGAGTCACAGTTAAACACAAGCTGTTCTCCCACTGGTATGACGTTACGAATTAGCTCAAGAGAACAGGTTTGGGAGAAATGTTGAAAAATAATAATGACTAAAACAGAGCCTCAAGACACAAGGGAAGGGAAAAAAATCTCAACAAATTAAAAAAAAAAAACCTAGGCGATGCTCTATAGATTTCTGATTAAAGATGCAGACAGATATCAAATGTTTTACTCCAATAGCTTTTAAGCTCTGGCATTTGCAATACCGAGTTAAACAAAATATTAAAAGGTTAAACTATTATAGATCTTTTGGGTGCACAATTGTAAGGTGATCAAAGAGCTTAGTTGGTGAAAGACTTGAAAAACGCTTAATGTAGAAGGAAGACCAGGCAAGGACAGAGCACCCATAAGGCTGATTGCTAATCCCAACATTCAATGCCTTAAGGCTGCGCCCGAGGAGACTCGGACCACAGGGGGTGTTAAAATCCCCTGACTTGCTTTTAGGTGCTGAACTGCCTGTGAATATCTCCCCATTGCCATCTGTTACCATTGGCACTCCTCTGCTTGGAGCTGGGGGGGGGTGTGGGTGGGAGAAAGACAGTTTTTTTTTCAGCTATCTTTGCCCAAACAAATTAAATTTCTAATTATCCTCCATTACAAGCTGGAAACACTCTAAAGCGAATCAGATACTGATTACTTCAACAGCAAGGCGTTTGGTTTCTTCATACAACAATAGGCCATAAAAGAGGGTGTGTTTTCCAGTGTGTGTGTGTGTGTGTGTGTGTGTGTGTGTGTGTGTGTGTGTGTGTGTGTGTCGAGAGCAGGGGAATTTGTGTGCATGAGTTTATACTATGGGGGGCTGTGCAATGGATTAAGCTCAAAACCAAGGGGAAGATAATGCTCTCTTTGGCCTGGTAAATATTTTTTCCTCCCTTCGTTGGCCTCTCTCCAAGTCCTACGTTGTTGTTGCTGTTGTTTTTGATGATGTTGCTGTCATTTTTAGGACAGGGGGGTGTTTTTGTTTTTTGTTCTTTCCCCGTCTCTCCGTTTAATCCGCGGGATTTTTATCTTTTTTTAAATCAAGCTGTTATTGGAGTGCTGCACAATGCAGCACAGCCCACAGCGGGGTCAGGTTAAATAGTGTTGAAAAGAATAAAAGTAAGCACCACTCATTTTGGCCATTAAAAGATATGGTCTATACTAAATTTTCAAAAAGGATTTAAACTAGGGAGGATGTTGCTACATTCATCTTTAGTCGGAAACCATAAAAAACATCTTTTAAAGTAATAGCCTGTTCCCGCAGCACAATAATAATAGCATGTGACTCTGCAGCAAACCTAGAGCAGCCAAACAGACTGCTTCCATTGTACGTACATACTTTGTGATAATCTAGATTTTTTAATGGGGCAAATTATCAACTGAAGTTTAGAAAATAATCAAACGTTAAAGGATAACAAGAGTGACTATCCTGCACTTGCAACATAAGCCACTTATTGGGTGTGACTGATACAAGGAGTGTCATGTTCTACCCAGAACAAGTAAGAAGTCGTCATGGTGCTACCCTGACAAACACACACAGTCCAACTCACTGCTTCTTTCATATGAGCTGTGAGTTGAGCAAGGGGAAAAGAAAAGCTGTGGTGGGAAGAGAAAAATGAAAACAGCTACATTACAGTATTACAGTAGTGCAAAATAAAAGCAGCATAAAGCTGAAACATCAGAAAACAAAGTGCTGCTCTGTCTCTTGAGCTTCTGGGGTGAGGTGGAGGGACCTGACAAAGAAAGGGGGGAGGAGGATGGAGAAAAAGAAGACAATGTGAGGGAGCTGTCGCCATGTTCATACAAAAGCCTCTGTTATCACAGATGGAGGCGGACGGTTTCCAATCAGTGTTACAGAATATAAACCTGAGCACCAAACACCGCCGAGGATGCTTCTTTAAAATTAGGCTAACTGATGTTTGTTGGCGTCCAAGGCAAAAGTGTCCCGTGAAACAAAGACGCAAAGCACATACACCCAAAGAGATGGAGGTTTTTAAACAGGTAGGAAACATCCTCCCGCTCCCCATCCATTCCTCCCCTGCTGTTCCAATGCATTTAGCATTTAGCCACGTGTGCTGCCACTGCACCCCATTGTTCATGCTCATTGAGGGATGAGGCACAGTGGCAGATTTAAGCAGCGTGCCTCTGAAAAGGACAACAGACAACTTTGCATTTGAAGGGTTAAATATGTATGAGAGGCCAAAGGGAGTGAGGGCAGGTGGGAGTACCACCATTGTGTGACCCCAACATGCAAACATGCACACGCTCACTGCTCGTGTGTAACAGATGGGAAGATGTTCGAGGAGGCGAACAGTGAGCTCCCCCTTCTCTCTTCTGTTGCCGTCTCTGCTGAGGACAGCTGGGAGGCAGACATTCCTTCTTCTCAGCTTTCAGAGGAAGACAAAAGAGTGAGTGGGACCCCTCCTACACACACGTGCATGTGTTCAGACACTCACACAACCCCCTCACCAAAAAAAACCTGTCATTAAAACTGTGGGCTGATCATATTTCAGCGGCCTGGGCCTGCTAGCCTGATGAGGTATGAGGGCTGAGCCTGGGACATTTATTGAAGGTGAAAGTCAGGGAGATAATCCTAACCCTGCTTACCAGAGCTGGCACTGATGTGTTAGTAGTCTGTACCAAAGCCACTGGTGAGGGCAGTACAAGAGCTGCAGTGGTAAGGAAATGTTTTACGTCTGCAGCTTGCTGTTTCTGTCTGCCAAACTTATCTTTACTGTTCTGCTCGAGTTGTTTCACGAACAAGTTCAGTGCAAAAGCCCAGCACACACTGTACTTCAGACATAACACTGGCTCGGGGGAAAGTACTTTAAACGGAACAGTTGTTTTAACTAAACTCAAAGACTCAAAAGCCAACAATAGCTTCACGCTTCTGTCATATTCAAGCTTTAAGATATAGTTTCATGGAACTGTATCACGGTCAATAAGACGAGTGGACAGAAATAGTTCCCCACAGTCTGGACTGCAACTCCTTTTAAACAATGCAGTCACTGTTAAAACCCTGTGTCCGTCATCACTGTAATAAAGTCCAACTGGACTCTGATAGAGCAACTGCTCAAGCAAGTCACCAAGAGGGTGAACAAATGACATCAAGCCTCTCTGTGTATAACCTCTTAACACATGCAGCCTGCTCTGCTGAGAGAAGAGTTATGCTGCTTGTTGTCGGTGTATTTGTGAGAGCGCTGTATCACTCTCCAGACGAGAAAAAGAGAAGAAAAGCTAGGATTGGACTACCTCTATGTCAGAGACAACAAAACATTCCCAGTCTCATGAATCTGTTCGCTCAAATGGTAAATCCCAAAGGTTTTGCCAAGAGAAGTTTCGGTTTAAAATGATGAACTTTTCACTTCAAAAGTAACGAAGCACGTTTACATGACATTACAAAAGAAATTCTGCAACAATCCGACCACAACCGGACTTCAAAATTGTAAAATTAAATAAATAAATAAATAAAAATCGATTATCCAGATGATGTGGTTGCAGTTGATTTCACTCCTGCATGCAAACACTCTGCGGGCCTCAAACGGGCTCAGACACTTTAATAAAATGGCCAAGTCGAGCTGTAATTATAGTTCGACTCAACTTTATACGTAAATGTGCCGGCACTACTGATTTAAATCCATGTATTTTTAAGTTTATTAAAATTAAATGTAACATTTTCATCAAGAAAAAAAGGAAAGTCAAGAGAACATTTCCGTAGGCGAATTCCACGGCCGGATAAAAAAAAACAAAAAAAAAAAAACACTCAATGTTGAGAATTTCAATGTTAGCAATAGATTTATTGAAAGAGAGAACTTCCATTCATTGTCTTAGTTGAGATTGCAAGAGACTAATTATTAAAGCCTTAAGCCAGTTAACAACACACACGTTTTAAAGGTAAACGTATAGCTTTAACCTACACATGCAAACTCACATTGTCAAATTCAAAAATGCATCAGAAACTTCTTGCATAAAGAGATTTAGTCAATAAACAAATGCTTCATCAAATACAGGCTCAAATATCGTTTCAGTCATTTAGCAATTAAAGATAAACAACACTTTGTGTTTGTAGCTATTGAAATGCCAGAGGTTAATCACATTTCTCTCAATATCTTTTGCAACTTACCACTCCAGTCCTGGATCAGGCAACCTGATAGTTTCAAAATGACTCACAGATAGCCTAAACAATGACTGCTATGGTTTGGCTGCCATTTTTCTTACAGAGAGATGTTTACAGATGATGTAATAGGACAGAGGGCATCACAGAGGAGCAAAACCAACTGCCCACTAAATATCTCAACACTCAACCTCATGGGCTGCTTACAGTTTGAAGGAGAGGACGAGACAGAAGAAAGCAAAATTCAGGGGAAAATGAGAAGCAGACAGGAAAAACTGAATGTCTATTGGAACATCCAGTTGGTACAAATGAGACAACGGCTTGTATTCAGAGAAATGACTGAATTCCAGCTGCATCAAGTGGGAGTTGTAGAAGAGGCCTCGCTTAAAGGGAGGAAATAAGCTCGGGCCTATGATCTGTGGGGATGTCATGTAGTTATCATGACTCGTGATGTTACAACCTCATATCCTTATTTACAATCTCTATTTAACAGGTACTGAAGAGGAACAGGCAAAAAATAAGATGGCAGCCATTTCAGTTGAAATGCGGTCTATTAAAGAGTAACAGCTGTACACAACCTCCATCCTGCACAGCAAGCAGCACAAATGAGGCGGGACAGCACACGTGAAGCCCAGCCCTACCCTTCAGCTGAGTATCTGCAAGCCTGTCACAACAGCTTTGTTTCACTGTACATTTCTCGTACCAAAGATTGACTGAGTGAGTGTCTATTGTGCATTATGAAGAAGTTACTTGGGAAATATAAGTGGCACAATTTTTGGTGAAGGGCTTTGACGCAGCTGAAGTTGTAGCAAAGTTAAAAGCTGAATCAACAGGAAGGACGTTTGTGGGAAGCAGCAGACTGTTGCACAATTTCCACCGTCTCCACAGCAGGGCATGCTGAGGCCTGAATGCCGATCCACTCTGCACTGCAGTATGTGATAACTGCAGTACGTGGTAACTAATCTCACTTGATATTTTGGCTTAGTCACGATACTCTCCAGTGTTACACCGACTAAATAACATTATGTCTGTAGCTGATAATGCAAAATGAGCATTTACTGTTGCTGTTTCATATGAAAAACCATCCAACAGCAAAACACTGGAAGGCTTTACTACAAATCAGCAAAAGCAAGGGCGTATCTGTCTGCGAGGTCCATGAAGAATTAAGCAACAAAGTCAGATATAGATGTTTTCCAAATAATTGGCAATTAAGATCTCATGCCGTACCAGCATCATGAGCTCGGATCATGGCAACTTATGGTCTGACACAGCTTGGATGTTTCAATCGTTGGCAAGTTCAGCATGTGTGTAGGATGCTCTGTGCCTTATGTGTAAACCATGGGCTTGTTTGAACAGGAAGCTGCCGTTGACTAACGGTGTGACGAAAAAACAGCCCACAATGTTTCAGTGGGCCTGAAACCACACGTCAAAGAGGAGGTGAGATGGAAGAGGAAAACTAAGGGGAAAAAAGAAAAAAGCAAAGAGATAAACATGCATATCTACTTTGGCAAGACTTTGAGGAGACAGATTGACTGTGCAAATAAAAAAAAATAAAATAAATGCATGCACACAGAGAAAAAACTGATAGAGATGCTCAAAAACCAAAGGTTCCAGAAAAAGAGTGTAAACGAGTGAAGGAACAAAGCTGAAAGAAAAGCAACAGAAGACATGAGAGGCTGGGGGATATATTTAGCAGCTCATTAGTCAGAGATGTCCTCTACTCAGCGGGCTGGTCCCTCAGATGAGGCCCTTTGGAAATCATTATGACTGCCTGCTGCTTCAGACAACCACACGCACTTCACTGGAAAACAATTTACAAACTGCCTCTCCTCTCCACAGCCTTAATGTTGCTTCAAAATGATCCGCAATTTTAGAGCATAGGCTCCGGACCGAAGCCTTGAACAACACAAAGTGAAAGGTTTTTTTAATAAAAAACAACTGCACGACACTACATCCACCAAAGACTATCCATTAGAAACTAAGATACAAAAGCACTTTCATGTATCAATGCATTTTGTATGCTACAAGATTCCACTTCCTGATTTGACACTCATTAAACTGTACTATACAACACCCATCATAAGAGAAGGAAAAAAGAAGTACAGTCTCAAAAACAGTCACTTAAATGGTAAAGATTTCCAGGAGCAACAAATAATTGAAACCATATTATATGATAAGCCCAGTGTAGCAGCTCCAAATAATTGTTGATCATCTGTGATCTTTGGTGTGGTCTGGTCAACACTTTAAAGTAAATGAAATGCTCTTGCGTCACATGTCCTCACTGCAGCATCTGTTTTTCTTTGTCTGGTGGGCTGCCGTAAGTTTCCCCTTGGGGCTTGATTGGTTGGGAGAGCTTTTAAATGACACAGTGTGAGGGCAGAGATTGATGGTTCAAGTGATAAACACACAGGTAATGAAAGAGAAAGGCTGATGGATTCGACCGTACGGCTCCTAATGGGCTCCAGTCTCACCTGGCTAATGGCTCGGGCCTTCAAGAGGGAGAAAGAGAAAAAGAAGGACAGGGACATCATGGAAAAGGGGCTTCACCTTGTTCAATACACTCCGTCAAAGACACACACTCAACACAGTGAGTTAGCAAATCTAATTGCTGACTGGTGATCCAGTGGAGCTGCAGCTTCTGTGATTTGGGCGTTAGCCTCCAACACCCTCTAAATGCACTCTTTGTTCTCACATCTCAGACTTCAGCCAGAAGTCAATGAGTTGCTTTACTCCTGCCTGCCTGCAAACCGCCTTGCTAATAGGACTTCAGGGAACTGTTCTGGAGAGTTAACAGCACAGGAATCGGTGTCCCCCTCTCCATTAGGTTGCACTGTTCTGTTAAATCAGGCTATCGAGCAAACTTTCTACAAAGGCTGGAAACCAAGGCAGACTAGCTTTCTTTTCATGGCCGTATGGCCCCCACTTTGTTGGTAAGCTGTTTGAAAATGCCAGAAGCAGGCCATGGCTCATTCACATATTCTGCTCTGTGGTCAGATCAGTGACGCTGTGCTAGCCACTAGCGTCTGCTCCATTATGCTGGAGAAAGAAGAGTTGTCAAGTTTCGCTCCTTGAGATCAGCTTTCAAGAAGAAGAAAAAAAAGAAAACCTCACATCCTTGGGATGGTCCTAAAAGATTCGTCTGCGCCCTTGTAGAGGCAAAGACAAATGTGTCAACTTGAGCCATGAATGGACAGCAATTACTGATGAAAACAGACATAGATTACAGAGGAAATTAGAAAGACAGCCCTCTACTCCCTGTGTGCTCCCCTCCCCTTAGCTATTTTCTTTATCCTAGGACCACTTTTTTCCGCCCATTTCCCGTTCTCACGCATGAACATACATTAACACCACCACCACACAGAGAACCCAGCGGGCTTGTTTATGGGGGATTTCTATTGCTTGCTGGCCCTTTAAACATCCAGCTTTAACTCAACTCCAGGAGACAATGGGTTCAAGAGGACAACATTTGTCTGTTTAACTGGACACAAAAAGACAGGCTGCCTCCTTAGATGCAGCAATGTTAAAGCAGAAAACACACTGTGTGATCACGTGAATACACCCTTTGGTGCTGCGAGTTCCCATCTTTACTCTTCCAGTTCTGACTCACTGTCTCGGCCCACTTCCTTTGAAACAAACCACAAAGGCTTACTGTTAGGAATTGACACCATATTAGGAACTGAGCTCAGAGAGTTGTCAGATGGGCTCAGGAAAAACATGAAACAAGCGACATTTGCACAAAGCTCTTAAACTTACGCAGTTTGATGTCATTTGTCTTTTTGGGACCCAAAACCTGAGGTGCTACTTTGCAGCTGTATGTTTTGCTGTCACTCTTCTTAAATGAACAGGATGTTTTGTTTCGAAAGCAGCTACATCTAAAATCTCAATACAATAAACACAAATATAATCATGGGCAGTAATCACAAGCACAAATCTGAGAGGTCCATTTACACTAACTCTACAGATATCCTGCTGGTAATCTCTTTACAATGAACAGCTGAACAGCAGATAAAAAGATGTGACTTGGACTGAGATTGGATCTAAAAATATCTTGGCTCCAAGGTTTTGTAACTACTTCCTAACAGAGCGCATTAGCAGTTGTCTTGACCTTTCCAGAAAGAACATGAACCTGACAAAACCCGAGTCTTCAGTGGTTTTTTTTTAGTTAAAACCGCAAAGTTTTACTGTCCATCACCCTGCCTCTTGATTTATTTTTCCAACACAAAAAGCCAACATCTCCTCAAAGAGGAATATCCACAAAAGACCAAAACTGACATAAATCACCGCAGACCAGAATTCATTTGATGCTGCTTTTGTTCTTTATTCCAGTCTCTGATTTTTTGCTTTTGATCTCATATGCAAATGGAGTACAGTATATTTCTTAGTATCCATTTCAATTCATACAGCCCACTGCCATTTATACGTGTCTGGAATAGGCCTATCAGTGGTGATGAAATTTCATATTCATGAAATTTCCAAAGCAATCTCCCTCCCTGGAACATGTCGAGGGATTTACCTCTGTAAACGCTGTGTGCAGAGCAAGGAGAGGCCAGAGATTGGAACAACTGATGATCACTTTAAAGCTTTGCCTCCATGGTAATATATCTGATTATAGATTCAATTTCATAGTTTCAGGCCGTAAATGTTGAAATATCAATTTAGTCTTTTCAACACCCTAGCTGCTGTTATTCTGTCTATTGTATTTACATATATCAATTGATGTCACCATCGCTGTCCTTGACTATATTCTCTTTTTATCCTAAATCACAACACAATTAACAGTTTCCTCATGAATAATCATTAGTTTTATCTTGCCTTACGATCAGGACTGTTATTAAAGTGTCATGGATCTAAATGTTTCATCAGTTGATGGGAGTTTCTTATGATCTTCGATTAAAGACCTATGACTGTAGATTCATACTATAGTGCTTGAATTGAAAGTGCTTTACTCTTATCTTTTAAAAGTTAGAGTAACTGCCTAGAGACCTGCCTGTAAGCAATTAAACAGAGTCAATATGTGGATGGATTATATTCATGATTAAATACATGAGAGCTAATGTTAAGTCCTGTATACTATTTTGCAGAGTAAGACCTCTTGAACTGTGGGTGAGCATTACGCACTGTAAAGGAGTACTTGAGCCAGGAATACGACATCTAAAAATAACCGTAGGATTGTTATCGGTTAGCTGACAGCATCACCTAGAATTTGACATTACATCACTGAAACTAGCTAATTAGAGAATAAAATAAAATATACACTTTTATGCTCTTCAGTATGGAGTACACCGAGCACGTGGGCCGGGGATTTGAGGACATTTTTCGATAGCAAAAGGCCGTGTACGTGCAAGTGTGTTGAAAGCAGAACGTGAGCACGATACCAGGCCCTCTGGCCTCCACATGAATCATGGCTGTTACGTAAGACTGAGAGAGATGATACACTTGGGATCAGCTGCTCCCTCCTCCCTTGATCATCAGCTCATCTCTCTCTTTACATTCTGTCTGCTGCCGTTTCCTCATACTCAAACATCCAATAACATGAAGATATAAAGAGAGACAATCAATTAATGCCCATCAACATCCCAGTGCCTTGAACCAACTCTCACACACATCTAATTACACCCACAAACACAGTTTGCTTGCCGTCTGTGGCAAGGACATCTGGCACATTTCACAAGCTGGCTACACGTGGAAAGTGCATGAGTGTGTGTGGATAGTGTCTGTTAGGAGGTAGTGTGTGTTTGCATAATGATGGGGGATGGGACTGGATCACTGAAGGACTGAAGTGAAAGGAAATCCCGGGTAAGTGAAGGGGTTCAACAAGTCCAGTTATCAACATTGTACTCCTATAAGTCCTGCAGTGATAGATACATATCTGCACTGTTTACTTCAAGTTCCATGTGTGAATCAGACAACAACTGTACAACCTAATGTTTTGCAATTGAAGATAGAAATCTAAGAATTAAGGCTAAAATACAAAACCTGATCCGAGGACCTTTGTGTGGTAAAAATCTAAGTTGTTTAGCTGTGCTAAAAGCTCTCAATGGTTGCTAAATGTCAGGCTTGATTAAAACCATATGACAGCAATGTGACCGCTGACAATATCATCTCCATGTTTCACTCAATAGCAGAGGGAAACCGTTGTGACTCATCAGGACAGTGAATGGATTCACAGAGAGCGTGAGATTGAGCTCTAAGCTGTGGCTCTGAGGCAGAGCAACCCGATCAACCCAAGGGTAAAGGAAACCAATTTATTCTAACTGACCTACGAGGGAGAATATAACCTCGATCAATTCACAAGAGATGGTGGTTTGTTCAGTGGGAATCACATGGGAACACGGACAAAGAGAAAGAAAGAAAAAAGTGCGTGTGTGTATTTATGTGTCCGTGACTTACCTGATGCGTGACCATGAGGGAGCAGGATGAGGAGGAGGAGAAGCGTGGAGGCAGCCAGCCTGTGGGCTAAAGAGGAGGAGGCAGAGGAAGAGGAGGACAGGGCTCTCGTCGGAAACGCTACCATTCCATCGCTCATCTTTTCCTCCGACAACCAGGGAGAGTCAACTACGGCTTAACCTGTCCAGGCCACATAGAGAGGAAGGGACAGGGAGGGGGAGGGAGAGCGCAGATTACTATCAACATTCAGCGAGGATTACGTAACCAGAAGCAACACCGAGAGACAGGAGGGACTATAGAGAGACAGCTATATAGACTGGTTGACAAACATGGTGTCGCAGAGAGGACCATCTGTGCACTTCATTAGTTTTCAGTTGATTTGGTAATACCATAACTGAATAACTATAAGTTCTCTTTACTGTGTTGTGAACATCCACCAGCGACACCACTGATCAAAGTGTTCTTCTCATCTTGGCTGTGGCAGAAGACCCATCTGCATAAACCTGTCATTACACTGTGGTGTGGATGTAACAAAGAAACAAATCTCTGCGGCTGATGAGGTGGCATCTTTAGGGGGAAGAGATGCTAAAATCAGTAGTCAGCTCAAAATCTATAACAACTGCAACTTTTTGCAGAAATAGAGTTATGTTGGGAAAAGGAAAAAGCTGCATTTTATGTAGCTTTATCATAATAAGTTCATGAATCAGAATGCTCTGTGCCAGTACAGCACCCAGCAGCAGTAAATCTTAGATTTTTTACTAATAACTGTTCATTATTTCCAAATGTAATTGAACATATTTGCTGCACAGTTTTCTCAACTGTAACTTTTAAAGAGCTTGGATACAGAGAGTACAGTGCTTAGCTCTGTTGTGATTCCACTTCAGCATACATTATGCTGTAGGCCGTGTCTGCAGTTGAGTTTGATGGCTGAATTATGCAAATATAACCGCATCAGACCACCACACCACGTCAAGTATAGCCCCTATAAAAAGATTCACCTTTGAACATGTTATTTTAAGGATATTTTTCTTTCTTTTGTAAGCACATATAAATGAAAAACGTCCAAATATAATGAAAATGTGAAATGTCAGTTTGTCACCACCACGGCTGAATAGAAAAATCCCGGACCAAGATCTGGTCAATCTCAGATGGACCATGCTTCTAAATCTATATGCAAAATTGTTTGTAATTGTTCTAGTAAAAATTCTGCTAACAAGCAAACAAACAAACAAACAAACCAGTTGTACCAACCACCTTACACCCGAGCAAAGGTAAATAAGTACCTGGTTATCAGAGGAACTTGATGGCAGCAGAGAAAAGCACACAATTGTGAGAAAAGGTTAGCATAGGACAAAAAAAAAAAAACATAAAAACTCTGCCAAATATTTCCCAACTTAACTAACTTCCTAAAAGCATTTGCTGGTTGATTGGGGGATATAATGAGTGATTCACTATCATTACAGAAATGAGATTCAGGTGCACACAGCACTTGTATTGCTGCGTCGGAAAGACTGGTATGAAGAAGCAGTGGCTGTGTTTTCAAGGGAACTTGCAGACTGGAAGGAAAAATATACTCAAGAGAAGGTAATGGGCCCATTACAGGTCTAAAAGGCTGCAGAGCTAATGTCCACAATAATGGCTTCGCTAAAATGAAGCCTCTTCCCATCTGGGGAAAAAAAAAAAGAGAGATAACATCTGGCTTCTAAGTGCAATGGGAAAGAGTTAATTAGCAGTCAGTCCCTCATTAAATGGCCGCACTTTTGACGGGTATTTATCAGATCCGGGTCCAATCGGCATTAACAGGAAGCAAACATCCAGGTGCAAACACTTATTTTTGTTGAGGGTGCTACTCTCAGGACAGCAAGAGATAGGGACAGCTAACTCTTTCTTTCCAAACCTTGTGCTTACTGACCATTATACCTCATATGGAAACTCTGGAAATGACAGCAACAACTCAGTCAAAACCAGTCATCACTCTAAGTCCTGCTGTGTGGGGCAGACTCTCACTCAGTGGGGTTACATGGCACTGAAAGGATCGGATTATTGGCTAAATTACAATGAGACTGAGTTATTAAGTTCATGTATACACCCTAATCGGACAAGAAATTGGATCGGATCGTATTACTCGTGATCGGATTAAGACCCCGAGATAACTCGGTTGAAAGTCAAATTAAACGTGCTTGTAGACGGTGAAGCACGTGGTGAATTAGATTTTGCGTTATGCGCATGCTCGAGATTTTTTCCCGGGGTCGTGAACCGGAAGTTAAAGGAGACGATATAACTGTTGTCGTTGCCGCTGTCGGAAAGAAACAAACAACGCGATGGAGAATGCGCCATTGTGCATCGCGTTTGTGCAACAAGCAGCTCATCACAAACGAAATGTAGAGGGACGTAGCTTCATCTTGCTCTTCGTTCGCCATTTTCTCGAATACCTGAGTTTGTTGTTGTTGTTGGTGGTGAAGCGGTCAACTGGAAGTGGCTCTATTAGCAACAGTTGAAATGGGTACAGCGCCACCTATCGTATCGGAGTATGACGTGCTTTGTGCCTATGATACGATTCATTCACCGCCATATATCCAAGGATAATTACCCTTTCTCAAATAAGGAGCAACTCAGTTATTGTAATTTAGCCAATAATCCGATCCTTTCAGTGCCATGTAACCCCACTGACAGTCCACTCAAATGAATAAACTATGTTAATTATGTCACATCATATGGTCTGACGCAGCCCGAAGGGTTCAGTGTAATGTCATCTCTTCATGCTGTCATGCTTTATAGGCATGTCCCCTGAGAGAAAATGGTAGTTCTGTAAGTGCACTGTAGCCTTCAGAGAAATCTCGGTAAACTTTTTAATATCTGCAAAAAATAAATAAATAAAGGCCAAACACTCTGATTTTGAAGCAGAAAACAGTATTGGAAAGGTAAAAATCTAACTGCAATTCTGCTGCATGACCATTACAAACCATGGTGATGCAGGTGACTGTTAAAACACTAGAATATGTGGTTGGCTGATCACATAAAACACTTTCTGTACTGCAGCTTTAAGTGTGTTGGGATTTAACTTCAGCACCTTTTATGCCGTTTGCATTTACAATACAAGTTGCATGCGCCTGTGCCTATACATTTGACTGCCCTGTACTGGGCTACATTTGAAAATGAGCAAAGCATCGACACAGGCAGAATTTTTCCAACGCACACAAGCAGCAACCCCCCATTGCACAAAGCCTTTCTGATGTCCCAAAGAGCAGGATGAAGAGGCATACCTGCATGCAGAGCAAAGCAGTGGGAAAGAGTGACGCAAGTCAGCTTTGGCAGGACAGTCTGGGAACTGTATTCAGCCAAAGGGCAGCTAGTCAAAAGCACACGCAGAGGACTTGTGCCATTCATTTGATCCATAGATGCTTTCTCGTTTGCACTTGCTGGGTTCAGCGCACAGAGGCTCACAGGGTCCGGTTTATAAGAGACCCTTCGTTATCTCAGATGCAGAAACAACAAGGATAAATAAAAGCCAAAGGCAGGACATAAAAAAATGTTCTTACTGGAGGGTAAATAACCAGGTTGGATAGCATATAA